>NC_071532.1:109735083-110036561 GCF_026979565.1 Vidua chalybeata | reverse complement strand
CTGCAGCAGGGAGGGACCAGGGCCAGCCCCAGCACCCCCAGAGCCATGGGGCACTCCCGGGTTGGCCCAGGGCACTTGTGCCAGCAGCAATTGGGGCCTGTCCCACCCACCAGCACTGCTATAAACCCAGCGTCTTTGGGGCACAGCAGCATTCCCTGGCCCCAAGGGCATCTGGACACTGCCATTCCTCTTGGGTTTGCTGCTGCCTGAACACCAAAGCCTTTGTCAGGGAGGTGAGTGTGAGGTCTCTCTCTGGAATCCTGCCTACTCAGGGTCCTGCCTGTCCCCATTGCCTTGGTGTCCCCTCTGCAGCTCTGTGAAGACCCGGGAGAGGCAGCAGCCATGAAGATCCTGTTCCTGCTCTTCCCCCTCATCCTCCTGTTGGTCCAGGGCGCTGCGGGTGAGAAGGGAAGAGGGGAGATGGTGGCAAATGTCAGCCTGCAACAGGGGGAAATCAGTGTCATTGGAAGTGAGCATATTTGTGGGAATGTTGAGAAGGTATCAGGGGTCAGAGGGGTTTCTCAAGTGAGTTTCCAACTGGACACCATTTTGGGATGTAGAGATCCCAGGGAAATAGACAGGGATGCGGGATGTGAGGCGTCCCTGCCTGCCAGCAGGAATACAAGCACATCCTGCTCTCCTAGATTATTGCTGTTAACAGCTGTGTGTGCTTTTGTCCATGGAAACAGGAAGTCCAGCTCGATGCAGGCGCCGAGGAGGATTCTGCAGCTTTGATGGCTGCAGCTCGTCCTCAAAACCTATTGGAAGATGTTCGGCAGTCAGTGTGTGCTGCAAAAGGTAAGGAACAGATCCATGGCTAAAGAAAGATCTTCCTTTTTTTCCAGTGGGATCTCTTACAAATTTAATTCTAACATAGAATTGGTGAAAGTGACCTAAAAATGAAGGTACGAGCTCTTCAGACCTTTGGAGCTGCCCTGAGTGAAGCTGCAGCAGCCCCAGGCCAGCCAGGGCCTCCCCACTCACCAAAGCCACCAAAGAGGGCAACATTCCCTGTCCTTGGGCAGCACCGGGGACATGATCCCAAACTTGCTGCATCTGCACAGACCTGGAGCCAGGGCTGCCAGCACTGAGATACCCCAGGTCCAGCCTGTCTGCACTCAGGACTGCACCTCACCTCCCCAGAGCTTGGGTCTGCTGCAACTCACCCTGGGCATTGCAGGGCAGCAGAGAGAGTGGCAAGCAAAGTGACAGCAGGTGATGTGTTTCTCGGCTTTATTTTTACAGTCGCTGGGTTTGAAGCCTGGAAATTCCTGAGAAGAACATCCCCTCACTTCTGGCTCCTGGACCCATCTGCTGATGTCCCCATCTGCTGATGTCCCCTCCCGTCCCTGCTGTGCCCTGCCCAGCTGGGCTGACAGCAGCAGTGGCAGCTGCTCCTGCTGGCTGCTGCTGGGCTGGAGCCCTGTGGTGCCAGCCCCGGTGTCTTTGGGGCAGGGGCTGCTTTTCCCGGCTTGAATAAAGACGAGCACTTTGGCATTGCAGGGCTGGGCCGTGTGTGCATGTCCTGCTGCTGGAGGGCTGCTGTGCCTGCTGCCTCTGGGGCTGGCACTGCCTTGGTGGCAGCAGAAGGCCCTGGGGATGGTGCTGGGGCTGAGCAGCGCGTGTGTCCCTGGGGATGCTCCTGCCTGGCCCTGCTTTGGGGACGCTGAGCCTGGCAGTGCCTGCTGGGCCAGCCTGGGTGGGGTGCCTGTGGTGGGGCTGCCCTGCAGATGCTCCCTCATGTGAAGCAGAAACCATGTCCTGCTTTTTCATAGGCGCAGACGTCTTTATTTTCTCAGTTCCCTTCTTTGTGTCTCTCATTTTGATTTGGGCAATGGTTTTTTTGTGGGGGGTGCTCGGCACAAGTGAGGATGATCTCAAGGGAGGCACCATGCAACTGCTGGTGGGAAAAGAGCTCACTGGGCTTTCTGCAGGCATGTTCCATATGCCCACATGGAGCAGGACGTGGCTCTGACTGGGAATCTCAGGCTCCACATCTGTGTTTGTGTATTCATTGTGCACACCCTGGGAATGCCCTCTGTTGTCTGGGCACACCTGAGACTGGCCAGAGCCCAGGCAGGGCCTTCCCCTCTGTTCTGAGTCCTCCTGGGCTCTGCAGAGCTCTGGGAGCTGTTGCAATGTCCCTGCAGCCCTAGCAGTGCCTCTGGGCTGGGCAGGGCAGCAGATCCAGCCCAGGATTGTCCCCATGTCCTTGGGCTGCCAATTGTCCAGTCTCCAACATCCAAGGGAAGTTTCCCAGTGGAAGTTGGGTGATGTTTATGGCACTTGATTGGGACATACTCAGGACCTCCCCTCAGCAGCCTTCAGCAAAGATTGTCCAACATATCTGATGCCTTCATTCCTGCACAAGGCAGGACTCTGAGGGTAAAGCAGGATTTCCCTTCCTCCCTCTTCCTCCTCCTCTCCACTGGGACTGCTGTGCACAGTGCTGTGGACCTGGAAAGATATGGAATAGAAACCATGGTGATAGGGGCAAAACCTCATCTCTAAAATAGCCACAGCTTTGTTACAAGGTCCCAGCTCCAGTCCCAGTATGAAACCTGCAGCAGAAGCCATTCCTTAAAGATATGGGGCAGTGAGGAGCCTCTCAGTAGCACAGCCAGGAGAACTCACATGTGATTCATTATCTCAATAGAGCAAAAAAAAAATACCTGTACTAAAAGGCTTGGCTTCTTTCTTTTTTCGTCTTCATTCTGTTTATAGGAAAATTCAACATCCACAGCACAGTTTCACTTAAATCCTCTATTTTTTCATCCATTTAATTAATTACTGTTGTACCTGCTGCTCCCTGGAACATATAGAAGAGGAGAGCACATAGGACAGGCTGGAGTCACTTGAGTACTCAAGATGTCCAGCCCAAAAGTTCCTTTCTCTGTTTCCCCTCTGCACAGAGAAAAGGAGGTTTTGGTTTCCTCTTCTGACACCTCTGAGTAGGATTCCCAAGGTCTTGTGTCATCCTGCCTTGTGTAAGAACTCCTTGTGGTGCTGTGGTTTGCTGGACACATCCAGGGACACAGACACAGACACTGTTCACTGGAAACCAGCACCAACTTTCTGGTCTGGCACAGAGCAGAACCTTTTCCACTTGTCTTCAGAAAACCTTCCCAGTAACCCATCAATAATCTCACAGCTGGGCCCCCTGATTCTGCTGAGCATGCAGAATCCATTTCCTGTGTTTTTCTTGTCACCTTGTCACTGTGACTTCATATCTCAGGGTTGTGCAGCGAAAAATGATGAGGCACCAGGTTCCACTGCCAAATCCCCAGAAACTCAGACTCTGCAGTTTGGGGCAATCAGATTGCTCTGCCAAACACCTGGAGAGGGAGATGCTAACTTGGGCACATGGCACAGACCCTTCCTGCCCAGCAAGGGCTGTCACAAGAACTGGGCTGCTGCTGGTGCACCCACCAGTTCCTGTGCCCATCCCAAAGATTTCCCTGCTGGCCCCACAGCCCATTGCCGCTGTGCCGTGGGTGTCACAAGAGGTGTTGCATGGGGACAACGGTGACATTGATTGCAACAGCCCCAGGAGGCACCTCAGCCTCTGCCCCTGCAGCAGGGAGGGACCAGGGCCAGCCCCAAAACCCATGAAATGACTCTGCTGGGCTGGGTCTGCATTCACAGGAATGCTGAGACCACTGGCCTTTGGAACTGAAGAATGTAGTAACACAAATTTGTCTTAGCTGCCAGAGAGAAGACACCCAGCTTTTGCCCTGTTGGGAGATACTTATGGACATTTTCAGGTTGTAGCCCAACAGACCACTTGGAGAGATCACATCTGGGAGGAGCTGTACAGCCAGCCTGGGAGACCTTTTTCCCTTGAAGGCATGCTGAGGTTTCCTGTGTCTGCAGGATCAGGCTCCTCCAGAAGGGATGTGGAAACGACAGAGGCTGTGGGCAGGTAGAGGAGTTGGTGCTGTGGGCCTGGAAGAAGAGGGGGAAACTGAGCATGGACTGCACTGCAGACCTCAGCTCAAGGGCGGATGAGGAAGATGTAGATCAAAGTCCACAGTGTGGTGGGAACTCCAGGACATCTGGGATGGGTTGGGTAAGACGCAAGGCCGGGCCCAGCACAGAGCCCCCAGCACAGCCATGCACACAAAGCCATGGCTGCTGGGGACAAGGGACACCCATAAACAGCAGAACCAGGATAAGGAACCTGCTACCCCCAGAGGGAGCATCTGCAGGGCAGCTCCACCACAGGCACCCCACCCAGGCTGGCCCAGCAGGCACTGCCAGGCTCAGCGTCCCCAAAGCAGGGCCAGGCAGGAGCATCCCCAGGGACACACGCGCTGCTCAGCCCCAGCACCATCCCCAGGGCCTTCTGCTGCCACCAAGGCAGTGCCAGCCCCAGAGGCAGCAGGCACAGCAGCCCTCCAGCAGCAGGACACGCACACACGGCCCAGCCCTGCAATGCCAAAGTGCTCGTCTTTATTCAAGCCGGGAAAAGCAGCCCCTGCCCCAAAGACACCGGGGCTGGCACCACAGGGCTCCAGCCCAGCAGCAGCCAGCAGGAGCAGCTGCCACTGCTGCTGTCAGCCCAGCTGGGCAGGGCACAGGCAGGGACGGGAGGGGAGGGGACATCAGAAGGTGATTTTCAGGAGCCAGAAGTGAATGGGATGTCCTTCTCCGGAATTTCAGGGTTTTAACCCCAAATACTGTAAGAAGAGAGGAAACAAATGTATCACCAGGTGTAACTTTTCTTATCCCTCTTTCTTTCCTTAACCTGCAATGAAAACAAGCACAGGGAGATAACACTCAGCCTACAGAGGCCAACTCCAGTGGTTACAGATATCAGGAGGGGGATCTCATGCCTCACACTATTCCAGGAACAGCCTTCTCATTTGGGCAGCAGAGCTGAGCTCTCTGCATTGACTGTGAGCAAAACTTGAGGGGCTAAATGAGTGTAGGGTGCAACACGTTGACCTGGGGCTACTTCAGTCCTACTCAGGGCAGGTCCAAACCCAAAAGGACTTTTCCTTTCTTTCCCTGGCTTTTGCCTCTGAGTACGAAGGTGTGAAGGTCTAAAGTAGGAGCTGGCTTGAAATAATAATAATAACTTTATCCATGACTAGAAGCAAACCATTTCCAGAACTTACAGTTTGCAGCAGTGACTCAGTGCTGAACAAACTCCCACGTATTTATAGGGGAAACGACAGCCCCCCACGGCACAGAATCCTCCTCGTCGGATGCACTTGTCATGTTTTCCTGCTGCCATGGAAAATCACGCACAGGGAGAGTTAAAACAATAGTCTGGGAGAGGAGTGTGTGACTGCACTTTTCCCTCTTCCCCTCTTACCTGCAGCACTGTGGACCAGCAGGAGGAACAGGGGGAAGAGCAGGAACAGGATCCTCATGACTGACGCTTCTCCCAGGACTTCACAGAGTTGCAGAGTGGACACACCAAAGGTCCTGGACACTACAGCACACAGTAATGTGCTAAATTGCAGAGGGACTATCACAAGTGGCCTGTTCCAAACTATGGAACTTAGGTGTGTACCTTTAGGATTTCCTGGGACCAGGTGGGGAAGTGCTGGCCTGTTGGGCAATTCCCATCATCTTATTCACTATGAATTCTCTTAAGGGACATGTGGGACAAGTAATGCCTGATTCTTGCCCTAGTAGCCATATGAGAATTCAAAGATTTGTGGAAAAAAAGCAGCATATTAACCCTTGGAAGCTGTGCTTCCTCAGGCCTTTTGCTTCCAACACTTCTGTCTTGAGGAGAAATACATGTTTCTGCTGAGATAGAGCCACAGGTGGAACAAGAAGGATTTTCAAATGCAGTTACCAGATGAAACGTGTTGCTGCTTCTTTTATTCTCACACTTCTGCCTTTCCTTCCCCAAGAGACAAAGCTGAGTTTGCCTGTCAGGTGGTGCTCGTGTCAGCACTCAACACAAAAGCCAATATTCAAACAAGAATTGGGAACTGACCTGGGTAGGGAGTTGAGGGAAATTCATGCCCCTGGAGATGCCCAGCACTTGGTGAAGGAGGTTCCTGCCTACCACTATGGTCAATAGAACCAAAGAATGTTTTGGGATTAAGGGACCACTTACAGCTACTTCAGTTCCAACTCCCTTTAAAATGAGCAGGTTCAACTACATCACAGAATCATAGTTTGGCTGTGGACAAAAGTCCTTCCATCTTACTAGAAGCTGTACAGAATGGAAAATCTCTGCACTGCAGCTTGAATAGCATCTCACTATTTTATCCAGCACAGACTCCAGGTACCCCAGAGAAAGAAGCATCAGGGACCTCACTCCAGCCTCCAGACACATTTCCAGTCCCAGATGAAGGCAGGAAACCCAGGTTTACATCCAGCATACGCTGGGCTCTGAAAATCACTCGACTCAGAGAAAATTAGTGCGCTTTCTTAAAAAGCACAGATGGTCCTTAATGTCCACATGGAAACTTCCAACAATTTGTAAATAACAACGGCTCAGGAGCTGAAGAGAGAGGTATAATGGCCTGCTGACCTCAAGAGATCCCACAGCCACCTACCTGATGAGGATCTTGGTGCCCAGGCTGTAACAGGAATGGCAGTGCCCAGATGCCCTTGGGGCCAGGGAATGCTGCTGTGCCCCAAAGACGCTGGGTTTATAGCAGTGCTGGTGGGTGGGACAGGCCCCAATTGCTGCTGGCACAAGTGCCCTGGGCCAACCCGGGAGTGCCCCATGGCTCTGGGGGTGCTGGGGCTGGCCCTGGTCCCTCCCTGCTGCAGGGGAAGAGGCTGAGGTGCCTCCTGGGGCTGTTGCAATCAATGTCACCGTTGTGCCCACGCAACACCTCTTGTGACACCCACGAAACAGCGGCAATGGACTGTGGGGCCAGCAGGGAAATCTTTGGGATGGGCGCAGGAACTGGTGCGCACAGACACCAGGGACATCTGGGACTGGCAGGAGGAGCACAGGGATCTCAATTCCCCAGAGAGAGCAACTGCAGGGCAGCCCCACCACAGGCACCCCACCCAGCCTGACCCAGCAGGCACTGCCGGGCTCCCCAAAGCAGGGCCAGGCAGGAGCATCCCCAGACCACACGCGCTGCTCAGCCCCAGCACCATCCCCAGGGCCTTCTGCTGCCACCAAGGCAGTGCCAGCCCCAGAGGCAGCAGGCACAGCAGCCCTCCAGCAGCAGGACACGTACACACGGCCCAGCCCTGCAATGCCAAAGTGCTCGTCTTTATTCAAGTCGGGAAAAGCAGCCCCTGCCCCAAAGACACCGGGGCTGGCACCACAGGGCTCCAGCCCAGCAGCAGCCAGCAGGAGCAGCTGCCACTGCTGCTGTCAGCCCAGCTGGGCAGGGCACAGGCAGGGACGGGAGGGGACATCAGCAATTGGGGACATCAGCAGATGGGTCCAGGAGCCAGAAGCGAGGGGATGTCCTATTTGGGAATTTCAGGGTTTCAACCCCAGGAACTGTAGGAAGAAAACAGAGAAGCACATCAGCAGGTGTAACATTCCCTGTCACTCTCTCCACTACCTTGTAACACCCAGGGTGAGGTGCAGCAGACCCAGGGAAGGTGAGGTGCAGCAGAGTCAGGTTCAGGGGAGGTGAGGTGCTGTCCTTAGTGCAGACAGGCTGGACCTGGGGTATCTCAGTGCTGGCAGCCCTGGCTCCAGGTCTGTGCAGATGCAGCAAGTTTGGGATCATGTCCCCGGTGCTGCCCAAGGACAGGGAATGGTTCCCTCTTTGGTGGCTTTGGTGAGTCCTCTGCAGAGCCTGAATGAGCCCCCTGAGACTGGAGGAGAGTGGGGAGGCCCTGGCTGACCTGGGGCTGCTGCAGCCCCACTCAGGGCAACTCCAAGCACCTTCCCGTCCCTCCCCTCAGCTCTGCCTTGAATCATTAGGGGCACTGAGCCTTTAGCTACTCGTGGGCCTTTGAACACCTTCTGCCATGACAGCAGCATTTGAAATTCCAAATCTTACTTTTTGCAGCAAAAGAAGAACGTGGAACATCTTCCTTTGATGACAAAGGGGAACTTGCACTTCAAAAATCCACAGTATCCATTTTCTCGCTGACATTCTTCCCTGTTTGTTGGCTCCAAGGAGGATCCTGCACAGAGAAAGAGGTCAAAGTGAGTGTGGCATAAATGTCAAAAATGTGTCTGGTTCCAGGGCAGCTGCTGCTGGCTCTGAGTCTCAGTCTTGTACGGGAACTGAGCACCAAACCCAACATCTTAAACTCTCCAGTCAGAGTTCTTTTTTTCTACAGCAACGTGTGCGTGTGGGGAAAGACAGAGGGAAAGACCAGCAGAAGCTAGAGGAGTTGCTGTGCTGGATCCTCAGCAGCCCAGACCTTCCTCACAGCAAATCCCTCCCAAATGTTATAAATACCTGAGACTTGTGGTCGCTTACCAGGACCTGGAAAACCCCTCTGATGGGGGTTCACACCTCAGCCATCTCCCCTCTGTCTCTCTCACCTGCAGCACTGTGAACCAGCAGGAGGAAGAAGGGGAAGAGCAGGTAGAGGATCCTCATGGCTGATGCCTGTCCTGGCTCTTCTCGGGGCTGCAGAGGGAACACACCAAGAACCAAAGCAGGGTCAAGGATTTAGGGGAATCTTTGTGCCTGGAGAGGCCAAGCTAAATGAAGTCTTCTCCAATGCACTTCACCTCACCAGGCAGCCCAAAGCTTGCTGCCCAAACATCCTGCACAATCCCCTGAAGGCAGGAAAGTCTTCCCAGCTCAGCTTGTAAGTATCCATCCTCAACCCCAGATGTTTCCCAGGATTCCCAGCCAGCCCACTCGCCATCCCTGTGCAGCACTGCCCCAGGAAGAATCAAGAGGGCAGGGAAGTGTCTTGGTGGCCCAGAAGTGACTCCCCAGTGACCTACCTGAGAAAGGTGTAGGTTCAGAGCACACCAAGGCAGAAATGGTCTGCAACAAACCAAGCTGGAATCACCTGTGAGAAGAGTCCAGATCGGGGAGTATCCCTGTGCCCCAAACAGGCCGGTTTTGTCCCGTTTTCAGGGGGTGGGACAAACCTCAATTGCTGCTGGCACAAGTGCCCTGGGCCAACCCGGGAGTGCCCCATGGCTCTGGGGGTGCTGGGGCTGGCCCTGGTCCCTCCCTGCTGCAGGGGCAGAGGCTGAGGTGCCTCCTGGGGCTGTTGCAATCAATGTCACCGTTGTCCCCACGCAACACCTCTTGTGACACCCGTGGCACAGCGGCAATGGGCTGTGGGGCCAGCAGGGAAATCTTTGGGATGGGCGCAGGAACTGTAGGGTGCAGGCACAGGCACCAGTGAGGTTCTGGGGGAGCAGAATCCTTCTTTCACAGAATCACCTCTGCAATGTTTTGGATTGGAAAGGACCTGAAAAATAATCTCTTTCCACCCCTGCCATGGACAGGGACACCTTCCACTATACCAGGTTGCTCCAAGCCCTGTCCAACCTGGCCTTGGACACTACCAGGGATGGGGCAGCCACAACCTCTCTGGGCAGCCTCTGCCAGGGTCTCTCTATTCTCACAGGGAAAAATTTCTTCCCAATATCCCATCTCACCCCACCCCCTGTCTCTTTGAAACCATTCCCTCTTCTCCTGTCCTTTTCCTATGTCTCTTCTCCTCTGATTGAAGAATCAGTTGCTGTGGGATGTGCAAAAACTCACAGAATATGGAAAACAATTTTAGACACGGCAAGAACATCTTATTAGACAAGAGGTCTGTGCACCTGCCGTGTCAGGGGGATGAGCAGGGTTCTCTGTAGTGGCTCTCCTGGCAACACCAGGATAGATGACAAGTTCTGTCAACCAGGTGATCCAACAAAACTGCACCTCCCTCTAATGCCAACCCAGCTGAAGAAATACAAGCTGCATGCAGCCATCACTTGTGAATCCAGTGAGTTTGATGCCAGCCATGCCAATGGGAGAAGTGACTGTCCATGCCAGGCAGGAGGGTCTGTGCCACGTGCCAAATTTGGCAATTTCCCCTCCAGGTGTTTGGCAGAGCCATCTGGTCCCCCCAAACTGAGCTGAGCTGCTGGGGATTTGGCAAATGGAACTTGACATCTCAATTGTGCTGCTTCACAACCCAGAGATGTGAAGTCACAGTGACAAGACGACAATCATTAAAAATGTGGGAGAGGGATTTGGGATGCTCAGCAGAAGCAAAGGCACCATCTGCACGCACTACTGCTGGTGGGTTCACTGGGAGGGTTTCTTGAAGGGTTTCAGAAAAGGTTCCACTCTGTGCCAGAGCAGCAGGTCAGTGCTGGTTTCCAGGGAGCAGGCTCTGTGTCCCTGTGTCCCTGCATGTGTCCCTGTGTCCCTGGGTGTGTCCAGAAAACCACAGCACTGCAGGGTCCTTACACAAGGCAGGATGACACAAGGCCCTGGGTTGGGAGTCCTTGTCAGAGGTGTCACAAGAGGAAACTGAAGCTTCTTTTCCCTGGTGCAGGGAGAGAAATAGGAAAAGGTACTTGTGGGGTACCAGTGCCTCCAGCTTGGTTTCTGTGCTCTCTCCCTCCCTATGCTGCAGGCAGCAGCAGACAAAATATTATTGAATGGAATGTATAGAAGATAGAGTGTATAAGTGATGCGACAGGAAGCTGTGCTGTGGATACTGAGTATTCCATATAGACATAATGCAAATGAAAGAAAGCAGAGCAAACCTTTTGGTTCAGGTATTTATTTTCTCCCTATCAAGTTCATGTGTTATATGGGAGCTCTCCTGGTGGCAGTGCCATACTCCCTGATGTTCCTCACTGCCATTCCCTTTTAGGAATGGCTCCTGCAGCAGCTTTTGCAGCTGGGACTGGAGCTGGGGCAGTGTAACAAGGCTGAGGCTATGTTAGGGAGGAGGCCTTGCCACTGTGTCCACAGTTCCCAATCCATGCCGTTCATGGCGTCGGAGTAGGGTCAGGAGAAAAGAATGATATCTGGGCTTATAAACACCAGGATAAGGATCCGGCTCCCCCAGAGGGAGCATCTGCAGGGCAGCCCCACCACAGGCACACCACCCAGCCTGACCCAGCAGGCACTGCCGGGCTCAGCGTCCCCAAAGCAGGGCCAGGCAGGAGCATCCCCAGGGACACATGCCCTGCTCAGCCCCAGCACCATCCCCAGGGCCTTCTGCTGCCACCAAGGCAGTGCCAGCCCCAGAGGCAGCAGGCACAGCAGCCCTCCAGCAGCAGGACACGCACACACGGCCCAGCCCTGCAATGCCAAAGTGCTCGTCTTTATTCAAGCCGGGAAAAGCAGCCCCTGCCCCAAAGACACCGGGGCTGGCACCACAGGGCTCCAGCCCAGCAGCAGCCAGCAGGAGCAGCTGCCACTGCTGCTGTCAGCCCAGCTGGGCAGGGCACAGCAGGGACGGGAGGGGACATCGGCAGAAGGGGACATCAGCAGATGGGTCCAGGAGCCAGAAGCGAGGGGCATGACCTTTTCAGGAATTTCAGGGTTTCAACCCCTGCCACTGTAAGAAGACAAAAAACACAATTTACCGGCTGTAACTTTCCCTGCCAATCTCTCCCCGCCACTCTCTCCGCTCCTCTGCAATGCCCAGGGTGAATTGGAGCAGAGTCAGGTTCAGGGGAGGTGAGGTGCAGTCCTTAGTGCAGACAGGCTGGACCTGGGGTATCTCAGAGCTGGCAGCCCTGGCTCCAGGTCTGTGCAGGTGCAGCAAGACCTGCATCATGTCCCCAGTGCTGCCCAAGGACAGGGAATGTTGCCCTCTTTGGTGGCTTTGGTGAGTCCTCTGCAGAGCCTGAATGAGCCCCATGAGACTGGAGGAGGGTAGGGAGGCCCAGGCTGACCTGGGGCTGCTACAGCCCCAGTGAGGGGAGATCAAACCCTCAAGGACTATTCTCTCCCTTCTTGTGCCTCTCTCTCAAGGCATAATGCAGGACAGTATTTATCATGTGTTGTCAAGAAAGAAGTTGGTAACGGGTCTTTCTGAGGAAAAAGGAGGAAAATCTTTCTTCAGCCAAATATCTGGGCCTTACCTTCTGCAGCACACAAATTCTCGTGCACATCTTCCCACAAAACGGCTACCGCGGGGGCAAAAATGCCTCGAGCAGAATCCTCCTACTCTTCTGCATACAATGGCATTGCCTGTTCCCATGGGGAAAGACACACACGGGACAATTAAAGTAATAATCTGAGAGGTCACATTGTGGTTATCGACTGGCTGATGCTCCCCAGTGCTGGTCCATTTCAGGCCAAGACAAGGGCTCAGATCCAATCCCCCCACAGCCACATCCCCAACTGCAATGTGTCTCACCTGGAAGGTCCCTGTTCCCCAAACTGGGGTCACACCAGAGCAGAGAGTGGAAAGGACCACTGTGAGGTTGAGAAAAAGCCTCCCAGCTTCATTCCCATGTCTGCCTGGATCAGCACAGCTGGCAGGCAGGGATTCGTCACTTTCCACATCCCTGACCCACAGAAAAAGCCAGGATTCTCTTTCTGTGAGCTCTCTCCTACCCAAATCTGTGTCCATCTGGAAACTCATTCAAGAAAACCCTTTCACCTCTATCCCCTCTTACCGTCTCATCATTCCCACAAACACGGTCCCTTCCAGGGACACTGAATTCCCACTGGTGCAGGCTCACACTTTCCCCCATCTCCCCTCTTCCCTTCTCACCTGCAGCACCCTGGACCAGCAGGAGGATGAGGGGGAAGAGCAGGAACAGGATCTTCATGGCTGCTGCCTCTCCCGGGTCTTCACAGGGCTGCAGAGGGGACACCAAGGCAATGGGGACAGGAAGGACCCTGAGTGGGCAGGATTCCAGAGAGAGACCTCACACTCACCTCCCTGACAAAGGCTTTGGTGTTCAGGCAGCAGCAAACCCAAGAGGAATGGCAGTGTCCAGATGCCCTTGGGGCCAGGGAATGCTGCTGTGCCCCAAAGACGCTGGGTTTATAGCAGTGCTGGTGGGTGGGACAGGCCCCAGTTGCTGCTGGCACAAGTGCCCTGGGCCAACCCGGGAGTGCCCCATGGCTCTGGGGGTGCTGGGGCTGGCCCTGGTCCCTCCCTGCTGCAGGGGCAGAGGCTGAGGTGCCTCCTGGGGCTGTTGCAATCAATGTCACCGTTGTGCCCACGCAACACCTCTTGTGACACCCGTGGCACAGCGGCAACGGGCTGGGCAGGAGAGGCTTGGGATGGACAAGAGAGCAGCGTTGGTGATGGGAAGAGTAGAAATGAGGAAATGGTTTCCCTCCTTGTGATCTCTCATTTTATCTGTTCTATACTCAGAGTGGGATGTCAAGATCTGACTGAATATTGCAATCGTGCTCTGCTTTGCACAGTGAGAGGAAAGGTTCGTCGCTCATTTTACTTCCCCAGCTCTGTTGGGGAATTTGATAATGAAATGAAGAAAATAAAATTTCCTGCACTCCCTCTTGCCCTTTACTTCCCCTGCCTCGTGTGCCCTTGGTAGCTCCTGAGCTTTTTTTCCACACCTCCAACAGTCTGGCTCCAGATGGTGTGGGCCAAGGAGCCCCTGGTGTGGGGGAACAACACTTCACTGCAGAGGTAAAGGGGGCTTGAGGTAACAGCCCCAGAGTCAGTGCCAGGACAGGTGACTGCAGATGAAGGAAATGCCAAGGTAGTCAGGGGTGGTCTGAACATCCCCCACCAAATCCTGCAGTTCTGGAAAGCAATGGCAGCGCAGACATTTTTGGGGTCAGTCTCTTCTGCCAGGTAACAATTGACAGGACCAGAGGGAATGGTCTCAAATAGCACCAGGGAAGGATTAGACTGGGTATTAGGAATCATTTCTTTGCAGAAAGGGTAATGGTTCTTTGGGACATGCTGCCCAGGGCAGTGGTGGAGCCACCGAAACTGCAGGGAATTTAAAAGCTGTGTAGATTTGACACTTGTGCTCATGGTTTAGTGTTGGGGTTGGCAGTCCAGAGGGAATGGCTGGACTCGATATTCTTAGAGGTCTTTTCCAACATCAAAAATTTTATGGGTATGATTCCTGAGAGGGAAAGTCTCCAGTGAACCAGACAGGGTCCCCAGCTGCTCCCAAACAGCCGTGGAGATGGACACGCACAGGTATTGAACCAGGCAGGGAATCAAATGCTTGAGGTTTGCTTTGCACACAGGGAGAGGCCCCAGCCTTTGACAGAGCAGAGCATTGTCACTCCAGACCACGTGAGAGGGGCAGAGACCTCAGGACATTCTGCTTATTCCATGCGGGTAAACAAAGTTGGATATTTCTACAGCAAAATGGGACCTTTTCCACATGGCACCGAGAGGAGGACTTGCATGGTTTCCTCCTCCTCCTGTCTGCTGGGATGGGGTGTGGAGCAGCACAGCCACAGCAGGGCGGGCTGTTGTGCTGGAACAGGACAAGGAGGAGCAGCAGGGACAGCTCCTGTGGGTGACCACGGCCATGGCCACTCAAGGGATATAGCCCCCGGCACAACTTATCACAGGAGGCCATTGCTGTCAGGGACATCCGGGGCATGTGGGACTGGCAGGACCAGCATAGGAATCCCAATTCCCCAGAGGGAGCATCTGCAGGGCAGCTCCACCACAGGCACCCCACCCAGGCTGGCCCAGCAGGCACTGCCGGGCTCAGCGTCCCCAAAGCAGGGCCAGGCAGGAGCATCCCCAGGGACACACGCGCTGCTCAGCCCCAGCACCATCCCCAGGGCCTTCTGCTGCCACCAAGGCAGTGCCAGCCCCAGAGGCAGCAGGCACAGCAGCCCTCCAGCAGCAGGACATGCACACACGGCCCAGCCCTGCAATGCCAAAGTGCTCGTCTTTATTCAAGTCGGGAAAAGCAGCCCCTGCCCCAAAGACACCGGGGCTGGCACCACAGGGCTCCAGCCCAGCAGCAGCCAGCAGGAGCAGCTGCCACTGCTGCTGTCAGCCCAGCTGGGCAGGGCACAGGCAGGGACGGGAGGGGACATCAGCAGATGGGGACATCAGCAGATGGGTCCAGGAGCCAGAAGCAAGGGGATGTCCTGCTTGGGAATTTCAGGGTTTCAACCCCAGGAACTGTAGGAAGAAAACAGAGAAGCGCATCAGCAGGTGTAACATTTCCTCCCCCTCTCTCCACTCCTCTGCAATGCCCAGGGAGAATTGGAGCAGAGTCAGGCTCAGGGGAGGTGAGGTGCAGTCCTTAGTGCAGACAGGCTGGACCTGGGGTATCCCAGTGCTGGCAGCCCTGGCTCCAGGTCTGTGCAGATGCAGCAAGACCTGCATCATATCCCCAGTGCTGCCCAAGGACAGGGAATGTTGCCCTCTTTGGTGGCTTTGGTGAGTCCTCTGCAGAGCCTGAATGAGCCCCATGAGACTGGAGGAGGGTAGGGAGGCCCAGGCTGACCTGGGGCTGCTGCAGCCCCAGTGAGGGGAGATCAAACCCTCAAGGACTATTCTCTCCCTTCTTGAGCCTCTCTCTCAAGGCATAATGCAGGTCCGTATTCATCATGTGTTGTCAAGAAAGAAGTTGGTAACGGGTCTTTCTGAGGAAAAAGGAGGAAAATCTTTCTTCAGCCAAATATCTGGGCCTTACCTCCTGCAGCACAATATGCCAGGGGCACATCTTCCCGCAACAAGTGTACCACGAGGGCAAGAAAGCCTTGAGCAGAATCCCCGTTGTCGCCAGCATGTAACTGCACTGCCTGTTCCCACAGGGAAAGACACACACGGGACAATTAAAGTAATAATCTGAGAGGTCACATTGTGGTTATCGACTGGCTGATGCTCCCCAGTGCTGGTCCATTTCAGGCCAAGACAAGGGCTCAGATCCAATCCCCCCACAGCCACATCCCCAACTGCAATGTGTCTCACCTGGAAGGTCCCTGTTCCCCAAACTGGGGTCACACCAGAGCAGAGACTGGAAAGGACCACTGTGAGGTTGAGGAAAAGCCTCCCAGCTTCATTCTCATGTCTGTCTGGATCAGCACAGCTGGCAGGCAGGGATTCGTCACTTTCCACAACCCTGACCCACAGAAGAAGCCAGGATTCTCTTTCTGTGAGCTCTCTCCTACCCAAATCAGTGTCCAACTGGAAACTCATTCAAGAAAACCCTTTCACCTCAATCCCCTCTTACCATCTCATCATTCCCACAAACACGGTCCCTTCCAGGGACACTGAATTCCCACTGGTGCAGGCTCACACTTTCCCCCATCTCCCCTCTTCCCTTCTCACCTGCAGCACCCTGGACCAGCAGGAGGATCAGGGGGAAGAGCAGGAACAGGATCTTCATGGCTGCTGCCTCTCCCAGGTCTTCACAGGGCTGCAGAGGGGACACCAAGGCAATGGGGACAGGAAGGACCCTGAGTGGGCAGGATTCCAGAGAGAGACCCCACACTCACCTCCCTGACAAAGGCTTTGAAGTTCAGGAAGCAGCAAACCCAAGAGGAATGGCTGTGTCCAGATGCCCTTGGGGCCAGGGAATGCTGCTGTGCCCCAAAGACGCTGGGTTTATAGCAGTGCTGGTGGGTGGGACAGGCCCCAGTTGCTGCTGGCACAAGTGCCCTGGGCCAACCCGGGAGTGCCCCATGGCTCTGGGGGTGCTGGGGCTGGCCCTGGTCCCTCCCTGCTGCAGGGGCAGAGGCTGAGGTGCCTCCTGGGGCTGTTGCAATCAATGTCACCGTTGTGCCCACACAACACCTCTTGTGACACCCGCGTCGCAGCGGCAATGGGCTGTGGGGCCAGCAGGGAAATCTTTGGGATGGGCGCAGGAACTGCAGGGTGCAGGCACAGGCACCAGGCCAGTACCAGGGAAGCCGAATCTTTCCTGCAGAGGCTCAGAGGATCAACTCTGTGATGGTTTTCCTTTGAAGGGACCTGAAAGATCATCGCTTTCCACCTCCTGCCATGGACAGGAGCACCTTCCACTATCCCAGGCTGCTCCAAGCCCTGTCCAACTTGGCCTTGGACAGTTGCAAGGATGTGGCAGCCACAACCTCTCTGGGCATCCTGTGTCAGGGTCTCTCCACTCTCACAGGGAAAAATTTCTTCCCAATATCCCATCTCATCCTGCCCCTTGTCTCTTTGAAACCATTCCCTCTTCTCCTGTCCTCTTCCTATGTCTCTTCTCCTCTGATTGAAGAATCAGTTGCTGTGGGATGTGCAAAAACTCACAGAATATGGAAAACAATTTTAGACACGGCAAGAACATCTTATTAGACAAGAGGTCTGTGCACCTGCCGTGTCAGGGGGATGAGCAGGGTTCTCTGTAGTGGCTCTCCTGGCAACACCAGGATAGATGACAAGTTCTGTCAACCAGGTGATCCAACAAAACTGCACCTCCCTCTAATGCCAACCCAGCTGAAGAAATACAAGCTGCATGCAGCCATCACTTGTGAATCCAGTGAGTTTGATGCCAGCCATGCCAATAGGAGAAGTGACAGTCCATACCAGGCAGGAGGGTCTGTGCCACGTGCCAAATTTGGCAATTTCCCCTCCAGGTGTTTGGCAGAGCCATCTGGTCCCCCCAAACTGAGCTGAGCTGCTGGGGATTTGGCAAGTGGAACCAGGCATCTCAATTTTTTCTGCTTCACAACCCAGAGATGTGAAGTCACAGTGACAAGACGACAATCATTAAAAATGTGGGAGAGGGATTTGGGATGCTCAGCAGAAGCAAAGGCACCATCTGCACACACTACTGCTGGTGGGTTCACTGGGAGGGTTTCTTGAAGGGTTTCAGAAAAGGTTCCACTCTGTGCCAGAGCAGCAGGTCAGTGCTGGTTTCCAGGGAGCAGGCTCTGTGTCCCTGTGTCCCTGCATGTGTCCCTGTGTCCCTGGGTGTGTCCAGAAAACCACAGCACTGCAGGGTCTTTACACAAGGCAGGATGACACAAGGCCCTGGGTTGGGAGTCCTTGTCAGAGGTGTCACAAGGGGAAACTGAAGCTTCTTTTCCCTGGTGCAGGGAGAGAAATAGGAAAAGGTACTTGTGGGGTACCAGTACCTCCAGCTTGGTTTCTGTGCTCTCTCCCTCCCTATGCTGCAGGCAGCAGCAGACAAAATATTATTGAATGGAATGTATAGAAGATAGAGTGTATAAGTGATGCGACAGGAAGCTGTGCTGTGGATACTGAGTATTCCATATAGACATAATGCAAATGAAAGAAAGCAGAGCAAACCTTTTGGTTCAGGTATTTATTTTCTCCCTATCAAGTTCATGTGTTATATGGGAGCTCTCTTGGTGGCAGTGCCATACTCCCTGATGTTCCTCACTGCCATTCCCTTTTAGGAATGGCTCCTGCTGCAGCTTTTGCAGCTGGGACTGGAGCTGGGGCAGTGTAACAAGGCTGAGGCTATTTTAGGGAGGAGGCCTTGCCACTGTGTCCACAGTTCCCAATCCATGCCGTTCATGGCGTCGGAGTAGGGTCAGGAGAAAAGAATGATATCTAGGCCTAGAAACACCAGGATAAGGATCCTGCTCCCCCAGAGGGAGCATCTGCAGGGCAGCTCCACCACGGGCACACCACCCAGGCTGACCCAGCAGGCACTGCCGGGCTCAGCGTCCCCAAAGCAGGGCCAGGCAGGAGCATCCCCAGGGACACACGCGCTGCTCAGCCCCAGCACCATCCCCAGGGCCTTCTGCTGCCACCAAGGCAGTGCCAGCCCCAGAGGCAGCAGGCACAGCAGCCCTCCAGCAGCAGGACACGCACACACGGCCCAGCCCTGCAATGCCAAAGTGCTCGTCTTTATTCAAGCCGGGAAAAGCAGCCCCTGCCCCAAAGACACCGGGGCTGGCACCACAGGGCTCCAGCCCAGCAGCAGCCAGCAGGAGCAGCTGCCACTGCTGCTGTCAGCCCAGCTGGGCAGGGCACAGGCAGGGACGGGAGGGGACATCAGCAGATGGGGACATCAGCAGATGGGTCCAGGAGCCAGAAGCAAAGGGCGTTTCCTGCTTGAGAATGTCAGGGTCTCATCCCCAGAGACTGTAAGAAGAAATCAGACAAGCACATCAGCAGGTGTAACATTTCCTGCCACTCTCTCCCCTGCCCTGCAATGCCCAGGGTGAGGTGCAGCAGAGTCAGGTTCAGGGGAGGTGAGGTGCAGTCCTTAGTGCAGACAGGCTGGACCTGGGGTATCTCAGTGCTGGCAGCCCTGGCTCCAGGTCTGTGCAGATGCAGCAAGTTTGGGATCATGTCCCCGGTGCTGCCCAAGGACAGGGAAGGTTTTGCTCTTTGGCAGCTTTGGTTAGTGGGGAGGCCCTGGTTGACCTGGGCCTGTCAGCCACATTCAGGGCAGCTCCAAACCCTTCAAGGACTTTTCCCTATTTTTTTTGGCATCTTTCACAAAGCATAAATGCAGGAGAGTATTTTCAGCTGTTGGCAAAAAAGAAATTTGTAACAGATCTTTCTAGGGAAGAAGAAGGAAGCTTTCTCCCAACAGGATTCCAGAGCTTACCCTTTGCAGCAGAGAGTTTGTGCTGTACATCTACCAATTGGTCTTGCAGGGGGAACACATCTCCCAAAACTACAGTATCCTCTTCGTTGTTTGCATCGAAGTTCACTTCCTATTTCCACGAGGAAAGGCACACATGGAACAATTAAAACAAATAATCAGTGAGAGCAGTGTTGGTATAGACAGGCTGATGCTTCCCATCCCTTGCATTTCAGGCCAAGGGCTCAGCTCCAACCCCCCACAGTCACATCTCCAGCTGCAATGTGTCTCACCTGGAAGGTCCCTGTGACCCTAAACTGGAGGCACACTGGAACAGAGAGTGAAAAGGACCAGCCTGAGGTTGAGGAAGAGCCGTGCTGGCTCCAAGCTGCTTTCCCACCTATTCCTGGACCAGCACAGCTGGCAGGCAGGGATTCATCACATTCCATGTCTCTGTCCTGGCTTTGCCATCATTTGTGTGACCTCTACCTCTGATGAAAAGTCCTTCTTCAACCCTGGCAGGGATCATCCCTTGGGGCAATGAAGTTTTGGGACACTCAGTGGATGAACGTCTGGGTAAGAAGAGTCACCTCTGTGCCCCAGGAAACCCCCCCATCCAAACAACCCATGGGGCCCTCTGCCATCCCTGTGCAGGGCAAGAGAATATCCAGGGAGTCCCAAACAGGAACAGCTGGTTGCAGGCTTGGAGCCTCAAACCAACCTTCTTCTCAACGCACAGAACAAGCCAGGATTCTGTCTCCATGGGCTCTCTCCAACCCAAACTGGTGTCTAGCTAGAAACTAATTTTAAAAACTCCTTTGACCTCAATCCCTTGTTACCTTCTCATCACCCCCACAAACATGGTCCCTTCCAGGGACATTGAATTACCCCAGTGGGGCTCACACCCCATTTCCCTCCCTTCCTTCTCACCTGCAGCACCCTGGGCCAGCAGGAGGAGCAGGGGGAAAAGCAGGAACAGGATCTTCATGGCTGCTGCCTATCGCAGGTCTTCACAGGGCTGCAGAGGGGACACCAAGGCAATGGGGACATGCAGGACTCCAGGTGGGGCAAGAGCCTGTGATGCAGGGCTCTGTGGCTAAGCAAAGTGCAGAGGGGCTGCCTACAGCCACATCTGATCATGTTTCCTTTACCTTTCTCTAGAAACAATTCTCAGGTGTGTGCCTGCCTTCAAACCTTGGGAATATTCCACTGTCTCAGTCTCTGGGATCATCAATAACCTACAGGTATTCTAAAGCATTTTCCCAGAGCACAGACTGCAGATCTCGGATCCATTGTTGTTTTTGATGAAATCAAAATAAATGGCTAGTGAAATTTGGGAAATACAGAAATAAATTTGTCATTGAAAGTTATGGCACTACAGGGTGTTTTCTCCTTTGGGCTTCAGGTATCAAACACATGCCCCAAACACCCTGACCAATTCCCACTGCTTCCCTGGGATCCAAAAGTCCTCCCAGCTCAGCTTGGCAGGGCTCATCCCCAGCTCCAGAGCATTCTCAGGATTCCCAGCATGGACATTCTCCAGCACCACACTTGCTGCCCCTGTCCTGGGCATCACTGGCCCAGGGAGCAGCCAGAGGGCAGGGAAGTGCCCAGAAATGGAAACAGAAATCAACCTTTGCAGTAATTGAAATGATGGGAAATCTCCATACTGATTTGGGAAAAGTGCCTTCCCTATTTTGCTAAGGAAGCCCCCATTCTCTCAACAATGATCTCATCTCCATCTTGCAGCAAAGGCTCTAACCAAGTCTCTCCTGCACTTAGGAAACCAAAATTTAATTTTCCGCATATTCTGGACTCATAGACTTCCATTAAGACTTTTATTCTCTTTCCCAGGCATCTCTGATGGCCAAATTTTCCACCTGGATACTTCCAGCAGTTTGTGCTTTAGGAGACTCTGCTCTGCTGGGCTTTGAGCTGGGACCCTGAGTGGGCAGGATTCCAGGGAAAGACCACGCACTCACCTGCCTGGAAAAGGTCGGGATGTGCAGGGAGCAGCAAACCCAAGAGGAATGGCTGTGTCCAGATGCCCTTGGGGCCAGGGAATGCTGCTGTGCCCCAAAGACACTGGGTTTATAGCAGTGCTGGTGGGTGGGACAGGCCCCAGTTGCTGCTGGCACAAGTGCCCTGGGCCAACCCGGGAGTGCCCCATGGCTCTGGGGGTGCTGGGGCTGGCCCTGGTCCCTCCCTGCTGCAGGGGAAGAGGCTGAGGTGCCTCCTGGGGCTGTTGCAATCAATGTCACCGTTGTGCCCACGCAACACCTCTTGTGACACCCACGGCACAGCAGCAACGGGCTGGGCAGGAGAGGGATGGGATGGACAAGGCAGAGTGATTCATGCTGGGAAGAGGAGAAATTAGGAAAATATTTCCTTCTTTGTGTGCTCTCATTTTATCCTTTCTATAAATACTCAGAGTGGGATGTGGAAGATCAGACTGAATATTGCAAACGTGTTCAGCTTTGTATGGTGAGAGGAAAGATTTACCTCTCATTTCACCTCAGCAGCATTGTCTGCATAGTTTGTAGAGAAGAGGGACAATATAAAATTTCAGGTTTAGCACAAAGGCCACAGCAGGCAGGGTTGATATGAACATCTCTCACCAAACTCCAGTTCTAGAAAGAATGGTAACAAAAATTTTTTAGTGTCAGTCTCTTCTCACAAGTAAAAACTGAGCAGAGGAAATGGCCGCAAGCAGCACCAGGGAAGGGTTCGATTGGGTATTAGGAACAGTTTCTTTGCAGAATCAATAATCAGTGATGGGACAGACTGCCAGGGCAGTGGTGGAATTACCAACTCGAGTATTTAAAAGCCATCTGCATGTGGCATTTGTGGACTTGGTTTAGTGGTGGCCTTGCTGGGGCAATGGTTGCACTCAATGAGCTTAAAGGGCCTTTCCAACATCAATAATTCTATGACTCTCTCATTCTTGGGAGAGAAAGCTGTCCCTGAACGAGGCAGGGTTCCCGGTTACTCTTGTACACACAAGTAGATGGAAACACACGTGTAGTGAACTACTTAAATGGCAGCACCCAAGATTTTCTGTGCAGACAGGGAGAGGCCCCTGCCTTTCATGGACCAGAGAATTGTTACTCCAGACTGCCTGAGATGGGCAGAGACACCAGGACATTCTGCATACGCCCATGGGAAAACAAATGTGGTCATTTACATGGCAATATGGCACCTTCCCACAGGTCACTCAGCCCAAGATGTGAACAGCTTCCTCCTCCTCCTGTCTGCTGGGATGGGGTGTGGAGCAGCACAGCCACAGCAGGGAGGGCTGTGGTGCTGGACAAGGAGGAGCAGCAGGGACAGCTCCTGTGGGTGACCACGGCCATGGCCACTCAAGGGGCACAGCCCCAGGCACAGCTCTGCACATGAGGCCATGGCTGTTGGGGACAAGGGACATCTGGGACTGGCAGGAGGAGCACAGGGATCCCAATTCCCCAGAGAGAGCATCTGCAAGGCACCCCACCCAGGCTGGCCCAGCAGGCACTGCCGGGCTCAGCGTCCCCAAAGCAGGGCCAGGCAGGAGCATCCCCAGGGACACACGCGCTGCTCAGCCCCAGCACCATCCCCAGGGCCTTCTGCTGCCACCAAGGCAGTGCCAGCCCCAGAGGCAGCAGGCACAGCAGCCCTCCAGCAGCAGGACACGCACACACAGCCCAGCCCTGCAATGCCAAAGTGCTCGTCTTTATTCAAGCCGGGAAAAGCAGCCCCTGCCCCAAAGACACCGGGGCTGGCACCACAGGGCTCCAGCCCAGCAGCAGCCAGCAGGAGCAGCTGCCACTGCTGCTGTCAGCCCAGCTGGGCAAGGCACAGGCAGGGACGGGAGGGGACATCAGCAGATGGGGACATCAGCAGATGGGTCCAGGAGCGAGAAGTGAGGGGTGTTTCCTGCTTGGGAATTCAGGGTCTCATCTCCAGGGACTGTAGGAAGAAAACAGAGAAGCACATCAGCAGCTGTAACATTTCCTCCCCCTCTCTCCGCTCCTCTGCAATGTCCAGGGTGAGGTGCAGCAGAGTCAGGCTCAGGGGAGGTGAGGTGCAGTCCTTAGTGCAGACAGGCTGGACCTGGGGTATCCCAGTGCTGGCAGTCCTGGCTCCAGGTCTGTGCAGATGCAGCAAGACCTGCATCATATCCCCAGTGCTGCCCAAGGACAGGGAATGTTTCCCTCTTTGGTGGCTTTGGTCAGTGGGAGGTGCTGGGTGTCCTTTGTCTCCTTCCGCCCCACTCAGGGCAGCTCCAAACTCCCAAAGACTTTTTCCCTTCCTTCTTGAGCTTCCCTCTCAAAGCATAAATGCAGGAGAGTATTTATCATGAGTTGTCAAGAAAGAAATTTTAAAGAGATTCTTCTGTAGAAAAAGGAGAAAGCTCTCCTCAGTCAGGAAATCCAGATCTTACCTTTTGCAGCACACCTCTCTGTCTGTGCATCTTCCAATAGTTCTTAGAGGGGGGCGACATCTTACAGAAGAACAAATTCCTCCCCTCTGTCTGCATTGAAGTCTACTCCCTGTTTCCATGGGGAAAGACACACACAGAATAATTACAGCAGTAATGTGGCAGAGCGGGGTGTGCCTGCAGTCCTGCTGGCAGGCAGGGACTCCTCACATCCCACATCACTGTGCTGGCTCTGCCATGATTCATGTGACCTCTGATGAAAAGTCATTGTTCACCTTTTGCAGGGACCCTCCCTTGGAGTGATGAGGATTTGGGACACTCTGGATGAACCACTGGGTAAAAAGTGTCACCTTTGTGAGCTGCAGTGGCTCTTTCACTCTGGTCAGTGCTGAGAGTGGGTCACACCCGGGGAGCAGCATTCCCCGTGGTGCAGCTAGAGCAATTGCTCTACGGCCTTTTTGGCTGCCAGTCTGCGCTCTGAGGAGGCAAGGATGAGGAGGAGGCCTTTTGCATAGGATAAAAGAGGATTTAGTACTCAAAGGAATCTGGTGGCAAAAGGCAGAAAGGCGAGGGAGCAGCAACTGATATATGGGGGAGGTTCAAAGGGAAGGTACAAATCATCAGCTAATCTGAGACATCCTGGGGAGGAGAAAGGCAGGGTTCAGAAAAGCATCATCCAATGAGGGAAGTAGCAGGTGGGGAATTGAGTCACCTGGATTAATGGGACCTCAAACTTTAGGGGATTTCCGAAGGGGATTTCCAAGGAGGGGGTTGGCACAAGGTAGGATTGACAGGGAACTCAGAGTAGATTGACAGTAAGGGTGGGAGGGTATAATTTGGACCAAACCATTAACTTGGGCAATAACAGAACATACCATTAACAAAAAAACACAATGCAACAGGGCTCTCTGCCATCCCTGTGCAGGGCAAGAGGCTCCTAAACAGGAATAGCGGGGTGCAGGCTTGGAGCCCAAAACCAAATCCTTTCCTGACTCACAGAACAAGCCAGGCTTTTTTTCCCATGGGCTTTTCCCACCCCAAGTCTGTGTCCTATAGAACTATCACTGGAGAAACAACTTTCTCCTCAATCCCCCCTTACCTTTGCATCACTCCCACTAAAGTGGTCACTTCCCAGGACATGGAAAACCCCAGTCATGGAGGATCACACCTCTCCCCATCTTCCCACTTTTTCTCTCACCTGCAGCACCCTGGACCAACAGGAGGAGCAGGGGGAAGAGCAGGAACAGGATCTTCATGGCTGCTGCCCCTCCTGGGTCTTCACAGAGCTGCAGAGGGGACACCAAGGCAATGGGGACACGCAGGACCCCAGGTGGTGCAGAAACCTGGGCTCTGTGGTTCACCAAACTGTGGCTGCTTCCAGCCACAGCTGATGACATTTCCTCTACCTTTTTCTTTAAAACAATTCTTAGGTCTGTGCCACCCTTCAATACCTGGGGTATTACCCTAGGTCTTGGTCTACATGACCTAAGAGGATCCATTCCCATGACCTTCCTCAGAGCACTTCCACAGACCCTTCCCCAGAGCGCAGACCACAGAACTCAGGCCAAGTTACCAATTCAAACCAAATAAAAGACCAGTGACATTTGGGAGAGGCAGATAAAATTCCTTTTGGAATTAGAATTACTGAAATCCTTAAATGATGGGAAATCACCATACTGCTGTGGGAATGGAATCGCCTTCCTTTCCTAGGGAAAGCCCCTATTCCCCCAGCAAAGAGGTTCTTGTCTCCCTCCTAGAGTATTAAGGCACCATTCTAGCCTCTCCTTAGGAAACTTCAGGTCCACTTTCCACATGCTCTGGCCTCTTAGACTCACATGAAGGTTTTTATTCTCTTTCCCGGTGTCACGGTTTAACGAAGTCTAGTTTTTCAGGTGGGGGGCAGTCCACAGGCCACGGGGGTGGCTCCCTGTGGGGACCGGGCGGAGCCAATCAGCTGGCTTCTTTTGAAGATTGACACCCGGTTCAACCACTTAAAAGAGCTGAACACGCCTCCACGAAGACACATTTGAACACGAACAAAGGCTGGGAAAGGTCTCTTGGCTTCCAGCCTTCGAACAGGTAACTGGCCAGGCCGGGCCGGCCCTGTGTGGCCAGGCTGGATCGGCCCGCAGCAGGGCATGGCTCGGCTGAGATTTCTGCCCTCTGAGGTGCGGTGAGCATCCTGCCGGGATGCCTGCCAGGCCCTGTCCCAGCGGGGTGGCTTGGGCCAGCAGGACCGGGTCTCTTTCCTGGCGGAGCCCCCGGGTCCTTTTTTCCGGCAGCACTGCCGGGCCATGCCGGCCGGGGGTTATACTGGCACCAGGAGCAGTGATGCAGCCGGGACCAGCACCGGCTGCCGTCAGCGCTGGGAGCAGCCCCGAAGCCAGGAGCCAGGACTGGCCGAGTGGTCGCCGCCATCCTGGACTGGAAGCACCAACGTGGCCAGGAGCGAGTGGCCGAAATCTGTGCGACCAGGACCAACGGTGCACAGCCGTGGCTGCCTCGGCATTGCTCCCAATTGTAATATGTAATATATGTTATAAAATAATTTGTGCTAAATAAAATTAAACACCACAGCATTTTGTGTACTAAAACCGGTGTCGGACAAGAAGTAAGCTGAGTGATAGAAATTCAAAATGCCAGGAAGACACTGTTGCCAGAGATTGTATATTCCAAAGGATTTTTCGTCTGACAAGACCCCAGCTGGAGGCATTTTTGATAGGCATCAGCAGCAGTAACAGACTAAGTGATAAAGATTCAAACACCAAGAAGACACTGTCTCCAGAAATGTATATTCCAAGGAATTTCTCTCATCTGAGTAGACCCCAGCAGGAGGCATTCTGATAGGCATCATCAGAAGCTTATCCCAGAAATTTTCACCTGACAGGATTCCAGCAATTTTCCTCCGGTTCCGGGAAAACGTGGTGATATACTAAAGAAGACCCCCTTCCAAAGCCCGAGAGACTGTATGAAAATGGACCCCTTAGAACTTACCCTTGGAGACCCACGGGGGCTTTGGTGCAAGAGAGGACAAGTCCTAAGTGTCCCTGACCCTAATCTCCTGGCTCAGAGTCGAATCGCTCATGGGTTTTTTTTTTTCTTTTTTTTCTAAATGTATACTTTGATCATTTAATAAATTTCTTTAATTATTAAATTGGAGCATTCATTTATAACACAATGAACTTTTTTTAGCTGGTTTTAGCCCGCCATGCTGCACACAGAGGGACAAAAATGGCAGCGGCAGCTTTTCTTGTTTTTGACATTTCGCATGAAGAAAAGCGCTGAGTAGAGCTGGTGGCCGGCACGGTTCACACGGTCTTGGTGGAGACCTCGTGACCAACAGCGAGAGGCACGGTGGGCGATTTCCCCGATGCAGAGCCCGGATGAGATCAACCTTTCAGCGCTGCAGAACTCTATAAAAGCTGTTTCAATTGATAACAAATTGAGAACAAATGAGCCTACGAACACTGGTTCTCTGCTGAATCAGGAAAAGGAAAGGGTGAAGACACGTAGAGAAAACAACGTGGGACGCTGAGGTCGGTTGTAAGGAGTCAAATTCTAGATGGGAGTAAATTGAGGAGATGCCTTAGTTTTAGGGCTAAAATTCCCTTATGGGGCTATGGTGAAGATATAATTGATATATCAGACTTGTTTTTTCCCTTTAATTCATGAAAGGCACTGGGGGGATGTAGTGTTCTAACTACAGCCGTGAGCAGAAGTACCAGTGTTGAAATAAGCAGATGTTACCGTAGCTGTGATCCAATAAGAAGCTTGAATAGAGAGAGATGAGAGAGATGAGAAACTTTGCCCCAGGGATACAAGAAGAAAACCTCTGTTTTCCTAGAGATGGATGAGGAGAACTTTTGCTTTTATGCTAGAACAGCTCATCCTTAAAATAGTACCCCAAAAAGTTGACAAGGCTCATGAAAGCAGCTGTAGGAGAGCTGCAAGGCATTTGGAGGGACTTTCACACTGTGAACAGATTTTCTTTTTCCAGGTGGCAGATTTGCTGTAACACTGAAGCCACAAGAGAACTGTTTCTTGTGGAAAGGTCTTCATGGCATGGCAAGAGAGATTCCTCTCCCTAAGAGAACAGAAGAAAGACTATTTTAGAGGTGGTAAACTGACTGAAAGTCCCAGGTTTTGTCTCTTCACGTTGTCAGTGGGAAAGAAAAGAGGGTGTGGGGGGAGGAGAAGTGTTCTGAAGATTTATTCTGATTTCTTCTCACTATTTCTTTTAATTCTGTTAATAAATTTTCTTTATACCATTTTAAGTTATAGCAGCAGAAAATGAGCAAATAATTCTAGTGGGTGCATGGACATTTGGCAGCATTAGACTCACTGCGTCCAGCCATCTCTGATGGCCAAATATTCCACCTGGATACTTCCAACACTTTGTCTTTTCAGAGACTCTGTGGTGCTGGGCTTTGAGCTGGGACCCTGAGTAGGCAGGATTCCAGAGAGAGACCTCACACTCACCTCCCTGACAAAGGCTTTGGTGTTCAGGCAGCAGCAAACCCAAGAGGAATGGTTGTGTCCAGATGCCCTTGTGGCCAGGGAATGCTGCTGTGCCCCAAAGACGCTGAGTTTATGTCGGAACCCAAGGTGTCCCTCAGACACTCTTGGTTGTTCAGGGTCCAGGGCAGAAGCCTCTGAGACCCTGGCAGGCAGCCAGAAACCCCTGTGGTTTTGAGTTTGACCCATGGAACAATTTACCAACTTTGCAGGAAGACCAAGAAATCACAAAAGTTTAGATATTATAATAGAAGTAATCACAAAGTGAAAGGTAGGATTTTTGAGTGCTGTACAGGGGGGTTTTAGGCCTTGTACAGAGGGGTCTGAGTTTTGTACATGGGGGTCAGAGGTTCTAAGATGGAGGGATTTGGGCGTGCCCTGTCCTCCTTCTTTCTTCTTCCTATTCCCTATGGTTTTAGTGATGTTGGCACTCATAGATTGGTTTAGAGTAGAAAGTCACTGTTCAACATAGGTAATAGGCATTGGGGAAAAACTATAAACATTTAATACGTAATGTGTGATATAAAAGATGGCACCAGCCCCTTGGGAGAGGAAGACGAAGGGAGACGAAGACGAAGGGAGATGAAGACGGAGGGAGACAGAGAGAGACGCAGAGGGAGAAGGAGTCAGGGACAATGTCAGGGAGTCTGTGTGCCTTGAGATAACATGCAATAAACTGCCTTGAGACCAGACGACTGAAGACTACTGAGTCTTTCTTTGAAGGCACGGGTTGGAGGAGAGACTTTACCACCACGGGTTGGAGGAGAGACTTTCCCAATCTGGCGGAAGACTCCGGCAGGTTTATAGCAGTGCTGGTGGGTGGGACAGGCCCCAATTGCTGCTGGCACAAGTGCCCTGGGCCAACCCGGGAGTGCCCCATGGCTCTGGGGGTGCTGGGGCTGCCCTTGGTCCCTCCCTGCTGCAGGGGCAGAGGCTGAGGTGCCTCCTGGGGCTGTTGCAATCAATGTCACCGTTGTGCCCACGCAACACCTCTTGTGACACCTGCAGCACAGCGGCAACAGGCTGGGCAGGAGAGGGCTGGGATGGGGAACAGATCTGCACTGCAGAGGTGAGGGGAACTTGTGGTGACAGCTGCAGGGTCAGTGCCAGGACAGGTGAGCACGGGGGAGGAAGGGCCATGGCAGGCAGAGGTGATCTGAACATTCCTCACCACAATGTCCACTTCTGCAAAGCAATGGCAGTGGAAGCCTTTGGGGGTTAGTGACTTCTCTAAGATCACAGCTGAAACCATCAGAGGAAATGGCCCCAAGTAGCACTAGGGAAAGTTTAGACTGGATATTAGGAACAATTTCATGGAAAAAAGGGAGGTCAAACATTGGATCAGGCTGCCCAGGGCACTGAAGGACTAACAATTGCTAATAGGATTTAACAGCCATGTAGATGTGGTACTTGTGCTGGGCTTAGTGCTGGGCTCGGCAGTGCTAGAGGAACGGTGGGACCCGATGATCTGAAAGGGCTTTCCAAATATTAGTAATAAAAAAATTATAATATATTACATTACATTAAAATACATTACATTAAAAACCATTATAATGCAAACATTAGTAGTAAAACATTCTCTGAGTCTATGACTCTTGGGAGGGAAAGCCTTCACAGCAACAGTCAGGATCACAAGTTGCTTCCATGCGCATGTGGACATGGACACACAGGTATTGAGCCACTCAAATCCTAATGCCTGAGGTTTGCTTTGCAGATATGGAGAAGTCACTGCTTTCAATGGAGCATTGTTATCAACCCAGACTGCCTGAGATAGGCAGAGAAAAGACAATACATTTATTACCTGTGTGTAAAATTTTGGGTATTTCCTGACCATGCTCAATTTGGAGCTATTTGACAGGTCACCTGAACCAGGAGCTACATGATCTCTTCCTCCTCCTGTCTGCTGGGATGGGGTGTGGAGCAGCACAGCCACAGCAGGGAGGGCTGTGGTGCTGGAACAGGACAAGGAGAAGCAGCAGGGACAGCTCCTGTGGGTGACCATGGCCATGTGCACTCAAGGGCCATGTGCACTCACAGTCCCCAGCACAGCTCTGCACATGAGGCCATGGCTGTTGGGGACAAGGGCCATCTGGGACTGGCAGGAGGAGCACAGGGATCCCAATTCCCCAGAGGGAGCATCTGCAGGGCAGCCCCACCACAGGCACCCCACCCAGCCTGGCCCAGCAGGCACTGCCGGGCTCAGCGTCCCCAAAGCAGGGCCAGGCAGGAGCATCCCCAGGGACACACGCGCTGCTCAGCCCCAGCACCATCCCCAGGGCCTTCTGCTGCCACCAAGGCAGTGCCAGCCCCAGAGGCAGCAGGCACAGCAGCCCTCCAGCAGCAGGACACGCACACACGGCCCAGCCCTGCAATGCCAAAGTGCTCGTCTTTATTCAAGTCGGGAAAAGCAGCCCCTGCCCCAAAGACACCGGGGCTGGCACCACAGGGCTCCAGCCCAGCAGCAGCCAGCAGGAGCAGCTGCCACTGCTGCTGTCAGCCCAGCTGGGCAGGGCACAGGCAGGGACGGGAGGGAACATCAGCAATTGGGGACATCAGCAGATGGGTCCAGGAGCCAGAAGTGAGGGGTGTTTCCTGCTTGGGAATTTCAGGCTTTCATCCACAGAGACTATAAGAAGAAAACAGAGAAGCACATCAGCAGGTGTAACATTTCCTCCCCCTCTCTCCCCTGCCCTGCAATGCCCAGGGTGAGGTGCAGCAGAGTCAGGCTCAGGGGAGGTGAGGTGCAGTCCTTAGTGCAGACAGGCTGGACCTGGGGTATCCCAGTGCTGGCAGCCCTGGCTCCAGGTCTGTGCAGATGCAGCAAGACCTGGATCATGTTCTCAGTGCTGCCCAAGGACAGGGAATGTTTCCCTCTTTGGTGGCTTTGGTGAGTCCTCTGCAGAGCCTGAATGGGCTTGGAACTGGAGGAGAGTGGGGAGGCCCTGGCTGATGTGGGGCTGCTGCAGCTCCACTCTCATGGCAGCTCCAAAACCAACAAGGGCTTTTCCCTCCCTTCTTTTGCCTCTCTCCCACAAGAAATAGATAAGGAGATTATGTAGCAGACATTCACAGGAAATAAATTTGCTACATATTTCATTGTGGACAAAAGAGGGAACTCTGTCCTCAGGCAGGATTCCAGACCTTATCTCTTGCAGCACACACTGTACAGTGTGCATCTTCCAATGGGTCTCGCAGGGAAGTTGCATCTCCCATAAGTGCAGTATCCCCCTCTTTGCCTGCATCCAGCTGCATTTTGGGTTTCCATGGGGAAAGAAACATACACAACAATTAAAGCAATCATCTGTGAGAGCAGTGTGTGGTTGCAAAAGACTGATGGTGTTTGTGCATTTCTGGCCAGTGAATGGATTCAGCTCCAACCCCCCACAGCAAAGATCACATACCAGGCAAAAGAACATTCAGAGACACCTAAAGAGGAACAGCTGGGTGCAGGGTGGAAGCCTCAAACAAAACCCTTCCTGACCCACTAAAGAAGCCAGTATTCTATTTCCATTGGCTCTTTCCACCCCAAGTCTGTGTCCTATAGAACTATCACTGGAGAAACACCTTTCTCCTCAATCCCCCCTTACCTTTGCATCACTCCCACTAAAGTGGTCACTTCCCAGGACATGGAAAACCCCAGTCATGGAGGAACACACCTCTCCCCATCTCCCCACTTTGCCTCTCACCTGCAGCACCCTGGACCAACAGGAGGAGCAGGGGGAAGAGCAGGAACAGGATCTTCATAGCTGCTGCCTCTCCCGGGTCTTCACAGAGCTGCAGAGGGGACACCAAGGCAATGGGGACATTCAGGAGCCCAGGTGGTGCAGAAACCTGGGCTCTGTGGTTCACCAAACTGCAGAGGGGCTGCTTCCAGCCACAGGAGATTATATTTCCTCTACTTTCCTCTTAAAAACAATTCTGTGGTTTGTGCCACCCTGCCTACCTCAGGAGCATTTAATGATGTTTCAGTCTCTGGGAAATCCATTACCTCATCTGATTCTTCTCCAGGAGACCCCACAGTCACCTACCTGATGGAAGTCTGGATGTTCAGGCAGCAACAAACCCAACAAGAATCACTGTGTCCAGCAGTCCTTGGGTTCAAGGAGCACTTTTTTGGCCAAAACACTCTGATTTTATATTGTTGCAAGCCATGGGGACATTCACTGATTTTTGCTGACACATCTCCCCTTGGCCAATCAGAAGCCACCCATCCGTGTGGGGATGCTGGGGCTTCTCCTTATCCCTCTCTGATGCAACAGCAGAGGCTGAGGTGCCTCCTGGGGCTGTTGCAATCAATGTCACCGTTGTCCTCATGCAACACCTCTTGTGACACCCACGGCACAGAGGGACCCAGGCTGTGGTGGCATGGCATGAACTGCCTGGGATGGACAAAACAGGCTGGTGGGTGCAGGCAGAAGTAGGAGCCAGTCCCAGCCAATCTCGCCTATGAGGGTAGTGAGGCCCTGGCACAGGTTGCCCAGAGGTTGCTGCCTCATCTCTGGAAGTGTCCAAGGCCAGGTTGGATGGGGCTTGGAGCAACCTGGGATAATGGAAGTTATCCCTGATTATGATTGGGGTTGGAACTGGATGACCTTAAAAGCCCCTTCTTCCCCAAACCATTCTGAGATTCTTTGATAAAGTATCTGTCTTCTCCTGTCCTGTCAGTTTGCTTAGGGAGCTGGTGCTGTGTGATACACAGAAACATTTGAAAAATTTCGGTTTCCTTCTCTTTTAACATCACAAGAACAGCTTCATCCTTGCCAAGGTGACTTGCATTCCAGCTGCCAGGAAGTGATGAGCCTAAGGATGCCTTTCTGATGTCTACTCATATATTCAAGCAGTGCAAAGAGGAAATGCAGTCAGGGGAGACCACACCTCACCTCATTCTGTCTGAATCCACTGCTTCTGAAACTGCCCTACTTGGTACAAAATCCATAAATGTGGTTCAACAGCAGCAAAACGCTGTATAAAAATGTGCAATCTATGGGAGATTAGTGAAGGAAGGTGAGTAGGGCCTTATCGGGCCTTAGAGGTGTGGACTTGATCAGGAGAGTTTTTGGATTTATAGGAATTTTGTAGTGTTTCAGAAAGGTACAGATCAAGGTGGCTCATGGAGGAAAGATCATGAGAGAGAAAGAAGCAATGTATCCATGGCTGCTTCCTGGCCATGCCCTATGTCATCTTATTACCTGTCCTACATTCCTAGTAGACTTTATTTGTAACCCTTTTTTGTACAAACAGTCTGTGCTGTGTCTCCAGGGTGCTGGTCCATTGCTCAGAGAGACCAAAGCTCTTGGAGCTGGATCCTGGAGAGGAGAATGGGAATTGAGGCTGGATGCATCAGGGACACAGGGTCTGGTGTCATCTCTCAGAGAGATGCAAGGAATCATGGAATGGTTTGGGTAGGAAGGAACTTTAGAATTCATCTCATTCCAAGCTCTGCCAGGCAGAGACACCTTCCCCTATTTCAGGATTCTCCAAGCCCCATCCAAGCTGGCCTTGATGCATGATGGGGACATCCCTCAAGCATCAATCTGTAGAAGTAGGATTGGATGTCCATTGCTGAGTCCTTGGAATATCCTCGCTCCTGGAGGTTTGGAACCAGACTCAGGACCAGCCCAGAGCCAGCGCAGCCAGGGATTGCTGCTTATGGTGTGGAAATCCCCACTGCAGGGAGGCCATGGCTGGGGCCAGCCATGCCCTGGGAAGCTGCTCTGACCTGGGAATCTTGGTGCTTGACCCCATCAAAGCTGCAGAATGGCCTTGCTGATCCAGACCCGGTCCTGGACCCACAGCTGGAACCCTGATCTGACTTTCCCTGTACCCACAGCAATGCCCAATACCCCTGGAGAGGCTGCCCTGCTCCATGGAGGGAAGCAGTGGGTGTCCCCTGTCCCAGCATCCCCATGGTCACTGCCCCATGGCAGTGCAGGGGCCACCGTCCTGAGCTGAGCATCCTGGATCTGCCACACCAATCATCCACAATGACCCACCTGGGCTCCTAACTGAGCCCCCAGCCCCAGGCCTTGAAACCCCCCCAGCACTGACCCCCAACTCAGGCCCAAGCTCCTGAGAAACCCCATGGCACAGCCATCAGTCCCTATTCCCTCTGGAGCAGAATGACTTATAGATACCCCTGGACCCCACAACACCCCTTGGTGCCCCACACCCAGGCCCCACAGTTGGGGATGGACCCAAGGACACCAAGGCAGTGTCTGTCCCATGGAACAGCCTCACGAGGACTCCTGACCCAGCCTGGGAGCCAGTGGACAACCAGCAGGTCTCCACTGAAATTGGGGTGGTCATAGCCACCCCTCCACGTAAGAGGTGTTGGGGTCCCCTTGCCGAGCCAAAAGGCTGGCATTGGGGTCCCTGTGAGTGTCACCTGTGTCCCCCCTCCCACCATGGGTGGAGATGCTGGTGTGGCAGAGGCCAGCATGGAGAGAGGGTGGACGGTGGGACAGTGTTGGTGTGTCCATGTCTGTCAGGAATTCACCCCGTCCTCTCTGCCCTTCCCTACGCGCAGAGGAAAGAGATGCACACCAGGATACACATCTCGGCAGTGGGAATGACCACCACCTTGTATTGGGGACTGTGGGATAGGATTCCCGTGGGATCCAGGTCTGGCTGTGCGGGGTTGCTGCTGCCCCTGGCAGTGCTTGGTGCCTCCGGGCAGCATCGTCCCGACCACGCAGTGAAGGCACGGGCTGGTGTCCTGCTCGGGGATCCAGGAGCCCATCAGGGATACCAGCGCCTGCGGGAGGAAAGGTCTGCCAGTGACTGTCCCAGCCAGGGCAGCAGTGAGGGTCAGCAGTGCCCCTGTACCCTTGGGCCGCACAGTCCCCGTTTTTTCCCCAACAGGCAGCCCTGAACTCACATCCGACAGCAGAATTCCTGCTCGGAGCAGAGGCCGATGCGGCCGATCCCCGGCGGGCAGGAGCGGTGGGAGCAGAATCCCCCGCGGCGCTCGCAGTCCTGGGCTGATGCTCGAACCGGGGACAGCCCTGCAGGGCACGGAGAGAGGAGACTTTCAGCCGAGATGCTGAGCACAGCCCCTGGTCCCTGCGTGGCCAGCGTTAGCCCAGCCCTGCTTGTCCCCAGCCACAACTGCAGAAATCCAGGTGAGTTTATGGCACTTGGCTGGGCACTACACCCCTAAGCAGGCTCTGGGAGAGATCACCATCGTGGCTTCTGCCTCTTTCCTGGAACAAGGGAGAATTCCAAGGGTAGAAGCAGGATTTCCCTTCCCCCCCGCTTCTCCTCCTCCTCCTCCTCTCTAGCAGGGCTGCTGTGCCCAGTGCTGCTGACTCAGAAATGCAAGGGTCAGGAGGCATGGAGAGGTGTCAAATCCCAGTGTTGGAGGGATGAGAGCTTTAATACAACGCCCCAGCTCTGGTCCCAACAGCAGAACCTGCAGCTGGAGTCTTTCCTTAAAGGTGTGGGGTCAGAGGGGCCCCGGCGGGGATGGCACAGCCACCAGGAGAACTCACACGTGACTCATCAGGCGACAAATCCTCCCTAAAAAACAACGACAGAGGACAAACCCTCCACATTTCTTACCTGTCACTCCCTGGAGCATCAGGAGGAGCAGAGCACAGAGGACAGGCAGGATCCGCATGCCTGGAAGTCGCCAGCAGAGTCGCAGCTCTGGGGAGAAGAGAAAGGAGGCAGAGGTGAGTGGGGAGGGCCCCTTCCTGCAGGTCGTGCAGCACCTGCGCGGGGACAGAACCGAGGACAGGGGATGTGACCAGTCACTGGTGGAGGATGCACTCGGCAGCCCGGGAGTTGGAGCTTCCTGGCACCAGCAGCAGGAGTTTGGTCTCTCCACGTGGCACAATATCCCTTGGGATGGCTGAGTCCTCAAAATGTCCAGCCCCTAAGCGCCTTTTTCTGTTCCTTCTTCCCTCAACAGAGAAAAACAAGCAGAGCTTTCCTCATCTGACACCTGAGAAGGATTCCCAGGCCTCCAGCCCAGGATCTTGTGTCATCCTGCCTTGCGTAAGGGCTGCTCGGTGCTGTGGTTTGCTGGACACCTCTGGGGACGCACACACAGCGTCCCTGTTCGTTAGGCCTTGGCAAACACTCAGCTTTCACCACACAAAGGAGCTCTGTCCTCTTCCCCCCGCGGGAAGCGCTCTCTCTATGCTTCGCTTGAAAATAACTGGGAAGACGCCACTTGGGATGACATCCCCGTCCAACCGGCAGCCCTAGGAAGGACAAGCTTTAATTGTGGCTTTGTTTGGTGCAGTTTGCTGTGTGTAACCCTTTGCTGTTTGATGGAGCATCTTCATAAACGTTTTCAGCCTTTCTGCAGTTTCATCAAGCGTTACATGTGTGGGGATGGATGTTAAAAACACACTCGTGCCTGGTGTGTGCTCACTGAGCGGTCACATGAATCGTGGAATCACACCGTGAATTGGTTTGGAAGGGACCAGGAGTTTCCAGCCAGCTGCCATGGGCAGGGACACCTTCCAGGAGGTGCTCCAAGTCCCATCCAACCTGTCTTTGAACACTTCCAGGGATGGGGCAGCCACAGTTCCTCTTGGCAATACGTGAATATGCCTTTGATCCAAACTCACCATATTTCATTGTTTTGTCACTCCCCAGTGAGGGACATGGTACAAACTGTTTGCAGCTCTGTACCCAGGGGGATCACTACTACTCTGCCATGGTAGTCAGAGCACTCAGGACAACTTCTTGTTTCCTTCACCACTGAAGGAAATCCTGATCCCACAGCTACAGCCAGAAAAAGGGAAAAGGCCATGCCCCAATTCTTTTTTAATATCTGCTGAGCTGTCTTGGCATCAAAACCCCAGGAGGCAAGGGAGCAGCTATGTCCAGTAGTCAGGTTCCTTACAGGGCTTCATTAAGGAGGCAATTAGCTGCATTTCTGTACTGTTGCTCTTTAGCACATCCATCAGCTTGATCCCTGGAAGTGTCCAAGGCCAGGCTGGATGGGGCTTGGAGCAATCTGGGATATAGGAAGGTGTCCCTGATCATGGTGGGGGGGGGTCGATCTATATGATTTTAAGGTTCCTTCCAACCCAAACCATTTTATGATTCTCTGATTCTATGAATTTGAACTTGTGGAGTGCTGGGGAGATGGGATTGGGATGAGAAGCAGGGAGGAGATGTGCAGCATGGATCCCTAGGGGGTTTCAGCCTGTTTCACTCTAAACTGGTTCATGAAGCCATTTCCCAGCCATAAAGGCAAGGACAGCTCTTTGTGGTGGTGAGCTAAAAGCACGATGGGACTGGATTCTGCATGACAGTGGCTACAGGCAGATTAATCTAAAATTACAGGGGCTGAACCCTCCCTGCAAAGTCCTCAGTCCTTGAGCAAAAAGCTTGTGCCATTCCAGTTTGTGAAACATTCACCTAGTGTGGATTGTGCAAAAATCTCTTAGGACATCAACTGTAAATTGCTGGTTTGGCTCCACTGGGCAACTTCCTCAGGTTTCCATCCAGGGAGATCCCTTGGAGGAGGCTGTTGGCCCAGCTTCCTGCCCTGCACAAGGCTGTGGTTTCAATGGTGGCAGAGTCATCTGCAGAAACTTCTGCTTTGAACAGGCCTGAGAATGATGGAGCTGGGCCTGTTCAGTCTGGAGAATACTGAGATGGGATCTCAACAATCCATATAAACATCTCCAAAGGGTGTCAGAGGATGGTGAGTGACTCTCTTCAGTGGTGCCCAGCCACAGGATGAGGAGCAATGGCCAAAAACTGAAACAAGAAATTCCACCTCTACTTGAGGAGGAACTTCTTTATGTTGAGGGTGGCAGAGCACACAACAGCTGCCCAGGGAGGGTGTGGAGTTTCCTCTCTGGAGACATTCCAAACCCACCTGGACATGTTCCTGTGTCACATGCTCCAGGTGACCCTGCCTTGGCAGGGGTGTTGGACTGGATGATCTCCAGAGGTGCCTTCCAACTCTAAAAATTTTGTGATTCTGTGGTACTGTGGTTCTGTGAGGGTTCATTTGCAATAAATGGGCAGCTCAGGGCTTTGAGTCAGTCCTTTGCACTTGGGTTGGTTGCTTCCGTTAAAAAGTCAGCCATTACTGCTCCTCCCTCCACAGAATCACAGAATAGTTTGGATTGTAAGGGACCTAAAAGAACATCCAGTTCCACCCTCTGCCGTGGGCAGGGACACCTTCCACTATCCCAGGTTGCTCCAAGCCCCGTCCAACCTGGCATACACTTCCAGGTATGGGGCAGCCACAGCTTCTCTGGGCACCAAGGATTTGTTGTCAGCACAAGGATGCTCCTGACTGTGCAGGAGCAGCTGCAGAGACAGGAGCTCTCTGAGCAGCCTGCACCTTCCAGGTTTTCTGTTGTGGTCGAGGGCAGGACAGGCTGAATCTCTTAGAAGTGATCAGAGGCACAGTGGGGTTGGCCTCTTGCACATGTTTCTATAATTGGCTCAAGCAACGTCACAGGTCTAACTCTGATCTCCTGATTTGCAACTGCAGCTGATATAAATTTTAGATTCATTCCAAATTTATAGCAGACAGAAATGGCAAGTGTAAAATCAGACTTCAGATTACCAATTTGTCCTGCTCACTGTGACTTTAGTTCCCATAATTAAACAATAAGCTGTTCGCAGGTCTGAAAGCTCTGGATCAGATGGGAACACAAAGTTTTCAGAGCAGAGGTGCTGTGAAGCATCACACTGGAGAAGATTTTTGTGCTCCCAGTGGAAATGGTGGTTGATCTCAGTCATGACAGAGAATTCCCTAGCAGGCATGTGTGGAGAACTTGCCAGCACTCACTCAATCAGCCCGAGAAGGATAAATATTTTGGAGAACTACACATTCCTGGCAAGTTTAGATTAATTTCAGAATTCTTGTTTAAAATTCTTAATGGAAATAAAACTTGGGAAATGAATTACTTTTGGAAATGAATGACAACACCACACAGGGCAGCCATGCAACCTCCCCAAATCTTGCTTTTATTGAAAGGAGAATGACAAATCCTTGGTGGCTGCTACAACAATTCCTTGAATCCAGCAATGTCAAGAGCTCTCCTGGAGATTCTCCACAGTTAGCCACGCTACAACCTACACAAAGGAAAGGATTTTCAGAATTATGATTATGAGGAAAATCCTGCTGCTTGGGATTCAAATGATAATTTGGGAAGTCATATTTGCCCCAGACAAATCCTAAACTTACCACCTACAGCAACTGTACCCAGAACGACACAACCCCAGGTAATCGTTGCCACGAGGGCATTTCCCCCTGTGGCAGAAGGTCCCACGATACCCACACTCCATGTAAGGTCTCCTGGGTCTTGCCAAGCTTCTACCTTAAAAAAGAGCAAATAAGCCAATAAATAAACAACAATGGGAGGGACGGGAAATCCATTTTATTTCTGGCAGGGATTTGCATTTTGCTTAATCCCTGTGAGCTGACAAGGATGTGACAGTTCAGTCCTCAGAGGAGGAGGTCTGTGGGCACAAGGACCAAGCAAACCCTCTAATTCCTTCTTCCCTGCTAAAATAGGGCACCCACATTCAAACTGCCTTTTGGGAACAGACACCAGCCTGTGCTATTCCCATAACAGGTTTTATCCATGAAGGTGCTAATTGTCAGGGATCAAAACAACCCCAGGGAGCAGACTAGCAATTAGGCAGGAGGTTGTCTGGCCCTGTTTGGTCAATTAATAAAGAAGCAGCCTGGCAGCTGAACTGTTCTGGATGCACCTGACTGAGTGCACAGGAACCAATTAATTCCAGTTTCCAGCTCATCCATGGAACATTGCAAAGTCCAGCATATTCAGAGAGAGGGGAACTTGTTCCAGCAAACAGGGAATGGTTATTAAATATGAACAGTGCATCCAGCATATCCCTGGTGGGCTGGATTCCCAGCATGTGAGTAGAGTGATATATACACACCCAGAATATAACAGGGAGAAATAAAGGAGTGCTTTAAAGGGTGAATAAAACACTCCTGGTCTCAAACTAGTGGTCTGTGGGGCACTGCAGAGGTGGCTGTGAGCAGTCTGAGCTCTCAGGAACACTTTTCTTCCCAGACACAGATAAATTTCTGACTTTAATATACCCAGAAGGTCCTACTGAAAACAGGCCAAACATCCCCTGTGTGTTAAATATGGACATAAAACAGACCAAAGGAAGTCTTTGCCCAGTGTCCTGCCTCTGAGAACTGGCACAGGCAGAGGCCCAGGTGAGAATAACACCAGACAACCACACAAAATCATAGAATCACAGACTCCTTTAGATTGGAAAAGACCTTTAAGATCATGAAGTCCAATGGTTAACTGAGCTCTGCCAAGCCCACCCCTAATCCATGTCCCCAGGTGCCACATCCAGATGGCTTTTAAATCACTCCAGGGATATATATATGACACTTTTCCCACAATTCTGGTCTGCTGCAGTTCATCACAGTCTTTTCCCATCTTTACTTCCCCAGAGGACACTTTCCACCCTGTTCCCACAGAGATCAAAGCTCCACCAGCCCTTGCTTATGCACAGAGCACCCTGCAAATGTAGCTGTGACATTTTCAGGGCTGATATTAAAATACAATCCCTTTTTCTGAACAATAGAGTTGGTTTGGGGTTCCAGACTCCTTTGCACCCCCCAACAGGCATCATGATTTTGTGCTTCTCCACCTTATGTCCCAGCTCCTAAAGCAAAGTATATTTGAAGAACATGGGCCCAGATTCCTTTTTCTTTTTTTCTGTGTGGTTTAAGAATACTTGATCATGATTTAATTTCTTTGTTAGGTGACTCAGAGGCAAAGTGATTTAAGTAGAAGCCTGCAGGGTTTAATGGGGAAAACACTGGTGCTGAATGGTAATTTTGGGGTTGCACCTTTCAAAGTGATGCTTGGAGCATTTGCCTGCTAATTTCATTTCTCATCTGTAATCTCCAATGGGTTTTGATGATTTATGTGAGGATTCTTTGCAGGAGGCAGCTTGGTCGCATCCCAAAGGGGACAGGAGACCTTTGCTAGAAACCAACATCTTCCCTTGAGTCCCTCACCTTACCTGCAGCTCCGTGAAATGCCACCAAGAAAAGAACAAGGAGAAAAGGAAGGATTTTCATGGCAGAGGGTGGGCTGGGATCTCGGGTCACTGCAGAGAAAGGAGACCAGGGCATTGGTTAGAGCCTTGTCCCTCCGTAGTCCCAGAAATGATACAGAGAAATGTTCTTCAAGACCTGGAAATTACCTAAAAGAGGCTATTACACATTTTTGTCACGATCATGTCTATTGTCCTAAGATTTTTCTGGAGCACACATAGGATCATAGCATAGGAAAAAACTTCCATGCAAAAAATTCAATTTTATATCCCCTTTTAATTAATGCATCAAGTGACCAGCAATTTATCCTGGATTTCTCGATAACTTGTGATGCATTGCAATAAGTTTGATTTGCCTTATGGAAGGTAAAGCTGTTCATTCAGAAAATAAGACAATTTTTGCTAGATTTATACAAAACAACCCCATGGCTTTTCTCAAGCTTTTCTGCTTAAAAAAAAAAAAAAAAAAAAAAAGAAAAAAAAAAAAAAAAAAGAAAAAAAGCAATTTTCTTCCCAATTAGCTCAAAAGCCGGCTTCTCCTTATTCTTGCTTGGAGGCTGTTGTTTATTGTTCCCCTCAAGAATTACATTATTTCCACGATAAAATTTTGAGTATTTGCATTTCCTGCAGCCAACAAAAACTTCACTCACTTATCAGCATTTGACACCTCTAGAACTGTCTCATGACAGACTGGTGTCACTGCACAGTTAAGGCTATAAAACAAAATGCAGGTAAACATGAAAGATATGAAGTCTCCAGCCCATTTTAGAAGGACAAAACCTTTTGAGAGAGGCTGAATAATGAGAATATTTTTGTTGTTACCAGGTAGGAGGAGCTCTAGGCTGGAAAAGTCCCCGGATCAGCGTCAGCCACCCAGATGAAGATGAAGGAGCAGAGCGTGAATTTGTGCTGTTTCTGGAAGGTGGTGAGGGATGTTTGACCTCCACAGCCTTCTGGTGGCCAATGAGGCTTTGGGGAGCTCTGGGGACACCCAATGAATTCTCTTTGCTGTTGTCCTAAGAGGAACCAAGGTCTGGCTTTGAAACCATTGCGGCATCGCCTCGGGAAATGTGTTGAGATGAGAAAAACCACCCTGGGCCTCCTCCCTTTGAGCAACCCTTTGGCCACAGCAGCTCACTCAAGGTCTCTGCTTCCATCTGTTTTCAGAGGTTTTATATTTCCTTACAAACGTGAACAATATATCATCATAAAAGTAAAATAATCATCAGTTGGAATGTTAAAATAAAACCCCCCAAACCTACGTTAAATGGGAAGTTAGTTCTTCTTCGCAAATTCAGGAAGAGGGTTAATGGGCTGTCATTAATTCTGCATCATTACTGCTGTTGGAAGGGAAAATCTGGTCAATTGAGAACGTGGAAAAGATCTGCACTAGGGAATGGTAGGGAGAAAAGTGAGAGAGGAAAAGAGAAATCTAAGAATGAAGAAAAAAAAAAAAGAAAAAGTGGTTTGGGTTTTTTTCAAATTTTTGCACCAAAATATTTTCCTTACTAGGTTACCTGCATGGCACGTAAGATATTTTATGCCATATCCATTTATGGAAATTATTACAGCCCATGCCCAGCAATTTTAGTTTTATTATTATCTTTACTCTCTTGCCATGGACAAAAGAGTTCTCTGAGCACAGCATCCTCCTTTCTCACCACGGATTCCTCCAATGGCTTCCTGCTTTTTACAGAAAATTTGTAGAAATGTAGACATTTCTACAAATTCACGTGCCTGTTGCAAAGGGATCTTCACTTTTCTTTTATCCCTCTTTCCTACTTGAATCCGGCCGGCCCCATTCCGTGGGAGTTGCCGTTCTCCTCCGGCAGCTGCTGGAGCAGGGCTGAGCTCATCCCTTCCAGAGCCTCCCTGGGCTCGCCCTTCGCGCCCTGCAGGGATTTTTCTTAGATCTCTTTGTTTTCTTTCCCAATCAAAGCAACTATTTCGCTGAGGCTTCCAGCACAGCCTTTTCAGCAGCTTTCAGGCTGCCCGCAGGTTCTTTTTTCTCTGGGCTGCTCCTTTAGGTGCTTTTCTTTCCTCACTTTTGCTTTTTTCCGAGATCAAACTTGCATGTTGAACGTACCCACAAAGTGGTTACACATAATTGTGCTGCGGTCACTTTTACAGAGCAGCTCCCACAAACTGCTTTGGAATTGGGTCCTTTGCACCTAATCCAGAAAGGCAAATGTTCTAGTGGATGCCAGGACCAGCTGTTCTAAGAATCACCATTGTACAGCAAGAAAAATGTACATTTTACAGAGGAAAAACCTAATGTCTGCATTGCCTGGCATCATCCACAGTCACCTGTCAGATCTGCTCTGCTGCATCACCTCAGGCAAGGGAAGGACCTGCCCTGATCGCCTGGCCCTTTAGGGCAGGGCTGTTGCTGAAACCCTTCCCTGAGGTGTTGTGAGGTGTTTGCAGACAGATGTGCAGCCAAACATCTGTGCTGAAAAATGGCTCAGCACGTGAGGAACAGCTGGGTCTGTGTGATGTCACCTGTGGGCAACTCACCTGGAGCACCGAGTCCAGATCTTGGGGTCCCCAACACAAGAAAGACTTGGAGCTGCTGGAGAGTCCAGAGGAGGCCATGGAGATGCTCCAAGGGCTGGAGCCATGGCCTGGGATGGCTTCTACCAGATCAGATTGCTCCAAGCCCAGTCCAGCTTGGCCTTGGATACTTCCAGGGATCCAGAGACAGCCCCAGCTTCTCTAGGCAGCCTGTGCCAGGGCCTCACCACCCTCACAGGGAACAATTCCTTCCCAAATTCCCATCTATTCCTGCCCTCGGCCAGTGGGAAGCCATTCCCTGTGTCCTGTCCCTCCATCCCTTGTCCCAAATGCTTCTCCAGCTCTCCCTTTAGGCCCTGGGAGAGGCTCTGAGGTCTCCCTGGATCTTTCTTTTCTCCAGGATGTCGCTTTCTTGGAGACATGAGTTTTTTAGCAAAAGATGCTCCTGGGTGTTGGAATCCAGCAGAGAAAAGTGCAGCCAAACCGGTGGCTGGGAGGCAGCCAGAGCAACTGGGAGCTGGCAGAGAAACTGGGGAGGGTGGCTAGCTCTGGGAATATCTTCTGGAAGGCTTTCTCCTTCTCTGCCTGGCAAAGTTCCGGGGTGATGTTGGCACAGGATTTATTCCTGGCTTGGAACACAGGAGGAGAGACTGAGGAAAGACAGCTGAGACTCCTCAGGGTGGGAATGATGGTGGTGGAGGGCAGGGGGGATGAGATGATGAGGTTCATGTCTTCTGTGGGTGACAAGAAGGGTCCTGTTGTGCCTGCATGGACCCTGGCAGCATCCTCACTGCTGAAGTTGCAAAAATGGTTTTTCCCCATCCCAGTCTCAGGTCTGGAAGAGGCTTTGGTGACCATTAGAGGCTGAGTTGTGCTTTGTATGCTAAAAATTGGGTTTTCTAGGAATGGGCCATATGGTATTTGCTGCTGTGGAGGACAGAGGCAGCCAAGGCTGAGCTTCACTTGGCTCCAGAGCCCTAATTATGCCCCTGACTTTATTAAAATGTTTCGCTGGGGCTGGGCCCAGCAGCCCAACATCATTAATTAATGAAACATGAATACGGGCAGGGCAGTGTGACAGGAGGAAAAGTGGGTTGTCCTTTACATCCAAAGGGCCCCCAAACCCAATCAGATGGATTTGAGGCTGCAGAGACACCAAGTTCCTGGTAAAAAACAATGCTGGAGACCCACAGAGAGACTGGGGATGCTCCCACGAGTATGGAAACCAGGCAAGGACATCTCTGAGCAGTTTGGTGGCTAGTGCTATACAGCAGAGCCTGGGCTTTATTGCCAGAGCTGCAAAAAAACCTCAGTAAAAGTTAAAAAAAAACAACAATAAATGTGTGAAAGTCCCAGAACACAGGTACATCCAACAGCCCAGCTGATGTACAATGATTTGGGAGCTTCCTGCAGCATATTGCAAAAACCACCAAAACCAGAGGTGATATTTTGCCTTAATTAAACTCCCCTTTGTGGTTTTTCCTGTAGCGACCTGCTGGGAATTTATTTTCTAGAAGGTGTGAGCGCTGGAGGCTGCAGGGCTGGAAAATGGGATAAAAAGCAAATGCACACAAGAGGGCCCCTGCAACCTGCGATGCTTGGGATCCCATTTCACAACGGTTTCATCTCTGTGGTAAAGCGGGAAAACAGCGGGAGTAATTTATGGCTCTGTGCACACCATGTCCCAGCTGCCACCTAGTGCTCATCCCCGCGACACAGGGACACCGCGGGCATCTCGCGGGGGACATGGGGGTGGGCGTGTCCCGGTGCACAACAATTTGGGGCACATCAGGGTGGGCTTGTGCCAGCGCACAACAGCACAGGGAGCAATGGGATGGGCTTGAGCCAGTGCTGAAGAACCCAGGGGACATCAGGATGGGCTTGTGCCAGTGCTGAAGAACCCAGGGGACATCGGGGCGGGCTTGTGCCGGTGCACCAAAACAATTTGGGGGATACGGGATGGGCTTGCGGCAGTGCACAGCACCTCCAGGGGTCTCGGGCTGGCGAAGCCCCGGTCGGTCTCCGTGTCCCCAAACCCCCGGGGGTGACGCAAGCACCGTGATGTCACACTGCCCGGGGAGGGGACACTGGGGGAGGTGCCCGGTGAGGCCGGGGAGGGGCGGGCGGAGCGGGACCGTCCCCGGCGGCTCCTTCTTCCTCCTCCTCCTCCTCCCTTTCCTCCCACCTCCTCCTCCTCCTCCTCCTCCCCGTCCTGCTCCCAGGATGCGCGGGGCCGTCCCCAGGCTCAGCCTGACGCTGCTGGCGGCGGAGAGCGGCGCCCGTGAGTGAGCGCGCAGGATGCGCGCAGGATGCGCGGGGGCGTGCGGGGCTGCGCTCCGGCGGAGGGGAGGGGGAAGGCGGATGGGATGCTGGCAGTGACGCCTTTGCGGCCACCCCGGGGGTCCCGAATCACCTCCGTGTACCGGGGAGGGGGGGTCATCCCTGCGCCCCGCGCTTGGGGAGATGCGCGGTTCTGCTCCCGGCATCCCCGCGGGCCCAGCCGTCCTCTTGGGTTTTTTTTTTTTTCATATTTGAAAAAATTATTTTTTCCCCCACTTATTTATTTATTTGTTTATTTTGGAACCCGAGCTTTTTATCAGAGCCTTCCTAGGGGCCGGGCCCCTCGGTGGCGGTGGCTGCGCCTCAGCTGACAAAGCCACCGGGAGCCGGCAGCTGGAGATAAGCCCTGGACAAGGGCTGCGAACCCCCTGGACGGGCTGGCAGATGGAGTTCTGGCGGGAATGGCTTTAAACTGACAGAAACCAGGTTTACATTGGATATTAGGAGGAAATTCTTCCCTGTGAGGGTGGGGAGACCTTGGCACAGGCTGCCCAGAGAAGCTGTGCCTGCCCCTGGATCTAAGGCCAGGCTGGACAGGGCTTGGAACCACGTGGGGTAGTGGAAGGTGTCCCTGCCCATGTCAGGGGGTGGAATGAGAGGAGCTTTAAGGTCCTTTCCCACCCAAACCATTCGGGATTCTGTGGTTATGATTGGCACTTCTCAGTTGCTGGGAGGGGGGTGTGGCTGTGTCATCCCTCAGCACCGCCTCTCTGCCCTTCTCCAGGGCTCTGTGCCATCATCCACTACCTTGTCCGTGGGCAGCTGGGCTGGTTCGGGCTGACCATCGCCTGCCTGGTGCCCGGCTACGCCGCCCAGCTCCTCAGCATCCTCTGGTTCCGGGCAGACGGACACGCACCCGGCTGCTGGCTCCTGCTGCTCCACCTCCTGCAGCTGGGCCTCTGGAAGCGGTGAGAGACACCCCCTGCCGTCCACCCAACCCTCACAACCCGGGTGCAGCCCCAAACTTCCTCCAGCCAGGATGGGCATCCCGTCACGGTGGCTCTTGCAGGTACTGGGATGTTCTGCGGGCGGCGGCGAAGACGGGCGGCGGTGCCGGGGAGCTGCTGGCTCAGCTCGGGGATGTTTGTGTGCTGCGGCTCCTGGAGGCCCTGCTGCAGACCCTGCCTCACCTTCTGCTCCAGGCCTACGTCGTGGTGGCCGTGGACCCAGCAGGCTTCATCCCTGGTGAGCTCCCAGGAGGATGGTTCAGGGGTGATGCGTTCGGGTGAGGGATGTGTGTGCCCTCCGGATGGAGGAATGTGCAGCAGAGGGACTGGGAAGCCCCGATGTGAGGCAGCAGGGACAAGTGTGGCTGAAAGATCTGCTGTGGCTGAATGCGACGGTGGCTGCTTTGCCCCAAAGGTGAACTTTCAGGTGTGCAAAGAGGGAGGTTGTGGTGTGGAGTCACGGCATGTGCAAGGTCACACTCGCTCATTGTCCATCTCTGGTCTGATGGCAGTGACCGGGGTGGAGCTGCCCTGCGGCTGCAGAGATCTGTCTATGGAGACAGCACTCAGAGGGCATCCACAGGGAGATACTCAGAGGGTACTCCGGATACTCAGAGGGTATCCACAGGGAGATGCCAAGCATGCAGAGACCAGATTTAGCAGGATTTAGTTGAAATGCTCCAGTTTCAACCCTGGTAATATTCAAGTCATTTTGGACAGGGCTCTGAGAAACCTGGTCTGGTGGAAGCAGTCCCTGCTCATTGCAAGTACTGGACTAGATGGCCTTTAAGGTCACTTCTGTGATTCCTTGATTCCGTGATTCACTTGGCAGGATCAAGGGGCTTGTATGGGGGTGCCATACTACCAACACCTCCTTAACACAGAGAATTGGCCCTGCTGTGCATTTGGGCCTCCATCAGAGCCCTGACTGTTCCTGTCCCCCTACAGGTGTCAGTGCGGGGCTGTCCCTGCTGTCCCTGGCCTGGGCTTTGGTGTCCTACAGCCACTTCACCTTCCTGCTGAAGCCTGGACACCTGAGCCCACCAGCTGCTGTCATCCTGTGCCTGCTGCTCTGGAGGACAGGAATGCTGGGGACCCGGGTCCTGGCCCTGGTGCTCTTTGCCAGGCTCTATTCCTTCTGGGTTTTCGCTGTGGCAGGTAAGACCTGAGATCCTGTTCCCCACATCCCACCCCAACGTCAGCCCTGCGATGCTCCTGCTGCTGGGACCGTTTGCAGCCTGCCCCAGGAATGGCTTTGCAAATCCAGTCCCTCCTCCCTGCAGGGGTCCACTGGCTGCTCATGTCCTTCTGGCTGGGGGCCCAGCAGACGGATATCGTGGCCCAGCCGTGCCGCTGGAGGCTCTTCAACTGCCTGCTGGGAGCTGTGTACATCTTCTGCTACATCAATGTCCGGCCCGGCCCCTCCAAGACCAGGGTGGCTGTATTTTATGCAGTGAGTACCTGGAATGCTTTGTATTCCACATGGATGCAGCTGCTGGGGGCAAGCAACAGCTTCAGACTCTCCATTTTCATCTCTCACATCACCACTTGCTCAAAATGCAGTGTTTTACTGTGTCCTGACAAAGCCACGTGGTCACCAAGGTGGATGTGCCTTTGATTCCTTAGAAGCAGCCTTACAATGTCAGTGGTAAAAAATAGGTGAAGACCTTGCAGAAAGTTCATTTTGACAACTTTTATGTTTTAAGTGATAAATTAGTTGCAAAATATAACAGGAGAAGTGCTCAAGGCAAGATTGGATGGGGCTTGGAGCAGCCTGGGGTAGTGGAAGATGTCCCTGCTCATGGCAGGGAGTGCAATAAGAGCTTTAAGGTCCCTTCTGACCCAAACCATTCTGTGATTCTAAGAATCTATGAAAATCTAGAAAATGGGTGTTTTCTGTTATGAGGTACATCTAAAGCCATCAGAAAGATATAAATGATGACTCTCTTCTCTCTGCCTTGCAGATAATGCTGATGGAGAACACTCTTCTGCTGCTGTTGGGCACCCGGTTCCTGCAGGTAGAGCTGAGGAACAGCCTGACTGTGACTGGGGCTGTCATGTCAGGGTCTTTAATAGGTAAGAACATTGATTTTAGAGCCTGGATTGTACATTTTGAGAGTAGTTTCAGGAAATGAGCATCCAGACTTCTGTTCCAAGTCCCTCTCCAGCTCTTCTGGAACCCCTTTAGGCTCTGGAAGGGGCTCTGAGGTCTCCCTGGAACCTTCTCCTCTCTGGGTAACAACCCAAGCTCTCCCAGCCTGGCTCCAGAGCAGAGGGGATCCAGCCCTTGGAGCATCTTTGTGCCAAGCAGGGTCATATTTTCCCAGAGGGATGGGGGCAGAGGGAAGTTGTGCAACTCCTCAGACCCTCAGATCAACCATGTTAAAGAAATGGGATGGAAAAGGAGCAATTCCTGTGGTCTTGGATGAGGTTAGGGTATAAGTAGGAAGCTGTCTTAAGAACTTGCTGGTTTAAAGGCCAGAGCATGGGAATGCTGTGACATGGAAGGTTTCTTCCACCACACACCTCCCTGCTGGGCAACTTTCAGTCTGCAAATTAATCCAGATTAAATTTGGGGTTGAGTGTGCACTTCCTTTGCCAAAATCTGCTCAAGTGGGATTCTTGCATCCCTGTAAATGCTGGAAAGATGTGCTGTTCATACACCTCATTCTCAGCAGCGTCTTTGCAAAGGTCTTGACAATCTGGAGGTGCCTCAAGGTCTGGCCTCTTCTGCACAGCTGACCAAAATGCTGATGGGACTCCGCAGTGACACTTTCTGCTCCTTTCCAGGTGCCACAGCTCTGGTGATTTACTACAGCCTGCTCCATCCCAAGTCCACAGAGATCTGGCAGGGATTCCTGGACACAATGTGCAGTGCTGCAGCAGCTGGGGATGAGGAGGTGTCTGGAGAGAGCTCCCAAGCTGGGCAGAGTTCAGGGACTTTGGGAGATGAGGAGTCCTTGCCAGTGGAAGGGACCAAGACAGAGCCCAAAAATGAGACCAGCTCATCGCTGCTGCAGTCCAAAGGGTGTTTGGAGGACAGCTGGACAGACCATCACCACTGGCTGCTGGTGAAGCTGGCCTTGAAGACGGGAAATCTGTCCGTGATCAATGCAGCTTTCGGAGATGGTGGCGTGGGAGAGGCTTTTCCTGGAGGATGGATGATGGGGAAACCCCCTGGTGTTGAGTCTGGGGCAAACTTTTCCCTCCCCATGAGGGACATCCATCCCTCTGGACTGGCAGTGGGGAATGGAGGAGGCATCAAAGCCAGTGCTGGTGCTCTGGGAATGGCACAGGAGGATGGAGCAGGGCAGGAGCCTGATTTTCCCCCATCCACATCCCACCCCAGTGGCTTCTCCCCGGATTCAACCGAGAGCTCTTCTGTGTATTTCAGTGCAAGTGCAGGAGGCATCGCCTCGCCTGGGACAGCCACAGCCACAGCCACAAGCATGGCTCTGGTGCAAAGGGACAGCAAAGCTCAGCCTCCCCCAGCCTGCCTGGGAGAAGGAGGAGGAGGAGGAAGAGGGGGGGATTTATCCCTTGGGATGACTAGCATCAGCCCAATCCTGGGTGCTTGTGCCCACAAGTGTCTGCAGAGAAGCTCTTCATTCGGCAACACAGGCAGCTGTGGGGTGGCAGGTCTCCCCAAAGAGGGCTCAGAGCCCACAGGGACAGAGGGTGCCCTTGTGGGGTGCCATCACCTTTGGGACACCCACCCTTGTGGCCCGCAGGGGACTGTGGTGAGGAGCAAGCTGAGGTCACCGTGCTTCACCTCCACCCCCAAAGCTGGCTCTAAATGCTCCCAGCAAGGACTGGGGGAGCTGGGAGAAGGGACAGATCTGTCTGGGTTACCAGAGTGAACCTGTAAATGGCTGTACTGTCACCTTGGGTCAGCCTTGGGGTGACTGTCTCATCAACAGGGCATGGCAGGAGGTGGTGGGACAAAGACTTACCCACAGTGCCCGTGCCATGGGCCAGATGTGCCCCTCCATCACTGGGACATCACCTTCCCTCCCAGTACATCTTCTAGTGGCAGTCTTGAAGAACTTCCAAAGCCTTAAAAAGCCCTAAAAGTCCAGGGCTGGTTATTTATTGAGCTTATTTATGTCACAGACCTGTCGGGCAGCTGGAGCCTTCTGCCTTTGGTGTATTTGTGACAATGACTTGAGGTGTGTCCTTAAATCAGTGCCTGCACAAGCTGCTGGCCTGTCCCAGTGTGGAGATCTGGTTGCTGTCTCCAGGGGCTGCAGTGCTGGCCAAAGCAGTTTTCTCAGGACAAATAAGTGCCTAAATCAGAAAAATTATGGGTTTTACTCTTGGATGTCCTTCCTTCTGGGCAGAGTAAGGCCTCAAGTAAGGCTCAGCATTGCTTGATTGTTTTTCCCTACCAGGTTTGTCTTGAGGCCTTTACCAACTCCAGTTTTGGGGGTCACATAGGATTGCAGATTCTCTTCTTGCTGCATACCAGAACCTCAGAACCTGGAATTACAACCAAAAGCCACATGTCCTGCTGCTTGCCCACTGTTCTGCCTCCTCAAGTGGTCTTTTCTATCCAGCCTCCTCCTTGTCTCCTTCCAGCTGAAGATCACAGGACCCTAGAATTATTTGGGTTGGAAGGGACCTTAAAGCTCATCCAGTTGTAACCCCTGCCACACGCAGGGACACCTTCCACAAGACCAGGTTACCAGGTTATAATCCACATCTGCCTGGATGCTCCCTCCTAAATTTAGCCTCAGGCCAAATCTCAAACCAGTTCTACCGCCACCAGTGCAGGCAGGGTTTATTTGTGTCAGGAACTAAAACCACCAATACCATGGTCTCAGAAATAGCCAGTGCTTCCTACCAGACTGGCTGAGCATGGATTTGTGCCCAGGGCACAGGTTTGTGCCCAGGACATGGCTTAACATGTTAATTGAGGTGTGATCAGCTGGATTAACCACCAAGCTCCTAAGTACCAGCTGGAGCACATCTGGCTGTGCTCTCCAGCTGTTGTCCCACTGTGGGCAGGACTCTGCTGCTGCCACAGGGCAGGAAAGGCAGCAGGGAGGGCACAGGCATGTGATGAATTATTAAAAAAAGCTTCCATGATGCATTCATTGCTCAGGGCTGATCCAGCCAGATGTTCCCTTGGGGCACGGAAAACCCAGTTGGTGCTGAGTATGGAGTGAAGCCACATTCCAAGGGGATGAAGGCTCCCTGTCTCCATCTGGACCCCAGGCCCCCTGTGCTGTGCCTGTGCTCTGCAGGCAGGAGCAGTTCCAGTGGCTTTTCCTGAGCCCTTCTCATTGTGTGGATCACAAAGAAGGCAGCAGTGCTGCCAGGCCATTGTAGGAATTTTTATCTAGCTTGGTTTTCTACTTTTGATAATATATAATTATACCTGAAAACACCCCAAATCAGCCTTTGCTGTGTCTGTGTCTCATGTTGGGGGTGGAAATAAGTGTGGAGGGGTCTCTCTTCCCACTCTTGGTTCTTGCAGCCCCAGGATGAGTTGTCTGCTGGGATTTTCAGTGGGAGGGTGAAGAAGGGACCTAGGCAACAGGATATAGAGGAATGGCATGAAAATGTGTCAGGGAAAGTTAAGGTTGGGTGTTACAAAAAGATCCAGAAAGAGTTTCATTCGTGAAACTCTCCTACAGGTCAGTCAGAAAATAAACAGACAATTTTGAGAAAGTAAAGAATACTTTTGTGCACAGGAGTCAGGCATAAACGTGGACTTTGATTTCTCAGAGCACATCCACAGTGCAGAAGTGCACCATGAGCTGATACCTCTGACCTCAGATGAGGTGGTTGTGGAAATCCTGGATAAATCAAGGAATGGCAAAAGAGAAGGGGTGAATCTGGGGACAGAGGGTGCACAAGGACTGGGGTAGGGATGAGGGTGTTTGTGTGAGGGCTGTATTCCCTCTGCTTTGCTCCCTGATGATGAGAGGTGGTCACTGGTGAGCCGTGCTCCCCTTCACCTTCTCCTGGGGAGCAATGTAAAATCAGGTGGGATAATATGGATTGTCTGTCCTTAAAGGCTCCCAGCCTGTGTGAGAGCCCTGTTGCACCCAGGGTCCAAGTCCTGCATGCTGGTACAGTCCCAGCACTGAGCTATGGGTCTCTGCCTGTAGAAATAACCTGTATTTAATCAGGGAGTCCCAGAATGGGTTGGGGTTGGAAGGGACCTTAAAAATTTTCTCATTCTAATCCACTGCCATGGGCAGGGACACCTTCCATCATTCCAGGTTGCTCCAAGCCCCATCCAACCTGGCCTGGGACACTTCCACGGATGGGACAAGCACAGTTTCTCTGGGTACCCTTCCACCCTCCCCACTCTCGCCGGGAAGGATCTCTTCTCTATATCCCATCTAAACCTATTCTTTAGTGAATTCTAAAGCCCTGTTTGAAGTAGGAGGACTCCAGCAGCAAATCACAGCTTCAGGCACTCTTCCTGTCTTCTGTGACCCAATGACCTGGTGCACCTCCAGATTTTTCCCAATGCTGCCAGACCCGGAAAATCACACTGGGAAGGAGTTTCTCCCCAAAACGCCTTGTCCCTTTGCCACCAGAGGGAGATGCTGCTCACGCTCCAGATACACCTCCAGTGCCTGTGTTATGGAATCATTAAGGTTGGAAAAGCTCTGAGCTCATCCAGTCCAACCATTCCCCAGCGCTGCCAAGGCCACCACTAACCCATGTCCCCACGTGACACATCCACACGACTTTTGAATCCCTCTAGGGATGATGACTGGAGAGGAGAGGGAGGTGCAGGACTGATGCTGCTGTGGCATTGCACTGGGAGCCAGTGGGAATGAAATGGAATACTGGATGTGGAGTGCACAGCAAGTGCCTGGAGGAATCTCCTGGCTGTGGGCATCTCCTTTTACTTCCCACGGCATCACTGGGCCATGGGGAATGTTTCAAAATCACTGTCAGGGTCTTGCCCTCTTCAGAAGAGTCATTGACCTGTATATCTGCCATGGTGCCTTCATGTCCAAAGGTGTGTGTGCGAGGGGAGAAGCCCCAGATCACACTGGATGCACAGTGGGACCTTGGGGGTTTGGTAGAAGTGGCTCCAGCTGTCACCACCATGGTGCTGCGTCCTGATTTTGGTGCTGTATCCTTGGAGCTGTGCCCAGGTGAGTGACCTGGTCACTCCACACTCTCATCTGTCCTCAGATCAACCCTTGGGGTGCACAAATCCCACAAATCCCAGGTCACTGCTCTGTGTGAAGCAACATGGAGGCCTGGGCCAGTCCAAACCCAGGATGGAAAACTGCAGCTGGCAGAGGGGCAGTGGACCAACTGCTCCAGGCAACCTGCTGATGTTATCTTCCAAATATCCCAAAAGCTTGAGGAGACCCGGGCAGATCCTCTGCTCCTTCTGCAGCATCTCCCATGAAGCTGTTTTTGGATGAGGAATGATCCTGAGCTAGACCAGGATCTGCCCAGCTTTTGGGCAGCTCATCACCAATGTTTGGGCTTCAGCCACCCACAGAAGGGCTGGAGCAAGGGGATAACTCCATCCCACTGCACTTGGACAGATTGTCCAGTGCTTTTGCCTACTCCGGAATAGAAAATTTCTTCTCATTTGCCTCCTGTGAACCTTTTCCTTTCCATTTTGTTTCTTAAGGAAACCTTCTCCAACACTTTAGAGAGGTGGAGGGTTATGCCCCAGCCCAGGAGAGGTCAATGCCACAGGTGAGAGGAGCTCTCAAGGGCAACATGGGAGCAGGAACCAAGCATGCATTTTGACAATGCAGGGAGTGACCCAAGGGCTCCCCAGGAGAACTGGCTGTGCCACTCTGGTGATCTGGAAAAAGGAGCAAACAGGCAGGAACAGAGGCTACATCCCTAAGAAATTAAACAATACCCAGGCAAGTGCCTGGGCTTGGGAACGTGGCTGTCCTGACCGCTGGCACTGTCCCCTTGGCTTGTCACTCTTGTCCCTCTTTCAAGGTGAAATAAAATAAAGCAGGATGGAGTTGTACCAACAGGGCTCGAGTGTAGGGCAGCAGCCATGCCCCAGCCCTGCTGGGATCTCACCATCCAGCAGCCCAATTTCTGAGCACTGTCCGTGGGTGCCAGGTTTTGGACTGGGTGAAAAACATTCCCTCCAGCTCCAAAATGATGTAACACCACCCCACTCCCCACCCCTCCCCATCAAGAAAGATTTCCCTGGAAAAAAACATGTTTTCACTTCCAACAACAATGAAACACAATACATGGACCTTGCAGAAAAAAAAAAATTGTTTGCCCTGGGGCTGTTGTTATTTGTCTGTTTTCTTCCAAGCTGAAACTTTGGATATTTTTCCCCCTTTAATTAAATTTGGTTTGCTGCAAATCCCTTTCTGCTGCCTTCAGTGTTCCTGTAAAAGACAGGGCCCAGGCTGCAGCTCTGTGCCCATGGCTCCAAGGCTAAACAATACCACAGAGGGGGGGAGCAGAGGGTAAGCCCAGCTAATCAGGACTTGCCTAATAGGACTGAGTGCTTAATGAGAACCCAGAGACTGTGTTTCCCCAGCTGGATTTGGCTGGAAGAAAATGCTCTCAACACCAGGTTTGAGATGGCTCAGTTCTCTCAAATGTGCTGAGTAGTGTTTTCTCCCTCCTGTGAATCCATCCTCACTGGACACAAGACAGATCTCTGAGGGATCTGTGGGGATCCAGAGATGCTGGAGGAGCTGAACAAGACCCTGGAAGCAAAAGGATCCATGTTTTGCTTGAAGGGAGATCTTTCAAACCAAAACAGTGTTTATACCTTGATTTTCCTAAGCAAAGCCACCAAAGGGCCCTGCCTGCTCCCCTCATGTCCTTGGAGCTCCCTGAGGAGCTTTTAAGGGATTTTAGGGATTGACTTCAATAAATAACAGCAAATGTTGCACTGTTTTGCCCTGGAGACCTGTTCAGATTGTCTCAGTCCCCACTGCTACACCCCCAGATCAAGCTGGGGTGTGGTTTTGGGAAGGGGGTGGGATAGGGAAGGTGCCCTATGCCTTAGGCCTTTCCCTCGTTAATGAGGGAAATTTGGGGTTCAGCATGTTGGGATGTAGAGCAAAGTGTCAGGGGGTTGCAGGGTGTGCACAGGGGGGTGGGTGCTGGAACAAAGGTGGGTGCTGGCTGCATGGGAGCCCAGATGTGCATGGTAGGTGGGTGCAGAGGTGGGAGATTGCCTGCACAGAAATAGTCAGTGGGTGCAGATGCAGGTGGGCATCCCCACATACACAACAGGTGGGTTCGAGCATGGGTGGCTGTCCAGATGTGCACAGTACCAGGGTGCAGATGTGAGGTGGGTGCCAAAACCAGCGTGTGCCTCCACCTGCTGTGGAGTACTAGGGTGTGCTTGGGGCAAGCGGGAGCCATGACTGGGGTTGGGTTCTCTGTCTGGTGCCGGGCTGGGTCCTGGGTCCTGGTTCGCTGCTAGGTCCAGGGCTGTGCTGAACTGGACCAGGGCTGGATCCAGGTCCAGGGCTGGGGCTTGATCCAGGGAAGGATCCGCGTCCATACCCGGTGCCAGGTCGGCTCTCGGTCTGGTTCCACATCCGAGCTTTCCATCGCATGCTGGGTCCAGGTCCTGGGGTGGTGCCGGTGCCGTGTCCAGGGCTGGGGTGAGCTCCGGTGCCAGTACTGGGGCTGAGTCCAGGTCCGTGGCCGTGCCCAGGTCCGGTCGGGCTCGGGGGCGGGTTCGGGTGTTGGGTCTCGGTTTCGGTGCGGTTCCAAGGCTGGGTGCGGGTCCGGCTCCGTGGCCGGGTCCCGGTGCGGGCGGGGCCGGTGCCGATCCCGATGCGGGTCGGGGCGGTGCCGGTTCCCAGTGCCGGCCCCGGTGCTGGTCGGTGCCGATGCCGGCCCGGTCCCGGTGCGGGTCGGACCGGTGCCGGGTCCGGTCCTGTTCACGGTGCGGGCCGGGGCAGTGCCGGTGCCGGGTCCGGTCCCGGTGCGGGCCGGGGCGGTGCCGCTGCCGGGTCCGGTCCTGTTGCCGGAGCGGGCCGGGGCGGTGCCGGGTCCGGTCCTGTTGCCGGAGCGGGCCGGGGCGGTGCCGGGTCCGGTCCCGGTGCGGGCCGGGGCGGGGTCGCTGCCGGGGCCGAGCGGAGCCGGGCGGGCGCGGGGAGGGCTCAGGCGGCGGCGCCTGCGCGGGGCCATCGCGGCGCTCCGCGAAGTTCCGCGGGGCCCGGGGAAGTTTGGGCTCGGCTCGGCCCCGGCCATGGCCTTCCGCCGGCGGGCCAAGAGCCACCCGCTCTTCAGCCAGGAGTTCCTCATCCACAACCACGCCGACATCGGCTTCTGCCTGGTGCTCAGCGTCCTCATCGCCCTCATGTTCGAGGTGAGACGCCCCCGCCATCGCCCCCAGCCGGGACCGGCTGTCTGTGTGTCCCCACCCCGTGGACGAGGTGACCCCCCCCTTTCTCTGCAGGGGGTGTCCCCCCTCGGGGCTGTCCCAGCTCGGGAGGGTCCCCACCCGGGCCAGGTGCCCCCATCCCGTACGGGGAGGGGGCTGTGGGGTGAGGGACCCCTCGGTCTGGGGGTCAGAGTGCCGCCCCATTCATTCCCCATCGCTCACCCACCACCGGAGAGGTTCCCCACATTCCCACGGGGACCCGGGCTGTTGCTACCTTTGGGGGTGGCACATCCTTCTGCCCCCGCTCCGGCTCTGCCGGGGGTCCTTGGCTGGGCAGGGGGAGCACAAGGGGTGTCAAAACCCCTGCCCCAAACCCACCGCAGCTGCCGGGATGTCCCGAGCACTGAGGGGCACATCAAGCGAGAAGCCAAGCCTTGTCTGATATTCCCAGCTCTTGGAAATGAGAAGATTTTTTTTTTTTTTTTGCGCCTTTTTTTTTCGCCTTTTTGCCTTTAACAGTAGCCCTTTTCCAGGTGTTTTCTCCGCAGCCCGCTGACCCCGCGCCGTGGGACGAGCACCGGGGGCTCCCGGGCCTGGGGCAGAAGCCAGCGGCGGCTCCCCGGCCTTTCCCGACCGCGGCCATCCCGCTGTGCTGCGGGCCGTGGGAAGGCATCCACGGGATTCCTTCCCCCCGCCGGGGTGGCCGCAGACCCCCTCAAGGCCGCTGTCCCGCCACCGCCATGCCGGGGACGCCGCTCTGTCTCTCCCGCTGCTCGGCTCCTTCCCTGCCCGCCTGCTTTCCCCTTGCCGTGCGGCTTCGCTCGGCTCCGGGCATCCCACGCCGAGCACCGGGCCGTGGTCAGCGGCACCGCCGGCCGGGACCCCCCCCGCCTCCCCCGCTGAACCCTCCCCTTCGGCAGTGCCACGTTTCAAAGCAAATCCGGATGGGAAAGGGGTGGCCGGGGGGCCTGGCGAGGGAGGAAAGGCTCCTTCTGTAGCAAATCGCAGGAGGAGGAAATCCATTTCCTTAATTCCTCCCTGCTGGCACCCCCTTGCTTTTCTATCCCCCTCTTTTTTTACTGCGAACTCATTGAATGAACGAGTCTCTTACAGCACCCGAACCCTTTTCAACGTCCTTGTGCATGTATGTATATTTATTTAAGAGTTTCAAAACCGACCCAGGAGGGCCAGCTGTATTCCAAAGCCACATGCAAATGCTGCAAAGTTGGGCTGCAAGTTTCATGCTCGTACTTTAAAAAGAAAACGCCACTGAAGTTGCATCTCTGACTCAGGGGTTCTCCCTGCAGATGGGTTTGTTGCTATAGTTTGTTTCCCAACTATGTATATAGTTTGTTTCCCAACTATATTGGGAGCCCTGTCCTGGAGAGGTGGTACCTGGGCTTGCTGCTGTGGTGCTTTTGGTTGATACGGTGCTGTGAGGGCAGTTCTGAAAAATTATTAACCTCCCCCCTTGGAGGTGGCAGCAGGGCGGGGTTTGTGGTGTATCTGGGGTTTTTTAATGTATTTTGATTAAATCTCCCTTGGATGCTGAAGGCAGAAGTTTGCTACTCTCCCAACAGGCCTCAGGGAGACAGTGCTTGCCATGCCAGTGCTCCCTGTGGCTGGCAGCACCATCCCTTGGCATAGGGTTTTGGACAGCTCTTGGTCCTTGTGGGTATTTCAGTTTACTTTTATTTTATTATTACATTTATTCCTTCTGCTTTCATTTCCCCTGGAGGGGAAATCAGCCTCTGCTCTTGCCCAGCCCTCCAAACCATCCGTGCCTGTTTGTGCCACCAAAACTTACCTCTGTGGTGAGTTTTGCTGGCAGCTCTGATCCCTTGCCATGGTGAGAAGGACTTGTCACTGTCCCTTCCCTTCCTTCTCCTCTCATCCCTGCTTCCCACCCTGCAGCCAGGCTTCCACCTTCCCCAGTGCCAGTGGCCACAGCCAAGCTCAGGCCCAGCGGAAAAGGCCGAATCCTGCTCACAATAGGCTGTTTCCTGCAGGGAAGGTTTTTTTGGGAAGACACAAATAAGATTTTTAACCTTTTCACAGGCATCCCTCAGGAGCTGACTGCTTCCTTGCTCCAGCACCCTGCTCGGGGTGATGCTGGGGGGCTGCCACACATCTCCTACTGCTCAAGCACAGCATAAGCTACACCTTGAGCATCTTTTTGGGTGCACAACCTTTCCCCATCCACATGGATGCACCAAGCTGGTAATTACTCTGTGGCAGGGTGCAGGTACTGGTCATGATGGGATTTGGTGGCATGAGGCTGCTCATTGGTGTTCCAGGTGATTTGATTATTCCAGTGTTGTGTGTGTTTTTGGGGATCATGGCGTTGCTCAGGGAGGGAAGCCCCAGGCTTGGAGGGAGTTTCCCCAAAAAGAGCTAACCTGAGCTGGGCACTACAAAGGGTTTTTATTTCCCAGCCAGCCCTAAGCCTTCAGGGTGTGAAAACACACTTGGTTGTGCAGCTGCCTGGTGCCAGAGAGGGATTTTGCCACTTGTATGTGGCTGTTGGAGCCCAGAAAGAAAAACCTCCCCTTTTTTGTTTTTGGTGAAAAACTATTTTTAGTGAGTCTGTATAAAAACGTGAAACAGGTGCTTCCCATCCTCATGCAGAAATTACTTTGCATATCTTTTTCCACCCTGCTTTGCAGAAAAATGAAGCAAAGGCCAGGCTGGGTTTAACCTGTGTCCCACCAGGGGTGGCTCCTGTGAGCGGTGTCTGGTCTGGTTTGGGGAAGACTTTGCTGATTTTGGAGAAGTTTCTATATTAGATGGGGGCTGCTGTTGTAATCTTTAATGTGGGGAAACTGAGGCTCAGTCTTATGCCTGGGGTGATGAAATAAAGCAATAAACCATTGTTTTAGAAGTGGTTCCATGCCCTTGCTGGGCTTTCCCCCTGTGCAGATCGTGGGATGTGAGTCACGGGCTCCCAAACTCAGAGTTGTGACACTGTCAGGAGAAGGCGGCTGACGAATGAGCTGCTATTTCCAGGCTTCCTCCTAAATATACTTTCCCCTTCCCGGTCCCCTCCGTAGTACTCTAAAAATTAAGGCCTTTCCATTGTTAATGAGGGAAAACAAAATGCATTCCTGCCTCCCCTGGTCTTTGCCAGATGTGGGAACCGAAGCATGTGGGGGGTGTAAGGGTTGAGTGCTGGGGAAGAGCGGAAAAAAGGTTAAAAAGTGCAGTATTTAGGTTTACTTTTAAAAAGGGAATAAACAGGAGGGAGTGGAAATAGTGTCATGCTGGGGGATGAGTTTGTCTGTGGGGGCAGAGGGGCTGCACTGCCCTTGGGAAGAGATTTTTGTCAAAGCCAGATGTTTACTTTGAAAGGCTTTGGTCCAAAGTTTGGGCTTTAGTTTACATATAGGGCTGTGTCAATCCATAATGTGGATCAGTAAGTTTGTCTTTCAATAAACTCTGGCTAGCAGGGGAAAAAGAAACCCAAAGTCGTGAGAAAAGCCTTTGGACAGCATTTTGTCTGTAATTAGTTTGAGTTGTTTTTCAAGCCCTGGAAATATTTTCCCGGCTCAGACTGCAGAAAACTCCCCCAGCCTCCCCCACCAGAGGTTTGGAGCTGCTTCTTTCCTTCAGAGTGGCTTTAACTCAAGAAGGACCATAGAGATGGTGGCATGCGTGGGGGTTCCTGGCTGTGGTGAAGACAAATCCCACTGAGATGAGGCTTTGGAGAAGGGAAATGTGTTTTATAGAATCCTGACTTGTTCAAGTTGGAAGGGACCTTAAAATTCATTTCTTTCCAACCCTCTGCCATGAGCAGGACAACTTTCACTAGGCCAGATTGCTCAGAGCCCTGTCCAACTTGGTCTTGAACACTTCCAGGGATGGGGAGTCCACAACCAATCTGGGCAAGCTGTTCCAGGAGTTTATAGAGTGTGCTGGGGAAGGATGCTCAAAAATTATCCCTCATTCCTGAAAATGCTAGTGTTTGAGGGTTACAGTGGGTAATTTCTGGGAGAGGTGCTAAACTGCCTGGATGTGTGTGCTTAGGCACATTTTTAAAAGCCACTTGCACATCTGAACAAGTGGAGTTGTGATTTTGATGTGGAGCATTTCATGGCAGGGGTAAAAACAGCATCTTCTAAATTGCTGGGTGGGGCTCTGAGCACCTTGGTCTATGAAAGGTCCCTTCCCATGGCAGGAGGTTGGAACATGATCATTAAGGTCCCTATCAACCCAAACCATTTTGGGATCTGAAAAAGGATGGGGAGAGCTTTGCTGCTGCTCTGTATTAGGGAGCAGTCTACAGGCTAGGGGGGTGTAGATTTTTCCAATCACTGCTAGACAGTAAATGTGTGGTAGTGATGGGATTGTTTGTCTTTACCTATTGCTCTGCCACCCAGGGCTGCAAGGTGGATGTGCTGATTTGATTTCTGGCCATGAGAAACAGCCTCTGTCCTGGCTGATCCAGGCATCTCAGGTCTTGGTGGACACGTGGAGTTTCTCTCTTCACCATCATCTGCACTTTGGTCATTGAGTTAGTGGCTTTTACCAGCAGAAAGCCACTCACTGCTGAGTTCCTTCATGTTGTTCCTTCATGGTGTAGAGCTCCCAGGACAACTGCTTCCCAAATTTACCTGGTTCAGGCAGACAGAACCATAAAATCATTAATGTAGGGAAAGCCCACTAAGGTCATGGAGTCCAACCATTCCCCCAGCACTGCCAAGGCCATCACTAAGCCATGTCCCCAAGTGCCACATCCCTCATGTAAGGCAGGATGAGGGAAAAGGAAATGCTGGGCATGGTCCTGCCCTGCACGGCAGAGAGTGGAGCCACAGCTGCCACTAAACTGCTACTGGCAGGGGCACAATTCAGGGAATCACAGAATAATTTAGGTTGGAAAAGTCCTCTAAGATCATGGAATCCAACTGTTCCCCCAGCACTGCCAAGGCCATCACTAAGCCATGTCCCCAAGTGCCACATCCCTCATGTAAGGCAGGATGAGGCTGGGATGAGGAACATCTCCCTCTGCATAGAGGTGCCCTTAATGCAGGTCAGGGAGTGGATGAGAAATAAATGTACAGCATTTGCTACATGGTCCCTGCTCTATGTGTCCCCTGGAGACAAATCCCTCTCCCACCCTCTAAAAAGTTGTGCCAGGAAGGATTAGGTTGGATATGAGGAAAAATTTCTTTGCTGAAAAGGCAGTCAGGGATTGGAACAGGCTGGAAGTCATGGAGTCACCATCCCTGGAATTGTTCAGGCCCATGTGGCACCTGTGGCCATGGCTTAGTGATGGCCTTGGCAGTGCTGGGGGAACAGTTGGATTCCATGATCTTAGAGGACTTTTCCAACCTAAATTATTCTGTGATTCCCTGAATTGTGCCCCTGCCAGTAGCAGTTTAGTGGCAGCTGTGGCTCTACTCTCTGCCCTGCAGGGCAGGACCATGCCCAGCACTTCCTTTCCCATACCAGCATCTTGTTTCAGAGCAAACAGACAGCAAGTCTTGTGCCTCTGAATAATCCTCACATTGCTCTTCCCACTGCAAACTTCTGCTTTCCCTGGCTGCCTGTGAAGTGCTCAAGGCAGGCTCTGAAGAGTTTTGCCATCCCTGGTGCTCATCCCTATTTCCTAAGCCAAGGAAACCTGGTTTTTGCCTTGCAGATGCCTTCATCTAGGAGGCTACATTTGTCTTTGGTTGTTAAAATATTTCACTGAGGCTTTAGGAAGCAGCCTGCTACCCCTCTGTAAGGAAAGGTGAGGGGTGCTGGGGTGGCTCCAAAGCTGCTCGTGGTTCTCCAGCCCACAGGAAGCAAAGGCAGGTGTGGAGATGGGACAAAGCATTGCTTGATGGAGGAACCTTCCTACCAGGCGCTCTGGGAAAGAAGATAAGGAGAATTCTTGGAAACTGTTCCAGGGCTGAGCTCTGTCTGGGCATTGCTTCCCACCCTGGAGATACTCTGGGGCCATTTTCCTGGAGTCACACCTCTGGCCTGCATCCTCTCCAGCAGGTTAGGAGGCTTCACCTGGAGATGATGTCTTGTTCCCAGCTGTTTACAGCAATGGATGTCAGCCAGGTACTTGGGGAGCTGTAAATCCATCAGTGCCTGCTGCCTTTAGCACATCCATGACACGGCCACCCATCCCTGCAGCACCACAGCCACCACTGGCTCCATGCCTTTGTTTCATGCCCTGTGCCAGCCTGTGGCAAGGTTTGGGTGTAAACTCCAGGTCCTGGATGTGCTGTACAGATCTGGGATGAAGCAACTTGGCTTTCCCAGCCAGCAAGGTCTGTAGGAGCCAGAAGTGTCTCCCTTGGCCAGCTTAAGGCCAGGCGATGCACTTTTTCCATTCCCACCCCAAACTCTGCCCATGGTCTCCATCTCCTGCATCTATTCCTCTACAAACAGCAGAACATGTGGGATTTCCTTTTTTTTTTTTTTTCCTTTTTTCAGTGGAAAAAGCAATAAAATCCCTAAACATCACGAAAACACATCATGAAAACACACATGCTGTCCCTGAGCTGGGGCTGCCTGCACCGGTTGCTCAATGCCGGTGGTGGCAGGATGGGAACTCTTGGCAAAGTCCCCTGCTCTCCCCCACAAGCTGTGGAGCAATTTCCAGCTGGGATTTTAATATCCTGCAGCTCTGAAGCAGTGGCAGCTATGCCTGTGTGAAATGCAGCTCATCTCCATCGGTGTTTGACAGGCACAGGATTTTTTGGGAATGTTTTTGTTTGAGGGTGGGTGCTTCTGAAGCATTGGAGGGTTGGCTGGGAGCCACTGGAAAGGGAAAATCTGGTGACCTGCCGCCACTGTGGGGTTGGATAGGATGAAGGCATGTTTGGTGTTGGATGTCTGTGCATTGGCTTTTGCTGTGGCCCCAGCTTGAGGGTGCTTTGGTCTCAGAGGTGCAGTTTTGGGGTGTCCTGTGGGGTGGATGCTCTGCCTCATCCCCACAAAGTCTCCTGCTTTGCTGCTGTGGAGGATCATTCCTTTGAATTAAAAACAATTTAGTCAATGTCCACCTCTCTGGTGATCAATGACAGGATCAGAGGGAATGACTGGAGCTGTGTCAGGAAAGGTTTAGGTTGAATATTAGGAAAAGGTTCTTTCCCCAGAGGGTGGCCGGGTACTGAAGAGACTCCCCAGGGAATGGTCACAGCCCCAAGCATGACAGAGTTCAAGAAGGGTTTTGACAGCGTTCTCAGGCACAGGATGGGATTCTTGGGGTATCCTATGCAGGGACAGAAGTGGGATTTCAGTGATCTTTTTGGTCCCTTCCAACTCAGGATATTCCATGATTCAATTCTATGATTCAATAAATGAGAAGTGAGGAGCACAGCCCTGGGTTTTGGATGTCCTGATGTCTCATCCCAGGCTTTTTTTACCCGTTTTGGCCATGCATCTGGGATCTTGTGGGTGACCAGTGTGAGGTGTTGTGTTTCTGCAAGTGAAGCTGCTGCCGGCACATCTCCCTGGGTGATTTGCCTTTCCCATTGTGATAGGAAAAATACTGGTCCAGAAGAATGGATTTAACAACTGATTTGCTTCTTTTCCCCTCTGTGTTTTTGACAGGTCACAGCCAAGACTGCCTTCCTGTTCATCTTACCTCAGTATAATGTTAGTGTGCCTACAGCAGGTGAGAGATGCCTCTGCTCCACAAATCCCAAGGGAATGTTGAGTCTGGTTTGCCCCAGATTCTCACTTCCAGCTGCCTTGGGCTCACCCTCTACCGATCAGCTGCTCAGGGTCTTGTCTGGCAGCAAATGCAGTCTGGCAGAGATGTTAAAAAGAAGATACTTTGGGAAGAAGCAAAGTTTGAGTGGCTCAGAGCACTCTGGTCATGTCTGCCAATCCTTATGCTGCCAGGTTGGGAAGAAGTGCTTTCCAGGGAGTTTGGGGGCTTCCTCTCTCTTTCTGCCATGGCCAGGCCACTCTGTGCTCCCTGCAGGATGAGGATGCTGCTGCAAGCCTGGTCAGGCAGGATCCAGCTGTGTGATTGCCTGCCTGGAGCAGCTTCTTATCCCCCTGAGGAGCAGGAGGGATTTACCTCTTGCCAAGCAGCAGGGGCTATGCATGTCATCCCTGTCCTGATGATTTTTGGGGATGGCACCTGGAGAAGAGAGTGTGGGGATGGATGTGGTGCACAGCATCACTGCTCCAGGCAGGTTCTGATTCACAGGGAGTAAATTCCAGGAGGCTCTGAGCTGGTGCAGCTTGGAACCAAATGGACGAGAGGAGGTGTCCCAGCTCCCAGCCAGGAGGCTCAGCCCCTATTATTCCTATTATGACTGCTGGTTGCTGCCTTCCTGGCTCAGAGCCCCTCTGGATCTGGCAGGGATCTGGGCACTGGCCTGGAGACAGCAGGAGGTGCTTTGGGTAAAGGCCTGGGCTTGGGATGAGCCAAATGCCCGGGGCACAAAACCTGGCCTGGTGGCACGAAACTGCAGTTAATTGGGAGTGTTTGAGTAATCATCCAGAGAAAGAGCAGGGTGTTGGGATTAGGGGAGCTGCAGTGAGGCAGACATGTGGAAGATAAAAGTTCTGCCCTTAAAGGCTTTGGTTATGGCTGAAGGAATCATCCGGCTTCCAGATTCAATTGTGGTCCCTTCTCCCCTGTGGCACAGTCCAGACAACTTCTGCTGCTGGGTTTTTAAGGTATTTATTCTTTCCTGACATGAGAAGTCCCAGGGGGCACAGAAACACCTCCCCAGGACCAGGTATTGAGGTATCAATATAGGGCATGAGCTAGTGGGGAGAGAGATCTTGGTGCAGCAGCTTCTTGGGAGGAATCTATTTTTTTCCAAGGCTTTCCCACATCCCCCACAGCTTCTGCTAGAGCTTCTGAGGTGCCCTGGAGAGAGGAGGCAGAGCACATGTTTGTGATACTATTTTCTTTGGCCTTGCAATTCTGTCTTTTGCCTTGCTCTGGGGTACAGGTACCATTTTTACCTCTGGGTCTGCACAGCACCAGAGGCTCCTCAGGACAAGGTGTTTTCATATCCTTCTGCCAGGTGTGTTCATAAATCTTCTGTTCGAATCTTAGAAATCTGGAATGAAGCTTTGTTTAGGGTAGGCAGGGCTGGTGACAGAGCAGTCTTTTCCCAGCATTGGTATCAGGAGAGGACAGACTGGATCAGGGTGAAGGAGAACAGCAGCCAGGAGTGGGCTGAGCTTCATGTGATGATACGTCCTGCAGCCTTCCCAACTCTGCTTCTTCCCATAAGCTTCAGGACTGAAAATAGTCACCTAAATGCAGATGTCTGGGGTATTTTGGGTGCTGCTGGGTCTCCTGTTGCTCCAGAAGAGCACAGCCTCCCGTGGGTCCTATTTGTCATCCACCAGCCCTGTGCTGCTTCCTCAGATCTCTGAATAGCAGAAGGCACCTGCATTTAGGCAGCTGAATCCCGCTCCAGCAGTTTTCAGGGAGGAGTGGGAGATCATAAGGAAGTGTTAAATCATAACTGAGGGGGTGGAAATCCTATCCCAAGCCCTGATGTTCCTAGTGGGGGCATCCCTGATCCCATAACTTGCTTCAGCCTCCCATGTCTTCATCCCTGCAGGTGCTAAATTCCCATCTCCACAGCTGGGCTGTCCCCAGTGGCAAGGGGAAGCTTTTAGTGTCCCCAGTGTCCCCTCCCTTGAGGTGTGTACCTGTAAGAGGGGAAACCACCCATGTCTGCCATGAGCTAACCCTGAAGAGATCCCTTTTTCCCTACCACTGGCATAGTCATGACCTCTCTCTGGTGTCCCCATCCAAGCTGCTCCCCACTAAGCCCTCACTTGGAAATCCTTTGTGCCATGGGAGTCTGACCCACACTTTTTTTTTTTTTTGTCTTTGCAGATGGGGAGCTGGTCCAGTATCACTATGGGCTGAAGGATCTGGTCACCATTCTCTTCTACATCTTCATTGCCATCATCCTCCACGCAGTGGTGCAGGAATACGCCCTGGACGTGAGTGCCATTCCCCGTCTTGTGTCCTCAAAATACCTCAAATCCCATGGGGAGCTCTGCAGTTAAATGGTGTTCTGGGGGTGGTCTGGGGGCTGAGATGGTGAAGAGTGAGCCTTCATCTCTGGAAGCTGCTCGGGATTGAGGAGGAGGAGGAGAGAGAGAGTTGATGGTGGCTCATATTTTCTTGTTGTTTGTCTCTCCCTCTGCTCCTTCCCAGAAAATCAACAGGCGTCTGCATCTCTCCAAGGTCAAACACAGCAAGTTCAATGAGTCAGGGCAGCTGGTTGCCTTCCACCTCACCTCTGTCATCTGGTGTTTGTACGTCGTGGTGACGGTAAGGCACGGGGCTGCTGGCATTTGGGTTTCCAGGGGGAGCTGTGGGTTCTGGAGCACAAAATCCCACTGGCAGCAGAGTCCCCAGCCAGCTTCTGGGCCAAAACAGGCACATTTCAGTCAGTTTCATTTTGAGCTGTGGTGGATCTTTCCAGCCACTGTCTGAGGGCAGTCTTGGGAGATCCTTCTCCAGTATTGTACAAGGCACAGGTAAATGGGCTGTGAAATATTTTTGGAGCTGGGCCCCAGAAATCCTGCCTGGCTCCATAATCTCTGTCCTCTGCTCCAGAACCTGATGCCTTTCTCAGCTTATTTTTCTCCTCATGTACATTCAGTGCCTTGAGGTTTCTGGGTGCCTTTTGCGAGGTCATGAGGCTAATGGGCAGAATTTTGGGATCCCTCTTTGTGCTTCCTTCCTTGGCAAGCTGATGGTGAGGGAATCTTTGAAAACAGGGAAACCTTGCTGTTTCTTGAGGATGTGTCAACCCATTCTTGAGGATGTGTCAACCCAAAGATTTCAGAGGGAAAACTGTCATTTTGGGAAGGAAGCGGGAGGGAAGAACACGTGGTGTGGGAGAGATATGACTATTTTGGCAGGATGAAGTGATGATGCTTTGCTACCTGCAGCCATTGGGGTCCAGCTGTGGTCTGCAGTGGCAAGGGGATGGATCCCTGGGGACAGATTCCCTCCCCACTGCTCAGAGGGTCCTGCCAGCCCTTCCTAGAGAACTACTTTTCCCTTCAAGGCCAGCATTTCTAGAGACCTGTTGGCACTGCCTCTGCCTCATAGGGCTCTGAGGAAGGAAACTTTGGCAAAACAGTTGATGCTGCTGGTTTTGGGCTGCCTTTGCCCAGTGCCAGACCCATCCCTCAGCAGCTGTGGAGCTGGAGCCTCCTGTACACCCCACATTGCTGTGATATGCTCCCCAAACACCCAACATGTGCAGAGCAGGTCACTCTTGTGCTTCCCTGGCCTTCCCCAACTGAGCAAACGGGTCTTGGGACAGATAGGGAATGGACAATGGTGACTGGGCAGGACAAATTTCCCATGCCAGCATCTCCTTGCAAAGCCTAGGGCAGCATCTGTGTGGCAGGAGTGAGAAGGGAGTCCCATCCTGTAAGGCAAGAGGTGGAAAATGAAGCTTTCCCAATTCGTATCCAGTTATTTTTGTTGGTGTTTCCCGGTCCTCTTTCTCTTCAGAAGCACTTCTTGTTGCTGAAGTGCTGCTGGGGTTGGAAATGGCAGTGGGGAAGAAGCCTCTGGGACCATGCACATGCTACACCTCCAGAGCATTCCAAACCCCAAAATATCCTCTCCTGAACTTGGGACCCTCTGTGCAACTGAGCAAGCAGCCTTCAGCCCCCAAACAAGGGGCCTGGTGAAATTTTAGAGGGGTGCTAGAGACCCACAGATGCAGAGCTCAGCCTTGGCCCTCACAGGGAACGTGTTTTTTTCCTGCAGGCTGTGACAAGGCTCGGGTGTCATCCCCAGTTCCTCGTTTCACTGTACCATCAGCCCACCCTCTCATAACCTGTTTTGTTTAGCTGAAGCCTTGCCTCTCTTCTCTTTTTCAGGAAGGATACATTTCAAACCCCCGGAGTCTGTGGGAAAACTACCCGCATGTTTATCTGCCGTAAGCACTTGTGAGGGCATTTTGTTCTGGGGCTGGCCACTTCCTTCCTCTCCATGGTTTTGCCTGCTGGGAGTGGGGTGCTGACAGCACAGCACTCTCTGCATGCACCCTGCAGCAAGGATGCTGCAGTGAGACCATGGGGAGTGGGGATATCTCGTTTGTGAGCCTGGGGAGGGGTGTTCCAGAGGTTTTCATGAGGAAGGCCCTGTGGGCTTGGCTACTTATCCTGTTTCCTGCATCACCTTGGGAAAGTCTCTTTGCTGTTCATTTTTCACAGTGCAGATGTAGTGGGGGATGACCCTTCCTTCTTGTTTTTTTACAAAAATTAGGTTTGCAGAGAGCACAGAGACCACAGCACAAGCATCTGTATAAACTCCATGTGTGGCTCTCTTGGCTCAGCAAATAATTTCAGCCCTGAAATGATTTTTCCTAAATCCCATGGCTCCAAAACAGTGGAGGGGATTGCCCAATGCTGCCCTGGCACTCGGGTCCTGCCATGGCCTGGGCTGGCTCACGTGGCTCCTCCCTGCATTTCAGGTACCAGGTGAAGTTTTTCTACCTGTGCCAGCTGGCGTACTGGCTGCACGCCCTGCCCGAGCTCTACTTCCAGAAAGTCCGCAAGGTGAGAGCCAGGTGGAGGTTTTGGGAGAGGGAGCTCAGGGAGAGGGCGGGTGGAGAGGGCTGAGAGGTTGATTTGGCTTTTCTGCCCCTGCCAGGAGGAGATCCCCCGGCAGCTGCGCTGCATCGCGCTCTACCTGCTGCACATCGCCGGCGCCTACCTGCTCAAGTGAGTCACCTGCCTCAGCATCCCCTCCCACACCAGGGATGGGGCTGGGCAGCTGCTTCTGCCCTGGGGGTCACCTGGGGGAATCCTCAGTGGGGTGAGTGGCTTAGAAGGAATAAATCAGGTTATTTCAATGGAAAGTGACTTTTTACATAGGCAGGTGTATAGGACAAGAGGGATGGTGTTAAACTAGAAGAGATTTGGATATTGAGAAGAAATTCTTGCCTGTGAGGGTGGTGAGGCATTTGGCACAGGTTGTTCAGAGGGTTTCCCATCCTTGGAAGTGTTCAAGGCCAGGTTGTTAGCGTTTAGGAACACGTAATCACAGAGTATGATTTCATGCAGGTGCTTTTATTTGAAGAGCTCTGGAATTCAGGGGTTTCAGACCCAAATCTGACTCCAACATGGTTTCAAGCTGAACATGTTTTATATTCTATCGTTATATAACTAAATATTAATTATTAAACTTATATTGTTCTATTGTATACATTGATTTCATCCAAGCATGGATTTCTCGTGATTCCCCCCAAACACCTCGAACATAGTTCTCATGATTCTTGTTACAGTCAAACAATAATTACATCTAATTACTAAGCAAGCATTACTTCTAACAATCATATCATTTATCATATAATAATTATCCAGGTGCAGCACAGTTTCACAAGATCTAACAAAGACAAGGCCTAACATTTTCTCAGGGCCTACCCGTAACATTTTCCCAGATCCTACCAAGCTCAACTCCCCGAAGTCCCATGATTTTAGAAACCTTTTACTATCAAGGTTGGATGGGCATTGGAGCAACCTGGGACAGTGGAAGATGTCCAGCGCAGGGGATTGGAATGATCTTTAAGGTCCCTTCCCACCCAAACCATTCTCTGATAAAAAGCAGAGCAGCCTTACCAGCCACAGAGTTTTGCATTGGATATATCCCAGCTCTGGCAGTGTTTTGGACTGTATTGATGATTTATAGACAGGGATTTCTCCTATTGCAGTCCTACCCCCACTACTGCACAGAGATCTGGCTTTGGGCTGGCGCTGCAGCTCATGAACAGCAGGGCTGAGGCTGCAGCTGGGTTTGAAGGATGAAGGTTGAAGGATGAAGGCTGACCAGCCCAGTGATTCTTTTTTTTCCTTTTCCCTACCAGCTTGACCCGCCTGGGGCTGATCCTCTTGCTGTTGCAGTACTTGGCCGAGTTCTTCTTCCACATGGCGCGGCTGGTTTACTTCACGAACGAGAACAACGAGAAGCTGTAAGCAGGGGAGCTGCCTGTGGCTCCCATCCTCCTTTGGAGCCCAGGAGACCCTGGATCTCACTCTCCCCTCCTGGGTCAGCACTGGGGCTGCTCCTGCCCACACCTCTGCTTGCCCTCCTGCAGGTTTAATGTCTGGGCCGTGGTGTTCGTGGTCACCAGGCTCTTCACCCTCACCTTGTACATCCTGGTCATCGGCTTCGGGCTGCCACGCGTGGAGAGCCAGGCCCTGGACCCTGAGAGAGGGAACTTCTTCAGCTTCCTCTTCAACAATATTCTCTTCAGGTAGGAATGTGTCCTGTGTCTTCTTTGGCTGTGTTATTCCAGCATGGGTTTTTCTGAGTTTGGAAATCATGGAATCCCAGAATGGTTTGGGTTGGAAGGGACCTTAAAGATCATCTCGTTCCAACCTTTGCCTTGGACATGGACCAATTTGCTCCAAGCTCCATCCAGATGGGACCCAGACAGTGACTATCTGATCCTGATTCCATTTAGGGAAGGTCTTAGTGAGCTGAAGGGAGTGTGAAGGAAGCAAGGAGGGGTTTATAGGCTACACAGAGCCAAAATGGAGGGGAAAAGTCAGGAAATAAAGTGTTAATCAAGTGAAGTTACAAAGTGCAAGCCTATCTTGGAGAAATGCTTGTAGGCTTTCCCTGTTGTACCTGTAAGTGCATTTACATGGATGTGGTCAAGGAAAAGGCATTTTCCCTTCTGCTTGGCCATGTTTTACTGCTAATTGATGTGGGAGGCAGAGGGTGGAATGGGCTCCTCATGCCTTGCAGTTTGTCAAGTCTGGGAGCCTTTCTCACCCTTGCAGCAGCTGTGGGTTCAGTTCAGAATTTGCCAGGCATGGTCATTCTCAAGCTTTTTGAAGCCAAGGACTGCTGGCACACCTGAGGATTTGAGGGTCTTTCTTACCTCCCTTCCACCTTTTAGATCATCCAGGGACATCGTATCTTGACTGTGCCACATTGTGTTTTGGGCAGTGCTGGTTGAGATGATCCTGTTCATCCATTCCTGCCCTAAAGTTGAAAGAATCAATGAATCAAAACCTGACAGCTTTATGACGTGGAGGGAAAGGAAGGTGGCTGTTCTGGGCTCAGGGGTGGCAGAAAGGAGAGATGGTGGCTGGAGGGACGGCATCTGCCACGTTGGGGGACCTTGGCCACCAGCCCCAGTGTGGGGGGAAGGCTGGGCTGGGGGTGGCCTCGCTGCTGTGTTCTCAGCCTGCCTCTTCTCCGCCCCTGGCAGAATGAGTGTGCTGCTGTTGGTGTGCCTCTTCCAGGCCTCAGTGATGTGGCGCTTCATCCACTTCCAGCTGCGGCGCTGGAGGGAGTACTGGAACGAGCAGAGCAGTCGGAAGCGAGCCGCCGCCACTGGCACCAAGCAGCAAACCAAGCTGCTCAAGAGGGACTCGGGTGAGTGCTGGAAGGGTGGCACTGTGGAGGTGTCAGCCCTGGGGTTCAACATACCCCAGCGGGCTGCTGCCCGTGCAGGGCGTCCCCACCAGTGTCCTGATGTCATGGGGGTTTCCCCATGTCTGAGGGCCAGTCCTGAGAGAATAAAGGGTTTGGCTTGTGCAAGGGACAAAGTTTCTTTCTCCATAGAGTCACAGAATGGTTTAGGTTGGAAAAGACCCTGACATCATGGAGTCCAACCTTTGACAAATCACCATGGTGTCAACCAGACTAGAGCGCTGAGTGTCACATTAAGTCATTCCTTGGACACCTCCAGGGGTGGTGACTCCAAACCTCTCTGAACAGCCCATTCCAATGTTTAATCACCCTTTCTGTGAGGAAATTCCTTCTAATGTCCAACCTGAACCTCCTCTGTGGCAGCTTGAAGCTATTTCATCTTGTCCTGTCCCTTGTTCCCTGGGAGCAAAGCCCCCCCTGGCTGCACCCTCCTGTCAGGGAGCTGTGGCAAGTGAGAAGGTCCCTCCCAAGCCTCTTTTACTCCAGGTTAAACACCCCCAGCTCCCTCAGATTACGCTCTAGACCCCTCACCAGCTCCATGTCCCTTTGTTGCCATCCCCAGGTTACCATGAAAACGGAGTGGTGAAAGCAGAGAACGGAACCTCACCTCGCACCAAGAAGCTCAAGTCTCCATAGAAGCCAAGGGTTGTCTCCTGGGGAGGAGGGCGAGATACCAGGACTGAGCAGCCCCTCCTCCTGCTCCTCACGAGCGGCATCTTGAAAGGCTCGGAATCATCTTCCCAAGGTGTCTCTCGCTCTCCTCCCTTCCTTTCTTGCTCTCGTGAACCGTTTGCAATAAAACCAAAAAGGCCTCATTCCCCTTCTCCCATCCCCCTCATAGGAACCTTCTCCAGCCCTCCTGGTTTTGCCTTCCTCTGATCGTAAACCAGCGTGCAATTTTTTTTTTTTTCCTTTTTCTATTTTAGTGTTTGGTTATTTTGGTTAATGGTTACAAATGTATCATAGATGGTTCCAAACAATCCTTTTTTCTCCTACAGCATGTTCCTCCCCTCTCTTCATGGTGCTTCCCTGAGCCCCTGGGACAGGGCCACGACAGCTTGAAGGCACCAAATGTGTGTTATGGGATCAGATTCCTGGGGGAATGTGCTGGGGCTGTGAGATCTAAGGCTCAGGGGTGCTCTCAGGTGAGATGGGGCACAACTGGCCAGCACTCGGCAGGAGGGTGATGCTGCAAAGAGAGACCAGGGTCTGATGGAGGAAGCTCAACCCTGTCTTGTCTCCTGGTGGACCTCTGGTTAACCTGGGGTTTTCTGAACCCTGCTTTTGAGAATTTTCAAGAGCTGGGAAGCAGAGGAGGGAGAGAATTTCCCTGTTCATATGGAAGGTCCACCTCCCAGCCTCTGCTTGCCTCAGCTGGATTTCTCTTGGCTGCCCTGTGATTGTTCTGGGCCTCCTAGCACCAAGAGCTGGGCCCAGGGCTCTGCAGCTCTCAATGTTTTGTTATGGGGCAGGAGCATCCTCAGTTCCACACGAATCCTTGAGGCCTGCCCTGCTCTGAGCGCTGGCCTGGCTCTTGTCAGCCCAGCCCTTTGCCAGCTTGTCTGTGCCTCGTGGACCTGGTGTTCTTGTTGCTCGTGACCACATTCAGGTCACAAACAGGTTGCTGCAAAGGGGTTTTGCATGAGTGGGACTGTGGCCCTCATGCTGTCACCTCAGCCTTCCTCATCCCTACCGTGCCAGTCCAGCCATGCCATCGGCAGCCACCAGCTTCACTCTTTGTTTCCAAAGGATACAGCGCTTGTATCCACCCAAGGTGCTATCAAATCCAGGGTTTCTTCCAAAAATCCTAGCCCCTTCATCCCTTTCTGAGCTGTGAATGAGATGACAGGGAAGGAAGGTGAAGGAAGCTGGGGCTGCAAGGAGCAGCTTGCATTTTAGGAAAAGCCTGGCTTGTGACACGTAGCTGTTAGCAGATGGAGTTGTCTCAAATCTACCTCAGAGGCCATCTGTTGCTGCAGACCACTTTCCCCTCTTGCTCCTGCCCACTGCCACCTCTGTGTGCTGGCAAGAGGTTTTGTGGAAAGCTAGATCCCACCAGCTTGATCCCTCACAGCATCTGCTTGGGGTTTCGTGGGTCAGTGCCATCTCACTGGGCTGCTTTTTGGGGTGCCACACCAGGCTAGGTTTGGCTAGGTGAGGAGTAGTGGCACCTCTGTCCCCACACTGTCCTCTGGGGCAGTTCCTGAGCTGGGCTTTGCTGTTGGTGCCTCTTGTGCAGTGAAGTCAGCCATAGCTTTAGTTCTGCTTCGCCACTGCAGGAATAGGGGACTCGTGGTGTGTCCCCTTGGCTGGGTGAGGAGAGGGACACAGAGCTGGGGTGCTGTTCATGTGCAGTCCAGGATTGATCCTTGGCGTGCCCCTGGCTCAGCCCTTGGGGGCAGCTGAACCCTGGCTCTCTCTTGAGTGGAATTCTAGCTTGAGGCTGGTGCTGTTGTCCTTTGCACCAGTTGTGTTTTGAGGAATGGCTGACAGTTGATTTTCTGCTCCTCTTTGTGCTGAGTTGGGTTTTTTCCCCTGTTTATCTGGGTGTTTTTTGTTCTTTCCTTCTCCTCTCCTTGTTGAGGAGGCACTGGAGGGAGAAAACATGCAGGGACATGAGGACAGTTGGTCAAATTCCACTTGTTCCTCAATTCTCACCACATTTGAATGTTGAGTGAGAGATATTGGCAGGAGAGAGGTTTCCCCATTTTCAGGGGAGCTGGGGAAGGGGGCTGGAGCACAGCCCCTGGTGGTACTTTGCCATTGCTCCTTGTAGCCTGTGCTGGGAGGATAAGACACTTTTTGGCTCTGAGGCAGCAACAGGACCTGCAGTGCAGCGTGGTCAGGGGGAAAAGAGCTGTATGTTGAGGAGGACACCTCACATAGTGTGAGAGGTTTTCCCTTTCTCCTGCCTCTTCCCATCCCCTGCCATCCACTGCCAGTGCCCTCCAGGAGCGACGGCTGGCTGGCACCTCCCCAGAGCCTCGGCCAGTCCTTTCCGCAGTGCTGGTGCCTCGCAGCAGCCGAGCTGCTGACTCTGTTAGCAAGTGACCCAAAAACACGGCTGCTGAATGATTCCTCCTCCTTCCTGCTTGGCTTCAGGCAGCTTTTCCACTTGCACAAACCTATCTCTTCCTACAGTAGCTGGTGATGCTTTGTATCCCAAGTGCCTTATGTTGTAGCCTCCCTGTGCACTATAGCAGTAGCTGAACACCCTCCTTTGTTACTACATATGTACAACATATGCTACATTTACGTGTTTTCTGTTTCCTTTTTGATAGTGCTACCAGGAAAAGGGACATTTGTTTTTGAAGCATTTCCATGTGTTCTTTTTATGATTTTGGTTTTTTAAACCTGTAGATGATGGGGCTTTATGTTTTAGCTCCTCTATATTTAGTCCTCAGAAATCTCCATTCTTCTGTTAGACCCAAACCTGGCAGATTGGTTTTTTTTCAGCTGAACCTTTGTTGTGAGGCAATATCCACTGTCATCCTGGAGGTTTGCAATCCCCTGCCCATCAGAGGGGCTGCCATGGGCTGCTCCTACCTCTGTGTTGTAGTGCAAGCACAATCCCTGGGCTGCAACCTTGTAGTAACTGCTCCTGTGTCCGTGTCATTTCTCAGCAGATCCAGCCTTCCTTTCACCCCAAAGAGCTTTTTCTTGGAGCATTTTCATTTCAAGCCCTTAGTGGTCAGTCTGTCCTTGGCCTCTCCACCTATGAAATGCCACAAGCTCACTTCCCTTTAGTGGATGCTCTTCTCATGCCCCATCTGTGTCATCTGCAGAAAACATCATGGAATTGTTGGATGAGGTTGGATAATGCTTCCAAACTCGTCAATGTCCAACCGTTAATCCAACACCAAGATCCAACCCCTTAGAGGAGTTCTTGTCCACCACAGTGCAGAAGGTGATGGAAATTATCCAAAACTTCAGTGGGACATGATTCCTTGCACCCTTCCCATGGGCTTGAGGCTGCTTTAGTAGTCTGTGTCCATTATCCAACCTAAGGAGGTCAGGAACTGAGTAGCCTGTGGTTTTTGCAGAAGTGTAGTGTTTTCCTGTCCTAGCCTAGGAGAGCTGTGAAATACCAGCACTAGTTCTCTTTTCTTGTCTTAGGTAGTTGGAGAATGGGCTTGGGAAGAGAAAGGGGTGGAGGAAAAACAGATGTAGCATTTCACATACAGTTTTTGAGCGACTCTTACATTATGGGGCATTACAGTTGTGTTTTATGTTGTTGTTGTTGTTGTTATTTAGGATTCTTTCTTGTTACTCATCATGTTTGGGTTAGTAGTAGCCAAGTTCCAGTTCCCCTGTAGGTCCCCTTACTTTCAATTCAATGTTTTAAAAGGTATTTTTGGTAGGCTTCCTGGTTGGAGGGAAGCGTGGTCACTCTGGGATATCTCTTCCTTGCCTCCAAGTGACTGTGGGAGCTTAGAGCCATCCTGCCTTTGCTGCAGTGCCTGGGGGTTTACAGCAGCCTTGGGCTCTTGTCTTTGGTAGATGGAACCCCAGGTTGTGTCAACAGTGGGTGGAGATGATGGGGTTTGCTTTACAGGCTTCCAGGAAACTTCATGGGGGATGAAAGGTTGGTTTAGTAGGTTTTATGCCCAGCAGTGAGGTATGTTCCTCCTCCTTGGAGCTGTGTGTGGGGTTTTTCTGGGAAGAATGGCTGTTGGAAAAGCCAGGCAGAGGTGTGTAGTTTTTCCTCGAAATGTTGAGCTCGATTGATCAAACTTCAGCAAAGGAACTCGAGGAAAATTTTTGTTCTTCCATATTTATGCTTTAGTGCAAATTTCCTGATTTTGGAGGGGGGTGGGGGGGGGAAAGTAACAGTCTCTGGTATTTTATCCCGTTTGTTTCATTCTTCCTGTCACTTCAGTTTTTGTATGGATTTTGTTTGTTGTTGTTCATTGTTCAATGACTTTTGTGATAAACTCAGCAGAAGTATTTTTCTGAAATAAATAAATAAAAGGCATAGATTCTTCCAGTGCGGTTTCCACTGATGCTTTATTATTGCTGAGCTGTGCATGTGGCATGGACACCTTCCACTACCCCAGCTTGCTCCAAGCCCCGTCCAACCTGGCCTTGAACACTTCCAGGGATTCAGGGGCAGGCACAGCTTCTCTGGGCAGCTTGTGCCAGGGCCTCACCACCCTCACAGGGAAGAATTTTTTCCCCAATATTCAGTCTAAATCTCTCTTTCAGTTTAAAGCCATTCCCCCTTATCCTGTCTCCCCAAGCCCTTGCAGCTGGGATTCATCTTCCCACACTTCCCATGTCCACAGCATGGGCAGCTGCTCCAGAGTTCATTATTCCTTGGCTGCTTTCATCAGAGGGAGTGGAGGATAAGGGTATTTGTAGGAGATGATTTATCTGATGTGGTTTAGGCACATATTTTTGGTGAGCTATATTGTATATTTTTTGCAGCTGGCCCCAGGCACACGACATCACTTGGCTGAGGGTTAGGTTACATTTTCGTAGCCTGTGCAGAAAATAGTTTCTGACTTTCTACAGCTCAGGTAATTTCATCTGTAGGTTTGGGTCTCTTGAAATCTGAAGTGGACCAGAGATCCCTGGAATGATCCTTGGTCAGGGTGAGCAGCAGCACAGAACAGGCCCAGAAGGAAAGAGCAGTGACCTTTCCAAACAAGGGGAGACAGGAGGGAGCTGTCACATGGAGACTCTCAGCTGTCTGAGGGGAAGTGGGAATCCATGGCACAAAAGCTGATTTAAAGCAGCATTTTGTTCCAAAGAGCTTTGTTCTCTGCATGTATGACAGCTGCCTTTTCTTTGTGCTCCATGGCAACACCTGGCAGGTGTCACTTGAGGTGAGAAGGCTCCTGTCACGTTACCTTCACAGGGAGATGAGTAACGGAGCACAAGTATCAACTCTATTGCCATGCCAACTGCCCATGTTCCCTTTTCCTTGGAGACCTGTCTGGTGAGATGACAGGTGGATAAGGTGGGTTTAGATGGGATCTCAGTCCTAAAACAATTCTTCCAACTTCTTGTTATGAAATGCAGAGCTGCTGTCAGCAGATTTCTGTTCAGACCCCTGTTACCTCCAGATAACTAAACTCACCACCATCACCCTATTTTGAGTACACCCAGAATCACAATTTGTGGGTTTCCCCCTCGCCCTTATTTTAATCCTTAGCTATTCCAGCCATTCTATTTAAAACAGACTTTTTGACACGTTTATAGCAACTGCAGTTTTATTGCCATTTTAATAACAAACTGGCAGTCTTCACTACTTGAAGGTGAAAAGCCCATCTGAGAGAAACATGGAGTGGTTTTCACTCCAGGCTCGAGACCTTTAGCTCTCTAAAGTACTGCACTAAAAGGTTGAGAAAACAACAGAACAACCTGACTTTGGTTCTCAGAATTATTTTTTCTCTCCTATGAGTTTCATTTCAATATCCAGCAGTTGTGTGGTTGAGTTTGGGGGTAGCTGGTAGCTAAAAGGGCAGGGAGAGATTAGGAAGGAAAAAAATTTAACATGAGGGTGGAATCAGCTGGGTCTGTAAAAGGGGGAGGGAGAGAGTGAAGCAAGGGGGAAAACCAGAACATCCTTTTTGAAGTACAATATATTCAAGTCAGCTGAGAATTCAACTGCTGACACTGTCCTTCAGCTTCTGGGAAGAGATCAGTAGGGAAGGCTCGAAGGAAGTCACGGTAGTTTACCTTGTCTTCATCACAGGAACAGTAGTCAATCAGCTGTGGGGACAAAACACACAGCAAACACCATAAAGAGTTGGAAAAAGCTCTTGGAAAATTTGGGTTGTTTTTTAGGGGAAAGTGCCCAGAGTTCTCCTTGTGGGACAGAGCAGGAGATGTTAATTCCCCCATGTGTCCCCATTCTGGTAGTCCTGAATCACAGGTAAACTTGGAATCATAGAACCATTAAGGATTGAAAAGACCTACGAGATCATTGCGTCCAACCTTTAGATCATCAAGTCCAATCAATTAAGGATTGAACTTGATGATCTAAAGGTTGGACTTGATGATCTAAAGGTTCAAGTCCAACCTTGAATGCCTATAGATGACACTAATCTATGCAAGGAGAAGAGTTAAAGTGTTTGAGTTCAATCCTGATTTCCTTCCGGGCCTCCCCAGAGTGGCAAGAGAGCCACAAAAATACAGAGCATGGCCACAGACTGAGATGGGCCACAGGAAATCTTGCACACATCCCTGCCAAAAGTGGAGTGGGGGCAGTGTATGTGAACAGTTCCCTGGTGTCACTTTGGTGTGTGCACATGGCATAAAGGGGAGACACAGATAATTGAGCTTGGTGACAGCCCCACTAATGAGCCGGTTCTGGTGTTTGTGCCTGACCCTGCATTGTGTTACAGAGCCACAGCCTTTGTGTGCTTCAGGGGAAGAAAGAAGGCTTTTGTTTCTTTAATTGCATAACTAATCTCCTTCTGACACCCAGCGAGATGGAGAAGGTCTAATATCACAATTCCTTGAAAGGATTCTTCTTCCCCTTGTCGCCTGGAGACAGATTCTCTGGGGTTTGCTTTTGTGACTGACAGCTGTGCTCCTCTCCAGGCAGTGAACTCTCTGCCATATGTTTAATTTATAGCCCTGCCACACTTCCCAGGGCTCTGGGAACACTGGGATTAAGATTTCAGGGGAGGAGATGGATGTTTTTAGTGCACAGGTCCTAGACTGGGGTTCAAACGTGGAAGTTTAGCTTCAATTGTCACAGGTTCTCCACATAATTTTAGGAATGTTACTTCTCTCCCACTCTCAGAGCGGAGCAGGGATTGTCACCACACTGTAAATTCCTTAGGGCAGGGTGAGCTCTGATGAACTCTGGTACAGCAAAGCCCTGTATGCTTGTCAGGCCTTAATTCATCCTACATTCAGAGACACAAATCCCCTGCCCATGCACCTTTCTAACCATGGCTGTGATGCTCACAGTTGACTGCTTTAGAAAAGTTTTTATTTTAGCAGGGGAAGTAACTCCCTCTGGTTTCTAGATTTCTCTAAAGTCTGACCCTCCTTTATTGGCCACTAATCTACTGCCTATCACATGATGCTGAGGAAACATCCTTGCCAGTCATATTCCTCCTCCATCCTCACTGCAGGAATTTTTCCCTCAATTTCCCTCACATTATTTGCTTTGCAGACTGTGATCTCCATGTGCTGTTTGCTGCTCATAGTGCCCAGTAAGTGTTAACCAGGGCCTTATGATTCTAAAATAATAATAATAATAATAATAATAATAATAATAATAATAATAATAATAATAATAATAATAATAATAATAATAAATATTATTATGATTATTATTATTATTATTATTATTATTGTTAAATTATTATAATTTTTAAATACTTAGTTCTTAGACCTTCAGTTTAGTTGCTGTTGAATCCAGAATGTCTCTAAGCTTTCCTAAGGTGCATTCCTTGAAGACCTCAGTGTCACCTCTACTCAATCCCAGCTGTGCTTAAGCCATCACAGACACTCCAAGCTCTGCAGGACCTCTGTCATGATTCCTGATCTCTATCATTGATACATGACCTCTTCTACTCATCCAAGACCTGAACCAGCAGGATTTTCACACATTACAGTGCAGTCAAACATGGGAGGCAACCTGGATAACATTTTTTTCCATTTTCCTTAGAGGACAGCAATTATTATCTCCTCTAAGACGCAGGCTCAGTCCAACAGCTCAGGAGTTTTTCTAAACTGGGACTCTCTTGCCCTTTTCTTGAATTTGTTCCCCTTTGAAGGCTAGAGCAGCTGGTTAGGGTTGTTTTTTAGAAGAGATCTTTTGGAAGAGCCATAGGAGGGGAATTCCACATGCACAGCACCCCTTCCATCTACCTTTTTAAGAAGAATGGTGCTGGTTGGCACGTTGAACCTGTCACAAACAGTTAAAAATCTTGCTTTATCCAGGAAGCCAGAGCCCTCCTTGTCAAAATGATGAAATGCCTCATGAAACTGCCTGGTGTTGAAGGGCTCTTGGAGTTTCAGTTCTTTCTGAACCTCCACAATTAAATCATCCAGGTCCTTCTTGGGGAAGCCACTGCAGAAGAAAATAATAATAGGGTTTCATGTAAGAACTCATTTTTGCAGCCTTGCTGTGACACTTGAGTAAAAAAAGAGCACTTCCCTGTGTGCTCCACAGTGTCAGAAACTGTGGGAAACTTGAGTTTCAACCAGAGCCATGATATAACTGCCTCCAAACCATGTTCTGAGATAACAGAGTTGTTACTAGGTCACACAAACTGGGTCCAGACAAATAAAAGGAGGATGTGGTCTAGGCTCTGATGGGCTGATAAGCAAAGAAGGAATAAATGCCCTAAAAAAGACTCCCCCCACCACCTGTTGAGCCTGCAACCATCAAGCAGCTCAATTTGGCAGCATCTGTTACAGGGAACTGATGCCTCTTGGGAAAAGATGTGTCCACCATCCTTGGAAGTGTTTAAATGTTGCTTGGAGCAACCTGGGATAGTAGAAGGTGTCCCTGCCCATGGCAGGGGTTGGACTGAGCTGATCTTTAAGGTCCTTCCAACCTGAGCCATTTTGTGGTTCTGTGATTTTGGCTGGAAGTCCAAACACTTCTTGAACTCAGGCTTGGTGCTGTGACCACTTTTCTGTCTCTGCTGCTGAGCCAGAGCTGTCCCAAGAGGTTTTGGGGCTGGCAGCAGCCACAACATTTTACTGTACACAACTCACACCCTCTGAATGTGCCCAAACACAGCCTCTTGGAGCATCAGAACCACCAGCAGAGCAGGAGGCTGGAGCCCAGGGAGGCTGCTGAAAATGCCTGTAGCTGTCAGCCTTAGTCTTATTTAGCCCCACCACCCCACTCTTTGTAGCCTACCTGCTGGCAGTCTCCACTACCACCTTCCGTGGGAGGAAATGATCCCTTATGGATTGCACTGTTGCTTCAGGGAAACTCTCTGCATTTCTCTCCAAGTAATTAAGCACATATTCATCAGCATCAGTGATAATAAACCTGTGGCCAAACACTAGGGAAGAAACATTAAAGAAGTAGTGTTACCTGTGGTTTAGCATGGGTTAAAGTAATTTCATCATTAAGGAGGAGCAGGATTCCTCTCCTGTGGCTGGGCTCAGCTTTGAGCCAGCTCTGCTACTTGTTTCACTTCTTGAAGTAAGAATAATTTCACTGACTGAAAGGCTCAAACATTGACAGTAACAAAGTTGTATCAATGTACACCAGTTGCTGATCTGGAAATTCAAATGTGACGAGACCCAGAAGCAGCAGATCTTTCAAGTGAAGGAAGAGATATGCACTCTCCGTGCAATAAATGACATACCAGAGCAGAGTATTATAAATCCAGGCTGGATTTTACCTTCAATTGTAGAACCGATGGTGAAGTCGGAGGGCTCATAGTATATGGGATTCTCTGGGGTAGACCCTGGCTTGGTAACTTTGGTTCTTTTTAAGTATTTGCCTCCAAGGATGCCAGAGTTTCTGACTGGGGGTTCATAGATACCGATTGTGTCATCGGAGAGGAAATAAGAGAGGATGAAACGACGATTTTTGTCCTCAGGCACTGGTGATTCCTAGAGGAAAAGTAGCAGGTTTGGAACAGAGCATTGGAACCAGCTTTTCCTTGCCTGGCATGCTTAGGAGTACCTAGTAACCCACTCATAAGCATCCAGAGCTTTTTTTACAGCTGACTAAACAAAGCACTTGATGTGCTGACATAGCATAACAAAGCACTAGACAGCACTTAGGATCTGAATTTCAAAGGTTACTTGCTTTATTTAAGCCACTGAATCAGAATCTGGGTTGAAGTTACCAAGTATATTCAGTGTTTCCACAGCCTGAGTAATCCAAGAGACATCCTTTCTCTATCCTATATAGAATGATTCATCCCAGAGAGGCTGTAAAATTCAGTTTTAAATTACATTTTTTCATTATGCTGAGTGCCTGAGAGAGGCTGGTGCTGTTTTAGCCCTTAGTCACAGGAAGTCACTCCCCTGACACACCAGTGAATTTACTTGCTTAGCTTAAAGCTAAGTGGATCTTAACTCCTCAGCTGTGACCTTTAGGGAACTCCTGCACAATAGGGAAAAGAAACCAGCCCTTATCCACCCTGAGTGTTTGGAGAGGGCAGGCACAAGGCAGCACAGGAAATGCCAATGCTGGATGTGCCAGAGGCTCCTTGCATAAACCCGCTGTAGAGCTGGCACAAAGGCCAGGGCCTGGGTGCTGTTGTGCATGGAAAACACCATTCTCATGGATTTTCCAGCTTCTACACTGGCATTGGCTGCTCTGCTAGGACAGCTCCTTGCTGGCTGCTGCATCCAGGACTAGCCAGGAGAAGGACAGGGACTGGAGCCAGCAGCAGACACATCAAGCACTGGCTGGTGGCAGTGGTGGCAGGCAGGCAGAGGCACAGTGCCCAGTGCAGGCTGCTTCAGCCAGGGCCATCTGTCATGTAGCAGTGGCAGAGAGAGTTTTCCCATAAATGGCTGTGGGTTTGTAGCAGGTCTGATTTGTACTTTCTGGCCTTATTATTATTATTTTTTTCTAGTTTTGTGAGCTGCCAATTGTCACAGCAAGCACACAATAACCCCATGGCATCCCCCGCAGGGACATTCGTGTTGGCTCAGGGAGCTCTCTTTTCCCACTGGCACAAAGGAGAGTTTGCCAACAGCCTTGTCTGGGCAGGCTGCTCCTCCCATCCTCCTGGCACTATTCCACCAAGGAAAACACTTACAAGGGCCACCTGGTACCGCAGGACCTTGAGATTATTCTCCAGCATCTTAATGATATCTTTCCGTGGAGGCTTTGGAAACAGACTAAGGCAGTTCTGGAGAGAGTCTTCAGGGATGCCAAAACCATTATAGGGAGGAATTACCTGCATCCAGAGGAGATATCAACCATAAACAGCTGCAACTAAAAACAAGATAAAGTTTACAAGACTTAGCAAAGCCCATCAGATATGGAAGGAAATATTCTGCCACCAGGTAGCAAGAGCTGTGACATCCTGCCCAGTAGAGATGGTTGACACCAGCCTGGCCATGTGCTGTATTTAATGAAAATATAAGAGAATTAAGCAAATCTGAAACTCAGAAAGCCATGTAATTTCTCTGATTTAAGAGGTTATGACTATATAAAAGAACCATAGAATGGTTTGGGTTGAAAAGGACCTTAAAATCATTTAGTTCCAACTAAACCTTCCCGTGCACAGGAACTCAGCCATCAAATGGTTACACTGGTAACATAATCCCCATCATGCCTGTGGTCTAAGCCACAGCTCCAAACAATTTCTGGGCTGAGTCTGGGAGGTAACAAGGGCTGTGACCATCCCCAGTAGGCAGTTTGGACTTGGCAACACTGTTTTGAAGAGTGAGGGAGAGTTCAGTAGTGTGAGTGCAGCCAGGCTTTCATTTTTATATCAATTATGACCATTCTTGCCTTGTCATTTTCAAGTTACTTGATTTTTTTCTTTAAGCTGAACTTGTTTTCTACAGGTTCTTACTAAGCTGAACCTCTACTTTACTATAAGAGCTCACACCAACTGCTTCCTTTCCTCCCTTCTTTTGAGAAATTGTGTGCAGTACCTGTGGAACTTTTTCAAGTGGTTTCTTATTTACATCTACTGGCTGGAAGTCTGTGATGCCATATTTTTCACGATAGAAGTCCTGGGTGAACTTGTCACAATCATAGATCAAGAAGGTGCGTCCAAGGAGGGTGACAGTTTTGCCAATAGCAAAATCTTTGGGTGAGTACCACTCTTGTACCTCATGGTCAGTGATCTCCAGCACACAGCTTGGGAAGTTCTCTAAGGACAAGGGAGAGGAAGGAAAAATAAATTAATCAGGGAGATGTTAACATTTCCTAGTGAAAATGGATATAAAAGCAAGGTGTAAAAATAACTACAGGGAGATGCTGGCACTGCTGTCCTGCCACTGTTTCCCAAAAGATAAAGAATTTAGTGACCATTTGAAGAATTTTTTTTTTACCATGAAATAATGACACCTTAGCACAGATGGATGTGCCAATCTAAACTTACTGTTCTTGTCCACAAAGATTTTGGGCAAGCGCTGGCGCCTCATCAGTACTGGGAATGGGTCTCTCCCATCATTTCTCTTGTGGACTTCCCGAACCTCCACTGTGTCATCTGCCAAGAAGTAATGGATGATACAGGGATGGTGATCACCAAAGGCACAGTTGGTATCATCCCATATGGCATAGAAGCGAAGCACCTGGGGTGGAGGGAAAAAAAGCAGACAAACATGGATCAGAATCATCTTTTGGTGCCGTAGAAATCAAACTCATCACACTGAGATGCTCAAGAATTCCCCAAGGTTCAGCTCCTGAAGAGAGAGGAGAGGCACAGGGAGAATTTAGTCAGAATAAGGGGCATTTGTGTTTTTCTGAAATTATCTGCTCTGGCACCTGGCATCAATATTCTGGGGGAGGAGAGGAGTGGATGCAGCAAGACCATTCCTGATAGAACTGCATCTGGCTGCTAAATTCCAGAGGCAGGTGGCTTATCTCATCCCAACAGAAAGCAAGAGAGTAATGGATGATATTGAGCACAGGCTCTGCAATCCAAAGAGGAGCTGTTTAGAAGGCACAAAGCCCAGAAAAAAGCATAAAAGGTTTTGTTTCTCACTAAAGCCAAGAAAGGAGCAAATCTGGAGTCTGTTCAGCAGACTGAGACAATTTAGAATGAATGAGATTGCACACACTCACAAGACCTGGGTTTCAATAGCACATATTCACCGTAAACACAGAATCTTTTAGGTTGAAAGATCATTGAGCTCAATCTCTGACTGACCCCCACTCTGTCACCCTACCCAGAGCACTGAATGCCATTTCTAGTCACTTCTTGAACACCTCCAGGAATGGGGACTCCACCACCTCCCTGGGCAGCCTGTTTCAATGTCTAATCACCCCTTCTGTGAAGAAATTCTTCCTAATTCAACCTAAACCACCCCTTGCACAACTTGAGGCCATCTCCAATCCTCTCTCTGGGTGCCTGGGAGATGATACTGATCCCCACCTGGCTGTCCTCTCCTGTCAGGGAGTTGTGCAGAGCCAGAAGGTCCCCCCTGAGCCTCCTTTTCTCCAGGCTGAGTTGCTTTCCCAGCTCCCTCAGCCACTCCTGGTGCTCTAGCCCCTCCCCTGCATGCATTCCAGACCCTCAACATCTTTCCTAAGGTGAAGGACCCAGACCAGGATCAGGACTGGAGGTGCCTCACCAGTGTGATGTGGCTAATTATACAATAATTGGGATAATCCCCAGCTCTCTCACCTTTGTGTCATAGGTCAAAAACTGCCTGAAGGGGTCGGGACCTGTGGGCACGATGCGTTTTTGCACAGGCGTCCGACGCTGTTCTGTGTAAGGATCCGAAACCAGCTCCTCTGGAGGATTCACTATAATTCCTTGGCTCTCCAGGAACACCTAGGAAGGTCATCTGAGGTGTTAGTGCTGCCAGGAGTTCTGAAGGTAAGAGGTGACTAGAGGTTACAGGAGGGCTGGGATGAGTGAGGTCAGAATTCTGCAATTCACAGAGAATTCTACAGCAACAGCAAAATACAACAGATAACAAATACATTTGTTTAAGCTGCTTCTTATCTTTGCTTACCCTGTAATTAATCAGAGCAGTTCTGTCCTGAACATCCTAACTCAGATTTCACTTGAGCACAGTTTTCCTTGGCCTTAGGGCTTTAAATGGAAGATAACTGTCAGTTGGTCTCTTTTATGAAAATGGAAAAGAATAAATTGCTGTATAAACACAGATGTAGTTAGCCTGAATTTGCAATAATTTAGGCCTGTGTCAGATAGAAGAAGCTAGTGTCACCCACATTAAGCACATCAAGACCCTTCAGGCACGAGGATATGTGTCAATGGCAGCTTCATTCCGTCTTTCAGGAGTACTTTTCCCACAGAAAGAGTGCATTTTGCTTGTTTATAAAGGGATTTTTTGCTTACCTTGGACCATGAACAAAATCCAGGGTGTTACTCATGGACTTGCATCAGTCACCCAAAACAATCTCTGAAGTCAAGGGACTTGTTCCCTTTTTTGCTTTGGGAAGTGGTCCATGAAAATATTCAGCCCAGGAAGCACCTATGCAAACATCTCCCACAGGAATATGAGATCCCCCTGGAGACTCACAAGGCAAGTTCACACTTTCAGGCTCATTATTTCCTGGTCTGGAAGATGTCAGTAAATGATAATACACTATTGGCCTTGAGATGTAGACCCACATAGCTCATTTCATGTTTTCCATCAATATTAACATGAGGACCAGCTCTTTATTTGATGTGGACTGACTTGAACAGTCACCCAGTTCCAGCAGAGCTGGCTCCACAGCCATATTTATACCAATATATTATACATGCTTGGGAATATTCCTGGGCACTGAGGCCAACTGACAAGGAAAAGCCTGGACCTAAACTCTCCCAGCCTCCAGGACAGGTTGACTGCACGTTCACCTTTTGGGAATGGCCCCTGGAGCAGTCTAGCTCCTGGTCTGGAAGAATAGTAGCTGACCTGGGCTGAGATTTTACTGGGGACAAACTAGCAGGATACCAGTGTACTGGTAATTTTTATTTCTTATTATTGGATCATTATTATCTCATTTACTGGTACAGAACTAGCCAGAAATAGAAAAGCAGGCAATGAGTAAGCTCTCTTAGAAAGGTCAGGTTGTACCATGGATCATGGCTTGGCTGTGGATGTGTGCAGAGTTACTGCTTGTATTCCTTTCAACTGTTCCTAACAGAGAAATATTAAATCAGAAAAGAGTTGGGATCACTAATTTCCCTCTCATGTATGCACAATGTTTCATCTGGACTCCAAGCAGTTCAACTGGCCAGACAGGAATTTAGAATTTGTATTGTAAAGAGAAGTCCTGAGGACAAAAGATGGACTCCCAGCAGTCCTGGGGCAAAAACCCCGAGCACCTTACTTGCCCTCAGCAGATGTCATACCCTGAAGTCCCCTTTGGCCTGAAAAAAGAAATCTACACAAAAAGCACAATAAGAGACTGTGAGTACCCGTATGACAAAAGCTACAGCTGCAAACTGCTGCTAATTACTCTAACAGGTAATTAAAAGCCTGCAGCTCCCAGGAGTCTTTCTGTCAGTGCTCTCCTACCACACACCTTGGTGAAGGAGTCGCAGTTGACCAGGCGGTAGGTCCGGCCGTATATGGTGAGGTCGATGCCCAGGTTTAGATCCTTCCAGTGGTAATAATCCCCGCGCTCATTCTTGGGCACCCGGTGGCGTCTCATGAGTTTGCCTTGCAGCAGACCCGAGTTCTTCACCTTGGGCTCGATGATACACATGCTGTCATCTTCCAGGTAGTAGTAGAGGCCCACCTGGCGGATCCGGTAATGCTCCTCTGCAGAGATAGCAACTTCCTCCATGAAGTAGGCGTCGAACTTCAATACCTGCCCAAGGCACAATACAGCAAAGGGAGAGAGAAAGAAACAGTTTGAACACTGTGATTAGTCTTACCAAGGCCAATGATTTATTTATAATTTGCTTTAGTGGTGTAAAATTACTGGATTAGATTCTAAAAATCTTCAAAGACGGCTGTGGCCTAATCTGTGAGTGACAGTAGAAGCACCAGAAGTGCTTTTATTAAGATGTGTCTTTTGCAAATTTGGTGTGCCTGAGACAAGGGTAAAAATACAGTCTTTTCCCTACTTCTTGATCACCTGCTGTTTCACCTATTGCCAGATGCTTGGCTGCTGACAGTAATCTACTTTACTGACACACACAGCTCTTTATTTTTCAGCTTTACAGTCCTGATTTAGAGAAGTTATCCACAGATTAAGTAAAGAGTTCAACCACATCTGAGGATTTTAAAATCTGGAAGGGGTCATAATTTTAAGGCCAGTCTGGAGTGGCTCTGAGCAACCTGGGATAGTGGAAGGTATCCCTACCCATGGCAGAGAGGCTGCAACAAGATGATCTTTAAGGTCCTTTCCATGATCTGAAGTCTCATCTATTCAGCACTGACAGCAAAAACTGATTTGTGCTGGGGAAACAAGGAAACTAATCAGCCAGGCTCTCTGTTTGGCAAAAGTAGGAGGAATATTCCCTCCAAGATCATTCAATGCCCCTAAGATGGTGCAGGTGGCCAATCAGGCCTTGCATACCCAGCCTACATCAGCCCAGAGGCCTGGATAATTAAGAGATGATAAAGCCAGCAAGTTCCTCTCAGTCAGCAAAGTGGCCCACAAGGGATTGTGACATCCCCAGCAGCACTGTGGCTCCTGCTGCTCCTGTGGCTTGAAGGAAGGGGCAGAGAAGGATCTGACAGATTAAGCAGCAACATTTACATTGCTCTGAAGGAACAGCCTCAGCAATTAACAGAGCACATCTGTTCCCCAGCCTGTGTCACAGCCAGGCTGAGGGCTGGCTGGCTGCAGACTGCTCTGCCAGGGCTGGCAGTGTGCGGAGCCTGCACGTGCTGAGCTCCCGAGCCCTGCAGCTCCCACTGCAGCAGCTGCTCCATCCATGGCTGCGGGTTGCAGCTTGGGCCATTGGCACACTGAGAACCAAGGGTCAGCTCAGGACTGCTCCAAGCAGACACAGAGACAGCACCCAGTCTGATATGATGACCAAGATGTTACAGGGGAAGCACTAAATGGAGCAGTTCCAGTTGTGACACGCTGTGGTGACCAACACAAGCAGGAATAGATAGACCACAGTCAAACAGGCTACCAGGGTTCCCACTGCAGACTGACTTTTCCAGTTAAAGCTCAGTTACAACCTCAGTATAGTTTTGGAAACACAGAACCCTAGGCTGTGGCTTACAGAGCAATACTTTTAAGCTGGAGCTTTCCAGAGCTAATCAAACCTCTTTTCCAACATCTGCTGGAAATGCTCAAGTGTAACTTGCAGGGAATGTCTTACATTGTTTAGGTATTATAATCCTCCTCCCGAGCAAAGAAAGTCTCTTTCAGTCTGGGATTCAGCTGTCTCTGACTAAGGGCTCTGGCATCTGAAAACTGCTGTATGCAGTCCCGTGAACCCTGGAGCTGACTGTTTGTGTCTCCGAATTTGGCCAGTGATATTCCTGGAATCAGCTTCTTTATACCTTTTTGTCATAAGTCACGAATGCTGGAGTGAAGCGGGAAGGTGCAGGCCTCTTGACTTGCCCATAGGTCAGTGTGGCTCCCTTGGTGCATAAATCATCTAATTCATCTTGAGAGAGCTGATTTGCAAAGAGTGTGTCCCCACCAACCCCCTCTCTTGGCAGCCGGGAAAAGGCATATCCATTTTTGAAGTCCAGTGTCTGGGACCGATGAAAAGATGTTTTCTGTTGGAAGGAAATCCAGCTATCAAAATACTGCATGAATTTAGCAGATATAGCTACTGGAAGCACAAAAAAAAAACCAGCAAGAGAGTGCAATATGAAGAATGTCTCACCCCACACACATCCCCAGCATTTTATTATAATCTACTGCAGCAGTTATTTAAACTCAGATTTTGTACTTAGGCCAAAAAAAAAAAAAAAAACCAACAGTGGAAAAAACAGTCAGTGGTGGACGTACAAAGCACAAGAGTGAACTCAGATCCTTGCACTACCACAGGCTATGGAAGAACTTAAATCACTGAATTTCCTGACTGCCACCATAGTTAGTGCCTAGAACAGTGTGTCAGCACTTTATCTGCCCTGGTATTTATCTCACCAGCTCTTTGTCCCCTACCCTATTTGTCAGCAGTACAGAGCACCATGGGACCTCACTCAGTTACTGCCTTATGGTGCTCCCTTCACTGTTGTGCACCCTCTGTGTATTCCACCGTTATTTATTTTCTTAACCCTCCCCTGGCATGATACAGGATTTTCTTTGCTGGGTTAAATCAAGGCATGTCATGCTCACAGAACTGCAAATATGAAATGTACAAAAGCACATTAGTTGTTTCATCACCTCTCTACATAGTCATAGACTCATAGTACAGCCTGGGTTGGAAGGGACATAAAAGCTCATCCAGTTCCACCCTCTGCCACGGGCAGGGACACCTTCCACTATCCCAGGTTGCTCCAAGCCCCATCCAACCTGGCCTTGGACACTGGCAGGGATGAAGCAGCCACGGTTTCTCTGGGCAACCTGTGCCAGGCCTCACCACCCTCTTTGTAAAAAAACTTCTTCTTTGTATCTAATCTAAATTAAGCCTCTTTGAGTTTAAAACCATCATTTCTTGTCCTACTGCTATAGGCCCTGCTAAAAAGTTTGTCCCATCTTTCATGGAGCCCCTTTAGGCCCTGGAAGGGGCCCTCAGGTCTCCCTGGATCCTTCTCTTCTCCAGGTGAACACTCCCAGCTCTCCCAGCCTGGCCCCAGAGCAGAGGGGCTCCAGCCCTTGGAACATCTCTGTGGCCTCCTTTGGACTCTCTCCAGCAGCTCCATCTCCTATTTATGCTGAGGACACCAGATCTGGAGGCAGCTCTGTGGGTGGGGAGTCTCACCTGAGCAGGGCAGAGGGGCAGAATTGCCCCCTCCCCTGCTGCCCAGAGGGGGAATCAGCCCAGCACATGGTGGGGGCTTCTGGCTCCCAGCCTCTCATCCATCAGCAGCTCCAAGTCCTTCTCCCAGGGCTGCATTCAAGCAGAGCTGTGCACAGGACCTGCTCTCTGTCAGCCAGTCTTGTTCTTCACTGCTGAAGAGCAGGGTCAGACCTGAGTGACACCAAACTGCTGCACTTGCTGCACACTCCACCACACGTGCTACCTCACCTGCACTCCAAGAGCCTGCCTGGTCCCACTGGGCTTTCAACACTTAAAGCTCCAGAGAAAGCAGGGGAAATTATGAGTCCCTGATAATAAAACCTCTTGAGTTTTGCCAAGTAAAACAGAGTTGTAAGCATTTCCAGTGCTGAAAGAACAAGCTCCAGCTCCTTTTCCAGCCCCAGGCTTGCAGTCAGTCTGACTTCAGACATGCAAACTGCTTCTTCTCCATCCCCTTCCTCGCGCCTCATGGTTAAGCCTCTAATCTTATTTATACCTTCAGGCCCCACTTGAATTCCACATAATTCCCTGTTTTCTCTTGAAACTCCTACTATAGATCTTGCAATGGAGAGAGCAGTGATGAAAACAGGTGAAAACAGGATTTGTCTGAAGACATTTTAGCAGAACATCTTATAAACCGCCACAGAATTACCACTTCCTTCTGTTAAATAAATACCAAGGGAAAGCTGTGGGAAAAATATTCAAGGAAAACCAGGAAGTTTGTCTTTAATTTGAGCAATATCAGCGTTTGTTAGAAGTGTGCAGGCTTGTAAGAGCCCACATTTGCCTAAAGAAAGCACCTCATTGGTTCATAAAGCTCCTGAGTGGATAAGCTCTCCCAAAGTGAACCTGTATGCCAGATAACATCTTCCAGGATCAGGTAACTAATGAAAGTTTAAAAGGGAAAACCCAGAATGTAAACTCCTAATCTCAGTTGCTGCCAGTGTTTATCTGAAGAAATTCCATTGAATTAAGTCCTTCTTTTTGCCAAGTCTGTAACACTTCACACAAACACCATTCCCTCTCCCAGTGTCTGTTTCCCTGTCCTGTGAGCACTAAGCAGTAACACCACTTTACTTGAACACAGAGGTTTCCTTCAGAACTTCTCAGCATTCACTAGGAAAACAAGTGTTGTGATGCCACTTTTATGGACTGGAAAAACTGCAGATTTCCAAGATGTTATAAATTATTTAAAGGAAATATTATCTGATAATAATTTTGAGACAACCTTTATTGCTGGATGGTTATTTGTTATGAGTAATTTACTCTATTTACTATTGGAGGACTCAGTTGTTACTGGTTTTAGGACAAGTTGGATGGGCTTGGAGCACTCTGGTTTGTGGAAGGTGTCCCTGCCCATGGCAGAGGGTTGGAACAAGATGATCTTTAAGGTCCCTCCCAACCCAAACCATTCCATAATTCTGTGACAATGGATTTTCATATACAAAGCTGAATGCAGCCAGGAACATTTTCTGTTAAAGATGCTCTCCAGGAAGGCTGTAAATTCCTGGTAAGCCCAAACCAGGTATGAAACAAACCCTTTTTGGTTTCCTGGGGGGATTCTTTTAGCATATCAAAGAAATAAATGGAAGCATCAGTTCTCTGTGGCACCGCTTCCTCAAGAGAACATTGGGAGGATTTGGGGTTGTCAGGTCCTTAGGGCCTGGACCATTGGATAGGGAAAAGGAGAGGTTGCTTCCTCATTTAGGTATCAGGTGCAGAGGATGAGGATGAGACTGCTTCTTCCAGGGAACCTGGGAACAGCTGAGAGTGTGTCATTTCCTGGGGATGATCCTGGAAGCAGTGATAACACCAGTTCTGTGGTGGGATACCAGTTCTCTCATCAGGTTATCAGGTTCCAGACCTGCACTGTCAAGGATTCAGTTCTCCAGGCAACACCAGGAGAGCAGTTTTGGAAGTATCAGAGCTTTGGAGGAAAGGGGTATCAGGAAGATGTTGATTGCCAATGAGACTGGTGACATCAAGGTGTACCTATGACAAATTATGTCCAGGAAATTATATTGGGAAGATTTGGGGGATTAATTCATGTGGGGGAATGCTCAAGGTTTGATTAATATTGGTTTTCCTGGATATATCCATCTGAGGAGGTATCAGGTGAATTTAAGGAACTTGGTTCAGGACAGTATCAGTGCAGAGGACTTTGCTTTGGGAAAACTCAGATGGTTCAGAGAAACAGCAGCTTTTCCTGAGGGAATCAGATTTCAGGACTGTAAAGTGAGTTTGGGGATTTCCCCTTGGGTATCTTATGAACTGTGGGGGAATTATTGGATGGATTCAAGGGAACTGAATATCCAAAGGAGTGAGTTTGCAGACAGCAGTTCTGCAGTTATGGAAAAAAGCTTTTGGAATTTCACATGAGGGTCACAAATGAGGGGGAGGAGGGGTGTGTGTTTCTCTCCCTAAAGCTATTGGGACAAATTCAGGGTTATAAGATGGGTACATGATGCAATGGATGCCTTGGGGAGAAGATTAAATGTACCAAGTCCCCTTGAAGGTTAGTTCCGGGATACTTGGTCCCTTGGGAATAGATTGCAATGTTCAGTAACAGTGGAAGAATTATGGGAGTACCAGGTCTGCTGTGGGTGGGATCAGGACATACCAGGTGAGTACAGAGCTTTCAGATCCCCAAGAAGTGAGTCCAGCAGGTATTTGGTGGCTTTGTGAAGCACTAAGTCCCTGGGAGAGAGTCAAGTGGATATTAAATCTGCTGGGGAGCATCAAATGAGTTTACAGAGCATCAGGTTCTTTGGGGGTGCTTTGTGGGTCATGTCCAGGGTCTGGTGAGTTTGAGGTTCCCAGGACATGGGTTCAAAGGACATCAAGTTATCTGGGGGATATTTGGTGAATACAGGATGTGCCAGGCCTCTTGAGGGAATTACAGGGTGATCTGAGGGAACATCAGGTTCCCTTGGTTCAGGGGGTTAAATGTTCCCTGAAAAAAATGTCTCCCCCTATATTCTGCTCTTGTGAAACCCTGCCTGCAGTGCTGCATCCAGGTCGGGAGCCCAAAACACAAGAAATGCAGGGATCTGTTGGAGCCAGAGGAAACCATGGAGATGCTCTGGGGGTTGGAGCCCCTCTGCTCTGGAGCCAGGCTGGGAGAGCTGGGGGTGTTCACCTGGAGAGGAGAAAGATCCAGGGACACCTTAGAACCCCTTTTGGTGCCTAAAGGAACTCCAGGAGAGCTGGAGAGGGACTTGGGACAAGGCCTGGAGGGACAGAACGAGGGGCAATGGCTTCCCACTGCCAGAGGGCAGGATAGATGGGATATTGGGAAGAAATTGTTCCCTGTGAGGGTGGCAAGTCCCTGGCACAGGTGTCCAGAAAAGCTGTGGCTGCCCCTGGATCACTGGATCACTGGAAGTGTCCAAGGCCAGGTTGGAATGGGCTTGGAGCAGCCTGGGATAGTGGAAGGTGTCCCTGCGCATGGCAGGGGGTGGAATGGGATGGTCTTTACGGTCTTCTAACCCAAACCATTCTATGATTCTATGAATATTGTTGAGTTTAGGGTTCCCAAGACTCCTGTGGATTTAGAGCAAAGTCTGAGGGAGTACCAGATTCCCAGACAGCATCTCCAGGGGATACCAGGTACCACCTGAAGCAGGTGTGGGGAGGTGCAGAGGCCCCTTCTCGAGGTCACCACTCAGGGAGCACCCATCAACCAGCCCACCTTGATCCGGGGGGCCTCCCGAGTGAAGGGGGTACAGCGGGGGTACAGTGGGCGGGCGCGCTCACCGTGGGGTCCTTGATGGCGCAGCCGGGGAGGAAGGGCAGCCCCGGCCCGGGCCCGATCGGGGGCCCTGTCCCTGTCCCCGGCCGTATCCCCGGCCCCGGCCCCGGCCCCGGCTCCGGCTCCAGCCCCGAGCTCATGGCGGCGGCGGCGGCGGCGCTCCGGGCCCGGCCTGGCCGACGCGTCTCCACGGCAACCGCCCGCGCTCCGTGCGCATGCGCGGGACCCTTCGCGCGTCTCTCCGTATCTCTTTGCGCCTGCGCAGTGAGTGCCAAGGGCGCGCAGTCGCCGTGGCAACGGGGAGGGCTCTGAGGGGCAGAACCGCCCCCCCCACCGCTGTGAGGGGAGTTCGGCCCCGCAGCGTGGAGAAAAAGGCGTGGAAAGTGTTAATTCTGTTTTATTAGGGATTTTCCCCTCACAGCCCCTCATAGTCCAGTCGTATCCGCGTCACAGACTTTCATATCCCACTCAGAGCCCCCTCATATCCCCCTCGTGGCCCCTCATAATCCCCTCACATTAAAACATCTTGGCCTCCCAAACGGGTGGTGGCACCTAGATTGTTACTTTCTGGGGAGTTTTCCCTGCCCTGTGTAGTGCCCAGGGTGACGACCAGCTCTGAAGGTACAAATCCATACCTGGAATGATTGAAATATTTTAACAGAAGTGATTGTGCTGGTTTATGATGTATATATACATGTATAAAAATGTATATAGTTGTGAAATAGTGTAATTTTCATATGTAGCACTGATATAATTCCTCTCTTTCAAACATGATTTTTATCTCTGGAGGAAGAGGCTAAAAGAAGCATCAAGGATACCATCAAGGAAAAGGTGGCTGTGCAAAAGTCACTCCCAAATGCAAGAGAGAAAACAGCTAAATCCATCACCATGGAAAACAGAAGTTATTTATTGCCTATAGAAGCTGTGGATTCCCCAAAAGACATGGATTCCCCATCCCCAGAAGCGTTCAGGGCCAGGTTGGACAGGATTTGAGAGAAACCTGGTCTAATGGAAGGTGTCCCTGCCCATGGCAAGAGGGTTGGAACGAGATGATCCTGAATGTCCCTTCCAACCCAAACCTTCTAGGATTCCATGAAAAAGAAGTTTTTTGTGCATATTTGCTTTGTTCTCTTTATCACCACTACACCAGGCAAGCCAGGCTGGGATTCAAGGGCAGGCAGCAGATCCGAGGGTTTTCTAAGCAGAAGTTAAGCGAGGAGAATTGCAGCCAGACCATCTGTCTGAGCATGGTGTGGGAGAGAGAAAAAAGCCAGACGGTGGGAGATAAAGAATGAGGCTGATGAGCTTAGAAAGGAAAACAATGAGCTGAAGGCCAAGCAGGGCGAGAAGAATTGAATCTGGAAGACAGCAAAGCTGTTGGTGTGATGGCTGACTTAGACCCAGGAGCAGGACCCTGATCAAGCCCTCGCTCTGATTTTTCAAGCTGAAATATCCAGGCAGCATTTAACAGGGAACGGGGCCTGTCTCAGAGAAGGAAACTCGCCTCCGTGTGCTAAGGATCAACCCCAAGGACAGTAAATGCAAATTTGTGACAAGGCTGTGTGGCAGAGTGCCTGGTGCACACCCTGTAAAGATGACAGGCTAGGCATGCTCAGCCTGGAGAAAAGAAGACTCTGGGAAGTCCTTGGAGTCCTTTCCAGTGCCTAAAGGGGCTCTGAGAGAGCCAAAAAAGGGATTATTTACAAAGGTATGCAGTGACAGGACAAGGAGCAGTGGTTTTAAACTGCCAGAGGGCAGGGTTAGATGGGATATTGGGAAAGAATTCATCCCTGTGAGGCTGGGGAGCCCTGGCACAGGTTGCCCAGAAAAGCTGTGGCTGCACCATCCCTGCAAGTGTCCAAGGCCAGGTTAAGCAACCTGGTTTAATGGAAGGTGTCCCTGCTCATGGCAGGGGTAGGGAATGAGATGGTCATTAATGTCCCTTCCAACCCAAACCATTCTGGGATTCCACAGAAGGAAGTAGAAGAAAAGCCATAGCAGAAGCTGGTGTTTAGTAATAGTGACTGTAAAGCAGGAGAGGAGAAATGAGGAGTTAAAGTTAAGATCTAGATTAAGCTTCATCTTTGACAACTTCTGTACAGACAAGTCTGACTTGCCAAGGTTAAGATGAGTCTTTTTAGCTTCCCACATCCCTGCTATCTACTCATGAAAGGCAAAAGGAATTCTTTATCGGGCTCTGCTTTCGTGGCAGTGGAGGACACAGATGGAGACAACTCGCCCTCTGGTGGGTGAAGACATAACCTGCAGAAGCCTTGGTCTGCGTGGTATATTAAGAAGTAATAATTAAAATTACTGGTTATTGGAAGGAAAAACAGAAAGGCATTCTAGAGGTTTTAAGTTCTGAAATTCAGAATAAATTGATGAATTATGTATGTGATCACACACAACCCTCCCAAATAAGGTTGATGAGTTGAGGATCTAGAGCGGTATAACAGAAAGGGATCAGAAAATCAACAAAACACCATGATGGAGAAATCCCTAAAACTGAGATCCCTGAATCTGGGGAGTCCGTGTGCTGGGGTGTCTCTCTGGAGTGTGTGTAGAGAACATCAGTAGTGTGAGGACTGGGCACGACGAGGCAAAGATCTGGGTGCATCTGCAGGGCCATGATTTGGCTGGGATCAGGAAGGTGTGGTGGGATGGCTCCCACGACCCAAGTGTTGCAGTGGAGGGATACAGACAAGCCAAAAAGGTGAGGAGAGGGAGCTGCCCTTTAGTGAGAGAACAGCTGGAGTGCCTGGAATTCTGTGTGGATGACGAGCCAACGGAGAGCTTATGGGGGAAGGGCTCAAGGAATAACCAGTTTGGGTGATGTTTTACTGGGCCAGTTGCCTCTTTGCAGGCCCTGCTCCTCACAGGGGACTTCAGCCACCCGGATACCTGCTGGGAGGACAAGTTAAGAGGGATGGAGCATCTCCCCTAAGAGGAAATGCCAAGAGAATTGGGATTGTTCATCCTGGAGAGAAGGCTTTGGGGTAACCTAACTGCAGTCTTCCAGTACCTGAAGGGAGCCTACAGGAAAGATGGAGAGGGACTATTTACAAAAACATGTACTGACAGGACAAAGGGGGATGGCTTCAAAGTGAAGCCAGAGAGTAGATTTAGATTGGATATTAGGAAGAAATTACTTAGTATGGAGTTGGTGAGGCCCTGGCACTGGTTGTCCAGAGAAGCTGTGGATGCCCTATCCATAGAAATATTCAAGGTCAAGTTGGATGGAGCCCAGGAGAAGCCTGGTTTAGTGGAGGGTGTCCCTCGCCATGGCAGGGGGTTGGACTGAGTTGATCTTTAAGGTCTCTTCCAACCCAAACCCTTCTATGATTCTCTGATTCCAGCCCAGGAGGCTTCTAGAATGCGGTGCTGGCAACTCCCTCCTCCAAGTGAGGGAGGAGCCGACAAGGAGAGGCGCTTTGCTGAACATCAGACTCACCAGCCATGGTTCACTGGAAATGTGGGGGTCAAAAGCACAGCTGGCTGGTGGAGTTCAGGATCCTGAAGGAAGGGAGGAAGGTAAACATCAAACACTAGACTTCACACTTTGGCCTCTTCAAAGGCCTCTATCTGCTTGGTAGAGTGCCCTGAGATAAGGAGGCCTGGTAGGAGTCATCTCCAAGCTCAAGAACAGTCTAATCCAATGAGCAGGAAGCTGGGCAAAAATGCCAGCAGGCCTGCATGGATAAACAGGGAGCTCCTGGAAAAACTCAAAACACAGAAGTAGTAGAGAGAAGGTGAAAGCAAGGACATGGATGGAAAAGAATACAGACATTATCTGAGTGTGCAGGGATGAGGAAAGGCAAAGTCCAACTGGAATCTGTTCAGGAATGCCAAAGACAACCAGAAGGGTTTCTATAGGGTGACAAAAGGGAGAGTAGGGCAAATGTTGTGGGCCCATTGCTCAGTAAGATGGAGCTGGCTACAGAGAATATGGAAAAGCCTTCTTCACCTCAGTCTTTATCAGCAAGATCAGCCTTCAGGAATCCCAGGGCCAGGACCAGAGGGCACAGGCACACACTGGAACACAGGAGATTCCTCTGAACATAAGGAAACACTTTTTTACTGTGAGGGTGGCTGAGCCCTGGCACAGGTTGCCCAGAGAAGTGATCACCATCTTTTTGGAGATATTCAGAATTCATCTAGACATGGACCTGGGCAACCAGCTCTGAGTGGCCCTGCTTGAGCTGAGGGTTGGACCAAATGGCCCCCAGAAATCTTTTCCAAACTCAGCCCTTCTGTGATTGTGGATGATGAACTAAAATTTCTCTAATCAGTGTCAGGGCAGCTGTTCTGCACTTCCCTTGTGGAAAGGGAATGAAATCCAATAGGTTTCGTGAAACCTTGGGAGTGCTTTGAGATGCACAGATAAAACTACACCTTATTGTTCATTATTGTAATTATTATCTCTCTGTAATTATCATCCCTATTTTTTTCTAATGACTCATAACCTTCTGTAGTTGTGTAGTTGTGCATTTGGGAATTTCACACCACACCAATTGTTTTGTTTTCATAGATTTTTTTTTTCCACTAAAGTTTTTAAATAAAGATCAGTACAGTACAAAGCTTAAAATATTGTCAATGTTTTCAACAATACAAAGTCAGCAGGTGGGAGTTGGGAATGGGGTGGTTAATAAGGAACACTCATATCCTTCCCTGTTTCCCAAAGGAAAAAAATACAAACTCTTTTGTACTTCTGTTTAGTAAGAACAGTGCTTAAAAATAATCCTGTCAGTAAAAGATGTAAATTGCAAGGCACATGAGGAACCTGTCCTTGCCTCGTTACACAAATTAGGCATAAATAAGGCACCTGTCTCCATCCTCCCCTCCTGCTCTGTACACTGAGCAAATCCTGTCAGTGGGAATTGGCTGTTAAGAGCAACCACGGACCATGGAGCAGACAGCAAAGAGGCTGCCCTTGATCCTCAGGCTCCTTCAGGATTAATCCCCAAAAGAAGTAGCACAAGGCACATTGGGATGAATTCTCAGGAGCTGTCCTGGTTTGCAAGATCTGAAGGAACCCGACCTCAGGACCAAAGATTCCTGAGGGAGAGGACTGTGACCTCAGGGATCCCTGAGGGATCTTAGGTGTGATCAACCTTTGGTGGTCAGCTCTTCACCAAGCCTGGTCACTGGTGCATTCTTCCCGGGCATGCCTCCTTAGGAACACCAGGATGGAGGAGACCTGCTCCAAGCAGTGAGCCCAAGGAGAAGGTCCTGGGGGTCTCAGACAAGCTGAGCATTTATCGCAATGGCACTTTGGCTTTTTCCAGATCCATCTCTGGTGTCCTCTGGATCACTGGCAAAGCTTCCACAGCCACTTCCCAGCTGAGACTGCAGCATGTGGAGTCTGCCAGGAAGGCAGCCAGGTGCATAAGGCACAAAGGATGAAGTCTGGGGATGAAGGAAAGAAAGAAGCTGGTTGGAGGAAGAGGAGGATGGAGACAGGGAAGAAGGAAGCTCCAGTGTTGGTGAGCCCCTTGTGACACAAGGGCGCATCCTCACAGCAGCACAGATCTGTATTGTAGATCCCCACTCACTCCACCCATCATCGTAACCAGGAGGTCAGCTCCAGGTGGGAGTGCAGGGCCATGCGGAGATGGGTGTGGCTTCACCTGAGGGGAAATGTGGGAGTGTGCAAAAACACCTCCACTGTCACACCACTGCTCCACTGTCCACTTCTGCTCAGCCAGGAAGGAGAAGATCTGATCAGAAGTACCTTGGCAGAGCCACGTGGGCTCCCCTCCCTGTCCCTGAATGAGATGGAATTACCGTACTCACCCTCCTTCAACAAGGACAGGGCATGTTATCTGTGTTCAAACCCTCAGAGAAGGTGACACCTGGGTGATCCCTTCCTTTGGTACCAGTATAACTCCAGGTAGCAGCAGAGCAGGCTTGCTATTACCAGCCATGCCCAATCCTTCTCCATTTTATTCCAGAAATGAGCTCTGGACCAGCCTGATTTACCTCTGTTTCTGCACAGGAACCCACTGATACCATCCAGCCAGTTCCACATCCAGTGCCTTGTTCTCCCTTACCTACCACAAAACCAAGGCAAATTAGGCTATAAGAAAAAGCTGCTTGCACTGGAAGCCTTTTCTCAGACTGGGAGGAGACCCACAAACAAAGCCAGAGGCCATGGAGGGAGCAGTCCTCAGTGCAGCTGAGGGAGCTGAGCAGCCAGCTGCCATGCAAGGAGGAACCGCTGCTGGCCTTCACTCCAGCCCTTCCCTGCCAGCAGCTGCATTGTCCAAGTGAATTGGCTCAGAATTAAAACCAGCCAAAAATTACTGACATTTTTTCACTAGGATTGGTTTCCCAAAGGTCCCTCTCCCAGCACTGGCTCACTCTGTGGTGAGATGAGCTTCTGTGCATGGGAAGAGGTTTAATGAGGTGCAAGTGGGACCACGCCTGCTTGGCATCTCCCCTGAGGCAGATTTTCTGCTAGGTCAGCATGGCTGTACCATCAAAAACACCCTACAAAATTAAGTAAATAATTTCTAAGCTGAGGCCAGGACTGAGGAGAAAGGGTGGACTTGATGACCTCCTGAAGGCTTTCCTATGACTTCATCTCCTATATGCCAAAATTACTTCCCTCTCCTTTTGTATTTAATTTTCTATAGGGCCATGAGTTCCAAATTTACCTACTAAACACAGGACCAGCAAAGTACCAATCTACAGATCTGTTTTCCACCACCTATTAACAAATCTGTTGTCCAGCCCACCTTGCTCCTGCAGCAGGACAGCACTGTTTCCTTCAGGTTAATCTTAACCCAGCTAGAAGGCTCTGCAGATATAAAATCCTAAGGCAAAGCCTTTCTGGAAAACAAATCCCATGCGTGCGCGTGGAACATGAACAAACACACACACCTCAAGAGCTGAAACACAGATGAAGTGCAGAAATCAGTGCTTGTCCTCACCAACCATATCCCCAACCCTACACTCTGCCTGCTCAGAACCAGCAATCACAATTCATTTGCCTGCCCTTGGGCTCAGTGAGACAAATCTGTGGCTAGGATAGATCCCATGGATTCCTTGGTTTTATCAAGGATTTAAACCTCCTTGGTGGCTCCATTTTCGATATTCCCCCAAGGCAAGCACAGAATACATTCTTCTAGTGGGGGACACAGTAATTCAGCCTTTCTTACCTTGGACAGGAGTGACCCATGGACATTAAGTGACCCTGACTGCTATCTTTGCTACTTCACACAGGAATCACCAAGTCCCAAGGACAAACCCATCCCGAGGCTGTGCAGGACCCTGATGCTGTCACCCTGCTCCTGCCTTTTGCTGTTCCACCTTCATCTAATACTGATAAAAAAATGCCAGAGTCACAGCCCCACTGGTCATAGAACAGCAACCCTGCAGCTTCAAGGCCAGCTTTCCCACAATGCTCACCAAGGACACAAAGCACCATTAGAGAGGAATAAAGACTCCTTCACCTTCACACCTTTTGGCCATGACCACAGTAGTACTGTTGGAGGAGCAGAGCCTTTCCTGTATCAAACAGATCCCATCCAAGTTATTCCACGTTTCATGGACATTGCTAGAGTTTGGTCACACTCCCTAGACAGATGGCACAGATCCAGTTTGTCTCAGAGGACCCGAGGTCATGCCAGGATCTCCAAAGATGTTCTCCCAGAGCTATCCAAGTGACCTGGCATTGACACACTTGACAAGGGGAGTGCAGAGAGAACCTGGCTGGAACAGGAAAAGGATTCTAGCAGCCACGGTGCCACATGTGCCCTCACACATGAACCCTAGAAACACAGACTTCCCAAAACCTTCCTACTGCCTTTGATAGGAACAGTTCTCACACAGATATGGCAAAACCCATAGAGGTCATCACATCCAGCTGTGGTCCTCATGGTGTTGTGAGCCCTGGCACACCCTTCTGCAGTCCCACAGCCTCCAGGCTGCCCTCCCTGACCTTCAGCAAGGTCTCACCCACAGCTCTACCACAATGAACAAAGAACCTCTGCCTATTTCAGCATCCTTGGTTCAGTGACTTTTTCTGGCTTAAAACACTCCATGTCCCCCCCCTCAGATGGCAACAGGCAATCCCTGCTGTGAAAATGCATCCAGCATGAAGTGTCCAGCCCTCCATCTGAATCCAGGGTCCTGGTTAGTCACGGCGTGTTAGGCAAGTAAGACAGTCATGTCTCTAGTATGTTATGCCCTTTTTCTTGATTTTCTCTGGTGATGTCATGCCTGTCATGTCCGTGACTCTCAGGAGTCCTTTTTAGCCAGGCTGGCCTTGATCCTGCATCGCAGGATGTAAGCTGTGATGGCACTGCAGGCCACCAAGCCAAAAAAAGAGATGCAGGAGAGATAAACAGTAAAAGGCCCGTGTCTCTTCAGGAAAATCTCCTGCCTGTTCTTATAATCCAAAAGAATGGCCTCCAGCTGTGACAGGGTGCAGATGGCCAGGAAGGTGTGGAAGATCTGATGGGCATGGCCAACAATATCACAGGAGCCAGGGAAGTATTTCTCAGGGACAGGGCAGGAAAAGAAATAAGCACTGATAAGGAAAAACAGTATCTGGTATGTGTGGTACCAAGCAGCATCCTCCTCACAGCCCCCCAGGTGACACACAACCACGCGGTGAGCCACGGGACTGATATCCAGGATGAAAGCCAGCCCTGCTGGGATCACCTGGCACATCTTCCTCATGATTGGGTAAGGCCGTCGGTACCGGTATTTGGCGTAGCAGCAGCCGGCACAGGACAACCAGCCGCAGAAAGCTGCTGCTGGCAGGAAGAAAAGCCAGAACTTGTCGTACCAAGCTTGGTCAGAGCTGTAGTAGAAATGAGCCAGGGCACTGCCGTACTGGTAGATGCTGACTCCAACATAGTCTACAAAGTAGAAGGTGTAGTGGTACAGCTCTGACTTGGACTGCAGCAGGTGTGCCAAGAGGCTGCAGGTCAGGTAGGTGACAGAGGAGAGGACAAAGATGAGCAATGGCAAGGACCACGCATCCACAGGCAACTGCTCGGCCTCCACAAACGTCTTGAACCTCAGCAGCACGGCCAGTGCCGCCAGGAGATGAGTCCACACGTTGACCACCTCGTTGTGCTTCTGGAAGAGGCTGAGGAAGTAGTAGCGCCAGTCCTGGCCGGTGGGGCGGTACCCGCTGTGGATGTAGGGCTCGCGGAAGAGCTGCGGCACCTCGCACTCCTTCACCGTGCAGGGCATCTTGGGGAGGCCGTCCTCCAGCAGCCGGGGCAGCCGGCTGAGGTGCTGCCCGCTGAGGGACAGCGTGCTGAGCCGCTCCAGGATGGCTGTCATCCTTCAGCCTCGCACCAGGGAACGTCGTCTTCCTGCCCTGCGGGGATGGGAGAAAGAGGAAATGTTAATGGTGGTGCACCGGGGAGAAGAGCATGCTGCCATTCCCAGTGGGATTAACCATGGCACCATGGAGATGCTGGCCCTTAGAGCAGCTACCAGTGCCTAAAGGGGCTCCAGGAGAGCTGGAGAGGGACTTGGGGGAAGGGCCTGTAAGGACAGGACATGGGGCAATGGCTTCCCACTGCCAGAGGGTAGGGATAGATGTGATATTGGGAAGGAATTCTTCCCTGTGCGGGTGGTGAGGCCCTGGCACAGGTTGCCCAGAGAAGCTGTGGCTGCCCCTGGATCCCTGGAAGTATCCAAGGCCAGGTTGGATGGGGCTTGGAGCAACCTGGGATAGTGGAAGGTGTCCCTGCCCATGGCAGGGTGTTGGGTCAAGATGGTCTTTCAACCATTCTATGATTCTGTGAATATTGTTGAGTTTAAGAGTACCAGATCTCCTGAGGAGTTAAGAGAAGGGACTCCCAGATTCCCAGGGGTATCTGTTCCCTGACCTAAATTCAGCACAGAGGGGGATGGCAGAGCCCTGTCCCTGCAGGTCAGCCTGCATCAGATGGGCACGGCAATGTCACAAGCCTGCCCTTCCTCCCCACTTCCTCAGGCACTCAGCTTGGAGCGTGTTCAGGAGCCACAAGCTGCCAACAAGGGGCTGCAGGAAGCAGTTAGTTGGCAAGAAAGCATCTGATGATTTATGAAGGTGATGTTTCACCCCTTACCCCAGAATAAAATGCTCAGGGACAAAAGTGGGATATAAATTACTCATCTAAGGGATAAACAGCTTGTCCACACATGAGTTAAGAGGGTCCCAACCAAATCATGGAGGTTGCAAAGAAACTCAACATTCCCTGCCAAGCAACTTGCCAATGGGTTACTGTAGTGAGTATGGCAGAGGGAGAAGTGGAGAAATCCACCATCCCAAACCTGCAGCCCTCATCCCTCCACAAATAAGAAGCATCAGGACTGAGAGGGACTGAAGAAATTAGAGGCTTCACATCCAAGCTGGCTGCAGTTTGGGTACAGCATTAGAGCTTTGGGAGCATCCATGGAGCCAATGCTGAGGGACTGCCAGAGAAGTCCCTGGATGCTCAGAGCAGCCAAACCCAGTGCTGGGCACTCCTCTGCCTGCTCTGCTCCTTAGTAACCTCCAGACTTGGCAAGATTCAGATTCAGAGCACAGCAGGATCCTAATGTGTGGAGAACAACTCTTGGCATTAAATTAATTCCCAATACCCCCTGTTTCCCAATAACCTAGATATCTCTCTTCCCTGCTGGTGTTTGTGTCATACAAAATAGAGGAGAATTCATCACAAATGCCCATGTTAAACTAAAATTGGTGCTGATGGGGCCCCACCAGACTGTGCAGGGCTGTGGTTACTCCTGTGAAACCAACACACACAGGTTTGCAGAAGCAGAATCTGTCTCCTAAGCCTGCATACAACTGGAGGTGTGGGGGATGGAGGTAGCAAAAAAAAAAAAAAAAAAACAAAACAAAACAAAACAAAAAAAAAAACCCAAAAAAAAACAAACAAACAAAAAAAAAGGAATCACAAATAAGTATTTTTACTGAGTGTGGAAAACAGCCAGTTTTTCTCCTGTTACATGAGATACCAGCTGTGTCCAGTGGTGAGACACCAACAGTTTGTGTGGGCACCTGGTCTAGTGAAGGTGTCCCTGCCCATGGCAGGGGACTGGAACTAGAAGAGCTTTAAGATCCTTTCCAACCCAAACCAGTCTGTGATTCTGTGATGGGAGACCCCTGCTAGGCTGTGACACAGAGGACAGGATAGCGTTAAACATCATGAGAGAGTTTCTGAAAGCAAGGAGGTGAGACCTGGCAGTCCCAGGGTGAGACAGCACACAGAGCAAAGTCAGAGCAGACTCTCAACCAGGCAGCAAGTCTCACTTCCTGTAGAAACCCAAAGCATCTGATAAGAAACAAAATATTTTCATGTTGCTTCTGTATTCTAGCAGAGGGGAGCTGTCATAATTGAGTTTCATTTTCCAGAAAATTCTTTCTGCCCTACACTGCCTTGGCTTTCTCCCTTAGCATCTCTCAAAGCTGGAAGTTTTTTTCCTCTGTTTGCCACAGGGGACTTTGTCTGCTGTGTTTGATGGAGCTGCCTTAGCCACAGAAGGCAAAATGGACCCTGGAAATGCTGTTTTAGTTTCACAGATGTGTAATGCTGAAGAGAGCACACTAGCTGAGGAGTTATGTTGTGCACACTCATAAAGACTGTTTCTCTCCTAAGGGTCTGCAGGGTCCTGATCTATGATGGGACATGCAGTTCATTCAGCAGGTTGTGTATCCCTGTGGAGTTACATCCAAAAATTTAGGAAGGTGAGGCAAAATTTGACTTTGGGGCTGTCCTATAAGGGCAAGGTGTGAACAGGAGACAACACTCACTCTGCCCTTTTCCAGTGTACACCTTCTTGTAGCTAGTGGAGTTCATCCATAAATCATGGAATTGTGGAGTGCTTGGGGATGGAAGGGATGTTAAAGATCACCACAATTTAACCTCCTGCCATGGGCAGGGACACCTTCCACAATCCCAGGTTGCTCCAAGCCCCATCAAACCTTGGACACTTCCAGGGATGGAGCAATCACAGCTTCTCTGGGTAACCTATGCCATGGCCTCACCACCCACATAGGGAAAAATTTTTTCCTGCCCATGGCAGAGAAGTTGGAACAAAATGATCTTTCCAACCCAGACCATTCTGGGATTCTATGATTCAATGATCATGACGGCGAGGCAGAAGAAGAAAGGACAATGCTGAAGTTCATTACAACCTGGAGAACACAGAGTAATGCCAGAGTGAACCCCAGCAGAAGAGGAACTGAAAACCTCCAAGAGGGCACAGCTGCAAGCATAGGGCAACAGGGCACAGACCTGCAGAGAGCAGAGTTGGTACTGATCTCCTGTGGAGAAACCTGCTGAAAACTACACATAAAGAGCAAAGGCAACACATGGGAGGGTGGCACTTGAGCCTGGGAATGGGAATGCATGGGAATGTAGTCCATGGCCTGCCTGCTTTGCATGCTGACAAGGGTGTGAGAGAGACAGGCAGTTTCTGTCCCAGGCACAGCCTGGCTCCGGCTTGCACCACTCGTACTCATGCCAGGATTTTGCCAAGGTCTCTCATCCCCAGAGCTCAGTGCCTGCAGCTAGCATCATCTCAGAGAGCCTGGGCACTGCATATCTCCCTGACAGCACAGATTATTCCAGGCAGGCTTTCAGAGCTGGAAAATGCCAGGTTTAAACAGGCTGTGAGGGGCAGAGATTTTCAAAATAATAGTCCGAAATCACAAGAAACACATCTGATACTGGGCTGAACGGTACTAAATCAGGAACCTGGTACCCTGCTTATTTCAAACCTTGTGATATGAGTGAGTGAGAACAAGTTGGCAGCTTCCAGTGATCATGTGATGGGACAAAGTGAAGAGCAATTAACGTTAGAAAAGAGAGAGAGAAAAAAAAAAAAAAAACCAAACAAAAAACACCAACCCAGAAACCCAAGGTCAGCACTGGCTGTTTCACTTTCACAGAGCCCCTATTCTTTTCCCTTCACGGGGGTGTAGGAGCAGCTGAAAGCCACATTCATCGGCGGGGTGTCTCGTTGAGATTCCGTCCTCACTCCCATCTCCGGGGGATTCAGTTATTTTGGCTGCTCCCAATTAACAGCAACCAAGTATCGTTTGTTCAGGGAGGGAGCTGCAAGGCGAGAAGGAGGGCGTGGATGATGGCCAGGCTGGATCATGACATCCACAATAAAAACTCCGGGCACAGGAGGAGAACGATCCTGTTCCAGTTTTTCTCTCTATTTTGAAGAGGGTAATTGGAAACCCGAGCTTTTCCCCAGCTCTTTTGCTTTTTTTTTGCTTTTTGGTCACAGTCTGATGCAAGGGTTTGAATGAGAAAATTTCCTATAGAGTACGGTCGATTTTCCCACCAGTCTGGCCCCCGAGTTCACCGTCTGGGATTGAGGCTGGACCAATGTGATAGATTTACTTGCAGGCTGCTATTCAGGCATCAGAGGTTTACACAGGCTTCCAAAAAGGCAGTAATTCCTGGTAAACAAAGCAGGGAGGACCGGGGGGACTCAGCTTTGGGGAAGTCTTCAATAAATGCATGTCATTTAAAACAAAAAGAAGTAGTGGTTGTGGACAGCATGAAAATAACAGCAGAAGCCAACAGACTGGTTTGGAGAGCTGCAGGTGATTAATGCCTGAATTCCTCTCTTCTGGCAGTTGAGCAAAAGTCCATGGGGGGACTCCAGGTCATTTTGAAGCTTTTGGGGTTTTATTGTGACCCATTCCTACATGGGGTTAACTTTGGTGTCACAGCTCCTAGTGCACCAGGATGGCAGGGAGCAGTTCAGCTCCAGGAGGGCCTGCACCAGGGCTGCACCCAGCTCAAATGCACTGGATAAGCCCCATCCCAAACCCTGTTGTCTGAAGGCTGGTCCTTCCTGAGCACAAACATCTCCTCCTGTAATTAAACCATTCTGGAGGGCTGGAGAAAACTTTGAAAGACCATGCTGGGAGCACAGTGCCAGCTCCTCCATCCTGTTCTTGCCCTGTGTTTTGGAAAGGCCTCTCCAGAGCTGAGAAAATAAGAGACCATGGATTGGCTCAAGAAGCAGTTCCTGTGCAGTCTTGGTATTACCTGCTTCCTTCTGCCACAGATTCAGGTGCCAACATTGCTCCAGACTGCAGCAGGAATACTCAGAGCTCAGATCTCTTCTGTGGGGAGTTACTGGGATTTACAGGTTCCCCTGAGAAGCTGTGGCTGCCCCTGGATCTCTGGAAGTGTCTAAGGCCAGACTGGACAGTGCTCAGAGCAAGCTGGGATAGGGGAAGGTGTCCCTGCCATGCCAGGGGGGTTGAACTGGTAAGCCTTAATGTCCCTCCCAACCCAAACCACTCTGTGATTCCATAATTTGATGGTTTGTGCCAGGGACCAGCCCTGCCAGGGCAGGCAGCAGGATATGAAGGACTTATCTACACTCCAGAATCAAAGAAGTGGAAATCCCCACAACCAGAGAGGAGCCAGGTAGGTGCTTGGGGCTTCTCTAAACTGGGCTTACGCTTCCTCATCTAGGAAATGGGGATATCAGTCCTCACCTGCCTGATGGAAACAAGATATCGTACTCCTAATGCACTGGGCAGTGCTGGGACTACTTAACTGCATTGCACAGAAGATTTTATTTTCCTCAAGGTACCCTGTTAGATCTACATCAGCCCAAGTCCCGTTACTCCTCCCACAGGGACCTGCACAGGTTGGGATGCTCCAGAAGGTAAAAGGTGGTGCCATGTGATTTACTGAAGGGCATGACTTAAAACAACCTGATCTCTTCAGAAAAAAAAGGTCAAAATAACCTTGTGGCAAATTTCAAATAAAAGAAGATGGCTCAAATTCTCCCTTTCTCTATACACAGACACACACAGCGTGCAGCCCAAGCAGGGTTTATCCAAGCTTGTATCCCTCAGGAAACGAACGTCCCGTGATGCTGGGAGACGAGCCATGAAAGCCAGCGGGAGGTGGCAGGATCCCCCACGGAAGCCACGGCAGTGTCAGCTCCCCTGCAATTCCTGGCCTGGCAGCGAGCTGGGCCAGCAGCCAGCTCAGCCGTGCTGGGCAGCAAGTGCCTCTTGACATGGGCTCAGCATTGCCTGAGCTTTGGGATGGGGCCAGGGGATGAGAGCAGTGGAGCCAGCACAGGGAATGCTCTGCTCAGAGGGCACAGAGCAAAAACAAAGCTGCTGGCAAATGCCACCTCCCTGCAGCAAAGCAGCCCAACAAGGGGGGCACCCCTGAGGCCCTGTGGTGTTTGGGGGAGCAAAGCAGGAGAATGGAACCCCAAAGTTAGGAAACCAAAGGTTGTATGAGGCTGGTGGCTTTATTGTCAGAGTCCAAGCATCACGTGCAAGGGGGATGTTGATTTTCACAACATCAGGTTCTCAGAGATCAGCTGGGCTGGCTTGGCCATTCCTGTGCTGCTGCACCCCTCAAGTGAGCGGCCACACACAAACTGTTAGCCAGGAACAACTCCTGGACTGTGCTATCTCCCAAACCATGTTAGGGAATGGCACAGTTCTGGTTTGCTGTGATAGCACAGCTGCAGTTTCCTCATGCCTAACCCAGTTAGAGCTTGGTGATGCTGCTGATAACACAGCCAATAATGCCTGAGGAAGAAAAAAAAACAAAAAAAAAACCAAAAAAAAACAAAAAACAAAAAAAAACCAAAAAAAAAATAAGCACCTGCAGCACTAGTTAATATTCACTAATTCTGTCACACACCCTGGCTGAAAATTCCCTCCTCTGGCAAATCCACTCCCCCATATCAAAATTTGCTCAAGGCCAAGGTAATATTCTGCAGCTTTTCTTCCTGATCTTACTAATCCTTTGCTGTTTGTGCTTTCCTGATCCCTTCACGACTTTCTTTTTCCTCACACAACCAACACAGCACCCAATGCTTTGGGGCTGGATTTCAGGTGGCTGTGAAATCCCTGGATGAGTACACCAGGAATCAAACCAGACCGGGACACAGTCCCAAACTGTAACCATCAGGTTGCTGAAGTGTCAGCATCCCCTGGGCATGGTTTTGGTCCTGCCACCCTCACCAGTCCCTGCCTGCTGTATTCAGCCATGCAGGGATCACTGATGGGCTGGGACTGACCATTTCCATAAACTGGAATTGTGCCAGCAAAGTGCCTGGGGTTTTCCCCCTGCACTGACTGAAAAAGGAGCCTGGATTTGTCACAGTGGCATTCCACTTTCACCTCCCAAATTTCCTTCAGCACTAATCTTCCTTTAGTGCAGATTTAGAACTGGGAACTCCTGCTAGCACAGGGAAACCTCGACAAGCCAGCCAATCCCTCCCTGCTCAGATCCATCTGCTGATGGGACAACTCTGTAACCACCTGCCTGCGGGCAGAGCAACCAAACCAAACTGGCCGTGTGCTGCTTGTGGGTTCAAATCATCCCCAAAAAACCTCTGGGCTGCGGCTGCTCAGCTTTGCTGTCATCCACAAAAGCCTCTTGCACAAAAGCATCATTTTTTTTTAAGGCTGCGGATTTTAGAGCTTTGGTCATTCGAAAAAAATGTATATAAATCATGCAGAGCCCTGCGGCTGCTGCGGGCAGAGAGGAGGCACTGCCAGGGAGAGACTGCAGCTCTGTGCCAACCCCGTGGAGCCGTGAGCTCTCCTCTCCCCTGCACTAAAAGTCTTTGTCCCCATCCTGGACCTCGTCCCATTTAACCCCATGGCCTCTCCCAGCCAGGTTCTAGGTTTGCAGTGACAGAAGTGATGCCCTTCCTGGAGGCTACAAAGCTCCAAGGAAGAGCCAGATGGCAGATTTCCTCCACAAAAGGCATGCAGGCAGTGCTGCATTCACTTGCTTAGAACCCTACCCAATCCCAAGGATATGGTGGGGCTTGGAGGGTGGGAAGGAGATGGGAACAAGCTTCCCCTTACTACCTGGAAGTGTCCAAGGCCAGGTTGGGCAGGGCTTGGAGCAACCTGGTCTAGTAGAAGGTGTCCCTGTCCATGGCAGGGAGTTGGAACTGGACCACCTTTAATGTCCCTTCCAACCCAAACCATTCCGTGATGCTGTGAAGGATGAAGCTTATAAGGTATGGCATCTGTACAGCTGCAGCCTCCAGCAGCCTCCCTGGGCATTTATTCTTCTGAAATTTAATAATGATTGATTGTTTATACAATTAAATGGCCACTGGTCTGACCCCAGAGCAGCGGTTACGCTGTAAACTGGCAGATGAAAAATTAAGCTGGTGCCTGACTCAAGAAGCGCAAGTAGCTGCAAGCTCATGCACGTGACCTGGTGGTGGCACCTCCCTTGTCCCCAGCCTCGCTGGCATGGCCATCCCTCCCTGCCATCCCTCCCTGCATCCACAGGGACACAGCTCTCAGCTCGGCCACAGGCTGCGGCTGCAGCTTCAGCGTAAACAAATAAAAGCAATTAATGTCCAGGAAACAGAAAATCCTGCAGAGTGCAGGGCTGTTAACCCACACCTTCCCCAGCTGCGTGGGAGGGAATGTGCATCTGTGTGGTTTGGCCTGATGAGCCCTGAATGGGTTTCTAGGAATTGTTTGCAGCACATATCACCACAGCACCCCAAGGGAGGAGCACAGTCTGCTGCTAGAATTCAGAATTCACGGCTGCCCGTCCCCTCCCTGCCCTGGCAGAGGGCAAAAACAGACTTCAGACCCACTGGATTCATCCTTTTTCATGACCTTTCCGTAACTTTGCTCTTTTTCAACGACTGCTGCCAGGGAAGCATTACACTCCTCATCCTAATCTGCAGCAGGCCATCCTAGAATCCCAAAATATTTTGGGTTGAAAAGGACCTTAAAGCTCATCTCATCCCAACCCCTCTGCCATGGGCAGGACACCTTCCACTAGACTAGGTTGCTCCAAGCCTCATCCCACCCAAAAATCCTCCAACTAGTGATATTTTAATCATTTCCCAGCTCTGAAGCCTCAATCCCACAACAAGTGCACCTCTCCATCCCATTAAAAACCTGTGTGCCCCTGTGCATCACCTTGGCACATCTAATGGGATGCTCCATACCCAACCTCATGCCAGGGAGAAATTGGTTTGGCATCAAACAAACAACTGTTAAACCTTTACCTGAACTTCTGTATCTATATATTTGTTCAAGAAAACCAGAACTCTTTAAGACTTTCCACAATATTTCCCTCCCCACCCTTGGAAAAAAAAAAAAAAAAAAAAAAAAAAAAAAAAAAAAAAGTGAGATGCTTGTGGTGTTTTCAGCCAGGAAAAAATCCAGATGGGATATAGGGGGGACATGACCCCGAAGCGTCCTGGAGAAGATCAGCAGGGAGCAATCCTTCGGTGACCCTTTGGAGACGCGCCCCAGCTCGTGTCTGCGCAAGGAGCAGGAGGCAGCTCCAAGGCAAACAGCGGGAGCTGGTTCTTCTCCCAGCTCACGGCTGAACTATGCATCTCCTTCCCGTGGCCTCCAGAGCTCCCCGGGTGTCAAAGTCATTAAAGGAAAATCTGCCCTCAGCCATTTCAAACAAACACGGAGGAAAACCACTGCCCACCTCTCTCCTTCAGGAAGCCCTTGAGATACCGGTATCGGGGGAATTTAAGGCAAAATCCGTGTCTCCCTGCTCATCCCTGCCCTCCTTAAGCTCTTCCCCAGCACCCACCTGACCACTGGACCAACCCCGGCTGGATGAACCACAATTGTGCGTGGCACAGAGGGAGAGATCCCGCATCCCTCCGCATCCCAGGGGTGTCTGCAAGCACCAGGCACGGCACACCGACCACCCTCCGCACCCATCCCGGCATCCCGCTTCCCCCGCAGGGAACGATGCTCCCGGCGCGGCAGGGATGCAGGAGCGCTCCGGGAGCTCGCTGGGGACCCTCGGGTGTCGCGGGGGGAGAGGAGGGGACCGCAGGGAGGGGATCGCCCGCAGTGTCCGCTCTCAGTGCCCGCACTCAGTGCCTGCTCTCCATCTCCCGCACTCCATGTCCACACTCACCTCCCGCACTCAGTGGCCGCACTCATCCCCTGCACTCAGTGTCGGCTCTCCCGTCCCGCACTCACCGCTCTCAGTGCCCGCTCTCGCTGTCCCCTCGGTGTCCCCTCGGTGCCCGCTCTCCCCTCCCCTGTCCCGCTGCCGCCGCCGAGTCCCGGCGCCGCCGCCTCCGGGAGCCCCCGCGGCCGCCCCGCGCATGCGCGCCCCGCCCCGCCCCGGGGTGGCCCCGCGGGCCGAGCCCGGCCCGGCCCGGCCCGGCCCAAGCCGGACCGGACAAAGCGCGGCTCAAACCCGCGGCACCACCCAGGTCCCGTCTCCCCAGGGGTGGGTGCAGAGGAGAGCCCAGGGCCGCATCCGGGAGAGGGGTGTAAAGTCACAGACTCACAGAATCGTTCAGGTTGGGAGAGGTCATCGAGGTCATCGAGAGCTCAGAGCACTGAGTGCCACGTCCTGTTGCTCCTTGGACACCGCCAGGGATGGGGACTCCTCACACCTCCTGGGCAGCCCCTTCCTATGCCTGGCCGCCCCTTCCATGAAGAAGTTCTGCCTCGTGTCCAACCTGAACCTTCTCTGGCCACAGCTTGAGGTTCTGTCCCTTGTCCTGTCCCTGTTCCCTGGGAGCAGAGCCCGACCCTCCCCTGGCTGTCCCCTCCTGTCAGGGAGTTGTGCAGAGCCAGAAGGTCCCCCCGAGCCTCCTTTTCTCCAGGCTGAGCCCTCCAGCTCTCTCAGCCGCTCCTCATAGCATTTACAAGTCAGTGCAAGGTGGTAGGGGATGGAAGGGACCTTTGGACATCACCTGATTCAGCCCCAGAGATCACTCTCAAAGATGAAGAAGAATCTACGTTTAAAGTAGGAATCACAGAACCAGGGGCTATGAGTGCCCACTGAAGCACAGGAGATTCCTCTGAAACCCAGGAAACACTTTTTTACTGTGAGGCCAAGAACTGGCACAGGTTGCCCAGCGAGAGATACCTCCATCCTTTGAGATATTTAAAATCCATCTGGACATGGACCTGGGCAACCTGCTCTGTGTGGCCCTAAATGAGCAAGGGGGCTGGACCAGATGACTTCCATGGAGTGGGAGGAACCCCCTGATTTCAGTGCTATGGACATGCAGGTGTGGAGGAGCAGATGATTTTCCACAAGATTTCCAGGCTAAAGGCAGTATGGCCTCAAGCCAGCTGCCAGCACCAAAATTTTTAGGCTCCAGAAAAACAGGCATTTGCACCCAAATGGCCTTTCAGGAGCAGCCTTTGGGCTCGTGAGCTATGCCTGGGAAATGTGTGGGAGAGGCTGATGGATCCTGGATGGAGCTGTGCCAAAGCCACAGTGGTGGGTTCAGCTGTAGGGTCACCGTGACCCCCAGGAGCAGGTTAATTTATGAGTTACAGAGTTTGCCCTCTCCAGGCTCTGCCTCAGCTAGTTCATGCAGGTTCTGCTGCTCCAGCTTGTCAGAACCACTGTTTTTTGATAGGTTTATGAGGAAAACAGAAGGACTGCTTGTTCTGCAGGGAGAGGATTCATGGAGAGGCAGCCCAGGAATGCGACTTTGTGGCTCTGATAAGATCTCTGCAGCCTGGGTGAAGGTTCAGCACATCCCAGCACAAATCTCACAGCACGTGGGAGAGCCAGTGCCCCCAAAGTGAGGAGGGAAAACATCCAGGGTGAAAAAGGTGGGAAGAAACCTCAATTTTTCCCTGTCATTGCACTCAGGGATGTGGATGAGATACAAGGGGCAGCTACCAACCCCCCCAGTCACATCTTGCACTTGTTTTCTGTCCCTCTAAGACATCTCCTGAAAGACCCATAATACTGCACCATCCTCCTCCTCCGTTCCTTAAACTGGGAGGGGATTCTGCCCCTCTGCTTCATTCTGGTGAGACCCCACCCGCAGAGCTGCCTCCAGATCTGTGATTCAACAGCAGAAGGACGTGGAGCTGCTGGAGAGAGACCAGAGGAGGCCACAGAGATGCTCCAAGAGCTGGAGCCCCTCTGCTCTGGAGCCAGGCTGGGAGAGCTGGGTGTGTTCACCTGGAAAAGAGAAGGATGCAGGGACACCTCAGAGCCCCTTCCAGTGCCTAAAGGGGCTCCAGGAGAGCTGGAGAGGGACTTGGGACAGGGGATGGAGGGACAGGACAAGGGGCAATGGGCAGTAGGGGGCATAGGAGGTGGGACATAAAGTACAACCCAGGCAGATGGGGATGGTGGGAGGTGACATCCCTGCTGCAGCATGGACACTGCAACACTGCTGGGCCACCTGCACCTATTTTACCCCTGTGAAAGGTTTTTACCTCGTTTAACTTCAAGGCATGCCCCAGGGCAGCCATGGGAGGGACAAAGGGCAGCTCTGTGGGGGATAACTGCTCTCCTGGGTGGGTGCTGAGAGCCTGTTCTACACCCCAAGCCTGGTGGATGCTGCACAGTGAGATCTCTTTGATCACTGGCTCTCAGGTGAGTGGTACCAAGCCATGCTCTGTAGTTCATCTCAAACTTACCCTGCTGTGCTGCAGTCCCTGTTACTCCCTACCATTGGCATTTTAAACCCTGAAATGAATCACCCAGCTCCCTCCAAGTCAAAACCCAGGTGTGGTTGTGTTTGGCCAGGAGATTAGTCCCAGAGTTAAGACTGGGTTGTACCAGGCTGAGGTTGTACAGTCATCTGATAGGATTCAAATACACTCTGTGCCCTCAACATGTCCTGAATGCCTTAATTCCCCACCCAAATGTTCATCATAGAATGGTTTGGGTTGGAAGGGACCTGCAAAAGGTTGTCCTGTTATTTTTAGGTGCTCAGAGTTATTACTCAAAAAAAAAGGATCTTCTTCTGTGGATGAGGGTCTCCCTCCATCAAGAAGCATCCACACACACCATGTCCACACTGTGCTGCTGAGGAGCAACGTAGCAGCTTTGCAATAAAGACAACTGAGATATTCCAAGGACCAAATGTAATCCAGAAAGTAGGAGTTACCTTTTCCCTGTATTTTCCTGTAATAAAGAATATTGACTTGTTGTTATTGTAGTGGGGTAAAAGAGACATTTTTTTTGTCTGTGCCCATATGGAACTCCTTCCCACTGGGCAAGAATTGATGCTCATCATCTGTTTGGCAAGTTTTAAATAAAAATTCTGCAGATGCAGAATTAGAACATTAAGAACACATTAGAACACTAAGGCTTTCTTTAACGAATAATTCAGGAAAAAAGTCCATAAAAGCCCTGGGCTACCAAGTTCAGCCTCTGCAATCAGAAGGAAGCACTTGATACAGTTAATTTCGGCACCATCAGCTGTTCCCCACGTGTTGCACAAGGATTGTGTAGCAATTTGGGGACGGGACTTTCCTGCTTCCTCGTGGTTTGCCCGCAGCAGTAAGAGCCCATTGTGACAGTGTGATGGGGGTTACTAATCAGCTTCCCAACTTCCCATCAGGGCAGGGAATGGATCCAGACCAGCCCTGGGGAGAAGGATTTGGGGGTGCTGGTGGGTGAGAGCTGGACATGACTCTTCCTTGAAACCCTCAATTCCTGAGGTGATCCCCCAGCGTGGGCAGCAGGGGAAGGGGGGGGATTCTGCCCCTCTGCCCTGCTCAGGTGAGACCCCCACCTGCAGAGCTGCTCCAGCCCTGGGGCCAGCAGCAGAAGGACGTGGAGCTACTGGAGAGAGACCAGAGGAGGCCACGGAGATGTTCCAGGAGCTGGAGCCCCTCTGCTCTGAAGCCAGGCTGGGAGAGCTGGGGGTGTTCACCTGAAGAAGAGAAGGATCCAGGGAGACCTGAGAGCCCCTTCCAGTGCCTAAAGGGGCTCCAGGAGAGCTGAAGAAGAAAGAAGAACTTGGGACAAGGCCTGGAGGGACAGGACAAGGGGGAATGGATGAAAAAGGATTAGATAATTGGAATGAATTTTTTATGATAAGGGTGATGTACACTTCCCTGGAAGTGTCCAGGGCCAGTGGACGGGACTTGGAGCAGCCTGGGATAGTGGAAGGTGTCCCTGCCCATGGCAGAGGGTGGAACTGGATGTTCTTTTAGGTCCCTTCCAACCCACACAGTTCTGTGATTCCGTGATTCTAAAGCTGGACATCACTTGCTGAAGTGACCAGTGGATCCTGCCCCAGGGTTGAAAGCAGCCCCCAGAGATCCTGAGGAAGAGGCAGAGATGTTTTGCATACAGATGGATGATTTCCAGGCTTGAGGGTGAAGAAAATGAGAGAATAGGAAAAAAAAAAAAAAAAAAAAAAAAGTAACCAGCTGTCACTGTCTTTAGTAACAGCCAGAAGCCATGAGAGCAGATGAGGAGACCAAAATAGCAACACCAAACCTCAGCTCTGTGTCTGGACCCTTCGGATTTCCCTGTAAATGTGGTTGAGTTGCCCCATTCCAGAGCTTTGTTGTTGATTCAGCCACTCCTCGGGTTTCATTTGGAATTCAGTTTTCCTTATGCCCGCAGGCACAGCCTGTGTGGGTTTGTTTTGGTTTTCTATTAATTGCTGTATTTTCCTCCTGCACAGCAGGAAAATAGGATGAATACCCATGGGATCTGGGGTAGCTGTGCATCAGGAGCAGGACCACAACAAGATTTTATGTTCCCATCACTGTGTTAGGGCTATGCTAGAGGCATCTGGGAGGAAAAACAAATCCATATGCTCTGGGCTCCTACTCTGGGAAGAAAGAAGGTGGTTACAGCCCATCCAAACACAGTGAAGGTCAGAGCTTTAACTTCTTACCCACTTTCCTGTGCTCTCCTGGTCAGATAACAGCAGCTCCTTGTGCCTTTCAGTAAAGAAATTCTATTTATACACCCTGATAGTAATTTTCCATGTTTTTCTTCTCCACAATTAGGAAAAAAAACCCGTGAGCTAGAGCCGCTTAAAGATTTACCAGAGTGTGTGGGAATAGCAAATACTTCAAGAAAATTATGTCAGAAATGCCTGAGCTGGGTGAAGATGCAATGGGGTGAAATTCTCCAGCCTATGTTAGGGAAAAGGTCAGGAGAGAAGATTAAGAAGGGCCCCTTCAGCATTAAATCATTTGTGAGGAGAGTCAGGACAACACTCTGCTTGTGAGAGTGAATTCATGCCATGGTTAGGATTCAGCTCCTGCAACTGCAGCTTCAGGGGAGCCCAGTAAATATAAACCCCTTTAATCCCTTGGAAAACATAAAATTTACCCTGATAAAAACATCTCATAGGTGGTCTCACTTCTCCACATAATTTCAGTTCTAAAAAGTGACTTTTTTCCATTCCAAACATTGCATTCCATGTTATTATCCTTCTATTTTATTACAAATAGATTTGCAACCTCCACTCCAGTGTGTTGCTTGATGATCAGGTGACATTCCGTCAAATTTGGGATACTCTCCTCCCATTTTTGGAGCTGTGAATGAGCCACAAGCCTCTCCCCTGCCCTTCATGGGTGAGGCAAGGCTTCTCAGCAGCCAGGAAAGCGAATAGATGGCAACTTGATAATTGAGCTGAGGCTTGAAAAGTGACATTTAGTTGAACTAAGAGGAAAAAAAATGAACACAAAAACAACAACAATGACAGCAACAACAACAAAACCCCACAACGTCCCCGAATCTCAGAAGGATCACAGGGTACCCTTAAACCTCAGAAATCAAGTACAGGTGGATGCTGACACTCAGAGGTGTGAGGAAGGGATGAGAAAATCCCTTAAAGTGCTCCATGTGCAATTCACCAGTGATCCCTGATCCTTCTGTTTCTCTACAAGCCCTCCAGACCTGGCCCTCTGTGTGCTAAGTGCTTAATTCCTGTTTTTTTTTCCAGTGTATAGGAAGTGCTAAATGTCCCTGTGAGCTTGTGCTGCCTTTTCACCCCATAACCTCCAGAATGCAGCAGGGAGGTGAACACAGGGAGACCTTGGGCACAGTCCTGGGGAGTCCCAAAAGCCAGGGAAGGCTTCTTGCTTCTTCCCAGCCTTCTCCCCCTCTCTCCATCCCTCCGTCCTCCTCGGCCTGCCCTGCTCCGATGAATTATTCAGGCACGCGGCAGTTGCTATAGGGCGCTGTCATGAATAACAACAGCGGCTATTTTTATCCCTAACTCCTGTTACCTTTCGGGCAGGAGCGGTGGGGCCCTGCCAGCTCCTGGCAGGAGGAAAAACCGCAGCCATCCACAACGTCTCCGAGGGCTGGGACTCGTTTTGACCACCCAAATGTGGGTGAAATCTTGTGCAACCTGCATAGATGTGCCAGAATCCCACCCTGGTACTCATGGGGTGCTTTGCACCCATATTTTATTTCTTCCACCCATATTTTATCTGCAGTGGAGCACACAGATTGTCCATTGCTGGATTTAATATTCTGCGGATATGTGGATCCTGCGGATGATGTGCCCATTTTTTTTTTTTAATAAATATAAATATAAAAATAAATATAAATAGGAAATAGAAATAGAAGTGAAATAGAACTAGAACTAGAACTAGAAATAATAGAAATAATAGAAATAATAGAAATAATAGAAATAATAGAAGTGCCAGGGGCACGCCAAAGGTTTTCTCTGTTCATTCTTTGTGCTTTCTCCACACAGGAAAACAAGAAATGTCCAACAAATCAGAGGGAAGGGGTGGATTTGAGGAGGAGCTGGAGGGAAATGGGTCCTGCTGAGTGTGCAGAAGCAGGGAAGATATTCCAGATGCAGGGAACATCTCTGGAGCTAGCAGGGCAACCTGGAATATTAAAAAAAATGGAAAGGAAAAAGAAAATAAATGAAAAGAAAAGGGAAAAGGAAAAGAAGAAAAGGGGACAAGGAAGAAAACAACAACAGGGCATAAGATCCTTTATTTCTGCCAACCTGCCAAACTGAATACTGCATCAAATTATTCCAGAGCAGGGCTAAAAGGAACTCTGACCTTTGTGAAAACAATCTTTCAGGAACAGGACAAATACCCAGGACTTGGACTGCACGCATCCCAAACCACAGAGTTGCCAGGCATTTCCAGTGAGTGATCTGATCAGGCACACAAACAGAAAATGGGAAACGGGGCAAAGGCTGTTTCCTGCTCCTTTACCGAAACACCAATCGCAGCTGCTCCCTCTGGAGAGGAGAGATCAGGCAGCGGGAATTCTGTGCCTCAGCCCAGCGGACCCCGGGGTGAATATTTATTACCAGGATTACCCTGGAAAAACTGCTGTGAGCCACAATATCCAGGGGACACCGCCAAGGTTGTGTGCCTGGTATGCCTTGCTGATCAAAATAGTTCTGTCATGCTTTTTATTCTTTTCCTATTTTTAAAGAGGAGTTTAGATAAAGATTTTTAAGGGATACTGTGGGGGTTATTGTAAGGCGCTGCAGCAGGTTTCCCTGTAGGCAGTGGCACCTTTTGATTCCTGCCTACAATAAGAATTCCTTCCTCCTCTTAGGAGACTTAAAGGAGGCTTGCAAAAAAGAGGGAAAGGGAGTTTTTACACAAGCAGATAGCGATAGGACAAGGGGGACTGTTTTTTAACTTGCCCGTAGGCAGGGTTAAGTGGATATAGGGAAAGAAAATCCTTCCCTGTCAGGGTGCCCAGAGAAGCTGTGGCTGCCCCTGGATCCCTGGAAGTGTCCCAGGTCAGGTTGGACGGGGCTTGGATCAACCTGGGATAGTGGAAGGTGTCCGTGCCCACGGTGGGGGTTTGGAATGACATGCGCTTTAAGGTCCCTTCCAACCCAAACCATTTTGGGATTCTGAGACACATCCAAAATCGCCTTTTCCACTCTAAATACCACAGGACCTGTCGATTCTGTGTGATCACCCCCAAACTGCTGGAGTCATACCCGGGCCACGTTAAAGGAAAAAGCAACGCCCACCCAGCCTGTACGGGGTGAAAACACCCGGAAACAGGGCTCACCAAAATACAACATAAAAACAAAATCCTAAATTAGTTTTTGTTGGGTTTTTCTTGGTTTGGGGTTCTGTCTGGGTGTTTTTGTTGTTTTAGTGTTTGCTTTTTAAAATACTTTTTTTTTCCCTAAAGCCGCATTTTCAGCCCCTCGGTGACTTCCAAGAGCCGGAGCCGGGATCAATTCCGATCCCCGCTACCCCTGGCCCCGCCCCGGGCCCGCCCCTGCACTTTGATAAGCTAACTGTCTTGTCTATCACCTTTTCGCCGTCCCATTGGCTGGCGCGGGAGCTGCTGACCAATCAGCAGCGCCAAGGGGCGGGGCGGGGACGGGCTTCCCGCGCGGTGGCGGGAAAGGAGCCGCGTTTGGCGCGAAACGGGAGCGCGGCGGGGTTTGATCGCGGGGTTTGATCGCATCGCGGGGCCTGATCGCGGGGCCAGCCCGGCTTCTCTCGGCTTCCCTCGGCTTCCCTCGGCTCTCACCGCCTACCCCGGCAGCAGCAGCGGCGGAGGGATCCGTCCCAGGGCTGCCGGCAGAATGGCGGCGCCGGCGGGCGGGCTGGAGGATGCGGAGCTGCGGGAGGCGCAGCGCGATTACCTCGATTTCTTGGACGATGAGGTGAGACGAGCTGGGAGGCGCGGGTGCTGCGTCCCCTGCATGCCCCCCGGGGTTGGGGAACACCTGATCCGTGTCCCATGTCCCCTCCCCCCTGTATCCTCGGGGACTGGGGAGCATCTCATCCCTGTGCGCCCCCGCCCCATGTCTACTCCCTAAATAGACTACTTCCGAAGTTCGGAAACTGCTCTACTGCCGAAGTTCCGGAACCCCTGGTCCCTTTTCCCGTCCGTCCCCCCTGATCCATGCCCCCAGGAATTGGGAGATACCTGATCCTCTCCGCCATGTATCCCAGGGGCTTGGGAGCCCCTGGTTCCTGTGTCCCACCATTCCTACCAGGATTTAGGGAGCACCTGGTCCCTGTGTTGCCCCTTCCTGCTTGCCGGTGGGATAAAGGGGATCCAGCTCTGCAGGAATGGGCTCCTGGGGTATTTTTCACACAGGCGGACATGCAAAGTGAGTTGTCTTTTGGGTGTTTTTCTCCCCACTCCTACTTGCAGGAAGACCAAGGGATTTACCAGAGCAAGGTCCGGGACATGATCAGTGACAACCAGTATCGGCTCATCGTCAACATCAACGACCTGCGGCGCAAGAACGAGAAGAGAGCCAGCAGGTGGGTGTGGGGCACCTGGGGCACTGCGCTTGAGAGGGGTTTCAAAGGTCCAGCCCTGGTTCTGCAGGTCATTTGTCACAAGAAAGCACCAAACCTTGTCCTCTGGTGAAAGCCAGGGCTTCCCCACCCTCACAGGGAACAATTACTTCCCTGTATCCCACCTAACCCTTCCCTCTGGAAGCATGAAGCCATTCCCCCTTGTCCTCTCCTTCCATGCCCTTGTCCCAAGTCCCTGTCCAGCTGTCTTGGAGTCCCTTTAGGCACTGGAAGGCGCTCTAAGGTCTTCTCTTCTCCAGGCTGACCAACCCCACTTCTCTCAGCCTTTTTGGGGACGCTCGGGGATATTTTGGACCAGCCTGGCCAATCTGGCCAGGGTCATGTGAGGCTTTCTAGATATGCTTGGAATTGTTCTCCTCCTGGCTGTTGGTGCCAGTGCACCTCGCACAGCCTTGTGATGGGCTTCAGGTTTTTTCACCTCCTGCTCCTGGCAAACTTGTGGAGCAAGCGGGTGTGTGGGGAAAAGTGTTGATGAGGAAGGGGGTGACCCACCTGCTTTGTGACCTCCCCATGCTTCAGGCTCCTGAGCAATGCCTTCGAGGAGCTCATCGCCTTCCAGCGTGCCCTGAAGGATTTCGTCGCCTCTGTCGATGCCACCTACGCCAAGCAGTACGAGGACTTCTACATCGGGCTGGAGGGCAGCTTTGGCTCCAAGCACGTGTCCCCACGGACACTGACAGCCTGTTTCCTCAGCTGCATCGTCTGCGTGGAGGGCATCGTGACAAAGTGTGAGAGTGGGGGACACCCAGGGGCTGCGGGTGTGGAGGGGCCAGGGGTTTGCTGTGGAGGAGCTGGAGCCCTCCAGGAGCTGTGGTGCGGGGAGGGACTTGGGACAAGGGGCAATGGTTTTACACTGACAAGAGGGTAGGATTAGATGGGATACTGGGGAGGAATTCTTCTCTGTGAGGGTGGTGAGGCCCTGGCACAGCATGCCCAGAGAAGCTGTGGCTGCCCCTGAATCCCTGGAAGTGTCCAAGGCCAGGCTGACTGAGGCTTGAAGCTACTTGGTATAGTGGAAGGTGTCCTTGCCCATGGCAGGGAGTGAAACTGGATGATCTTTAATATTCCTTCCAATCCAAACCGTCCTATGATTCTGTATCCTGGCAGCCTGGGCCAGGGAGCTTGGCTGAAGGTCTTGAGTGTTGGGATGGTCTTTAAAATCAGCCAGTCCTGTCCATGTTTGACATTGAGTTGTGACCCAAGTAATTTTAATCTTGGAGACCCTTTTGGGGGCTGTCTGCTGACAGAGGGGTGGGACATCCCAGCCCCTAACTCCTCTCTTTTCCAACCCCAGGCTCTCTGGTGCGTCCGAAAGTCGTCCGGAGTGTCCATTATTGCCCAGCTACCAAGAAAACAATTGAGCGCCGATACGCAGACATGACCTCCCTGGATGCTTTCCCATCCAGCTCCATCTACCCTACAAAGGTGAGGTGAAGCAGCAGCAGGTTCCTCTAGGGAGGATGTGCCAGCTTCAGTATGGAGCTGGTGAGCTCCAGCCTCCAGTCCTGCTAAACAACCCTTCTTAACAGCCTTGTGTGGGGTGGGTGATGCACCCTGTGTCCTCCCTGCTCTCCTGAAAAATGGTGCTCATCTTTTAATTTGGGTTCCTGCTTTAGGATGAAGAGAACAACCCGCTGGAGACAGAGTTTGGCCTCTCGGTCTACAAGGATCACCAGACCATCACCATCCAGGAGATGCCTGAGAAGGCCCCGGCGGGGCAGCTGCCACGCTCGGTGGATGTGGTTCTGGACGATGACCTGGTGGACAGGGTGAAGCCTGGGGACCGCATCCAGGTGGTGGGGACATACCGCTGCCTGCCAGGGAAGAAAGGGGGCTACACTTCAGGCACTTTCAGGTGGGTCTTCCTGGGGCTTCAGCCCCCTCACCCTGTTTGGCTGGGTCTCTGGAAGGTGAAATCTGGCAGCTGGCCATCAGAGAGTTGGGTCAAACAGTGGCTTAAAACACTTGGAAGTGGTTTGCACCTTGATCCTATTTAGTAGATTGGAAAGGACCCACAAGGGTCATCAAGTCCAGTTCCTGGCCCTGCACAGGACACCCCAGCAATGCCACCTTGTGCAGCCCTGGAGCTCTGGCAGCCTTGGGACCGTGCCCGTTCCTTGGGGGGCCTTCTCAGTGCCTAACCACCGTCTGGTGGAAGAACCTTTCCCTGATATCCAAAACAAACCTCCCCTGACCCAGCTCCAGCCCTTGGGTCCTGTCACTGGTCACCAGAGCACCCAGTTGGTGCCACTTCTCCACTTCCCCTTGTGAAGAAGCTGTAGACTGTGGTGAGGTCTCCTCTCACAATGTGCAGCTGTGACTTCCAGCTGTGCCCAGAAGGGTTTGGATGCTTTTAGAAGATGCTCCACTGATAGTCCAGCACAGTCAGATCAAAAGTGCTACAGCTATCAAAGCTTCCCACCCCCTTCCAGGGCTTCCTAGAGCAAGTGATGGCCCTGTGGAAGCTTCTGCTGTGTCTCTGTGGGGTTTGCAGAGCTGACCACAGCTGTGTCCCTTCTCCAGGACCATCCTCATTGCCTGCCACGTGAAGCAGATGAGCAAAGACCTCAGGCCTCTCTACTCTGCTTCAGACGTGGCCAAAATCAAGAGATTCAGCAAAAGCCGCTCCAAGGTATCTAAGTTTTGTCTCCAGGCATGAAGTTTCAGCTTGGCATGTGGCTAAGAAGGTTCTTGTTGGGTTGCAGGTAACTCTTCAACCCTCTTAGCAGGTTGTTGGATTATCTAACTAATTCTCTTTGAATTTTCTGCTTAGATTATGATCAGTTGTTTTTCCTGCTGCTTCTGTACTGCTTGCAGAGCATCCTTCCTGCTGGCAGCTCTGCTGTGTCTTGACCCTACCAGCAGGTTTCTGGGGAAATTGCTCTGCAGGAGAAACACTTCTTTTCTCACCCCAGACTGAGATAATGGGGTTCTGCCCCAGCCTCTCATGCTCAGAGCTTTCCTTTGTAGCTTTCCTTGCTCTCACTGCTTCCAGTGCTTGTTTAGGTGACAGTGACAAGATTGTCCTGGATTTAAGTTAAATCCCACTGTGAAAGACAACTTTGGCCAACAGTCTTTTCCTTTCCAAATAATTTTCATCCATGTGGCTCTGATAGGAATGCGCTGAAATTTGGGCTGAAATGCTCTTTTGAAGTATTGCTTGTTCTTGCTTGCTCCAGCCCATGTGACGGGCCATGCTCTTCTGCCTTAGGATATCTTTGACCAGCTGGCCAGATCCCTGGCTCCCAGCATCCATGGGCATGAGTACATCAAGAAGGCCATCCTCTGCATGCTGCTGGGAGGGGTGGAGAAGATCCTGGAGAACGGGAGCCGCATCCGAGGAGACATCAACATCTTGCTGATAGGTCCGGGAGGGCTGGGCAGAGGCACCCTTGGTTGGTGTTGTTGTGGGTGAGGGAAGGTTCTGGATTTAGTTTTGTGGCCTAGCTGAGGTTAGAAAGGACATCTGAAGGTTCCTGGTCCAGGGATGTGCTCAGGTCTGAGCCAGTGTCACTGGTAGGTCAGGTTGCTCTGGGACTTTTCCAGTTGATTTTGAGCATGTCCAAGGATGGAGATGTGTGCAGATGTGGAGTCATCAGCACAAGAAAAGTGTGGACCTGTTAGAAAGTGTGCAGAGGAAACCTTGGACAGGAGTGCAAGGAGTGGACCTCCCCTGCTCTGGGAGAGCTGGGGTTGTTCAGCCTGGAGAAATCTCCAGGGACACCTTGGAGCCCCTTCCAGTGCCTAAAGGGTCTCCAGGAGAACTGGAGAGGGACTTGGGACAAGGTCTGGAAGGACAGGACAAGCGGCAATGGCTTCCCACTGCCAGTGGACAGGGTTAGATGGGATATTGGTAAGAAATTGTTCCCTGTAAGGATGGGGAGGCCCTGGCACAGGCTGCCTGGAGAAGCTGTGGCTGCCCCTGGATCCCTGGAAGTGTCCAAGGCGAGGTTGGATGGGGCTTTGAGCAACCTGGGATAGTGGAAGGCGTCCCTGCGTATGGCAGGGGGTTGGAGCAAGGTGACATGTAATGTCCTTTCCAATCCAAACCATTCCATGGTTCTAGGGGACTCCATGGCCTCTGTGAGCCATTATCCCAGTGTTTGCCCATGGTCAAGGAGACTTTTTTTTTTGTTTCTGGTGTCCCATTGGATTTTCCTATATTCTGAATTGTCCCCATTGCCTCTTGTCCCATCACCTCAAGTCTCTTATCTCCACCTTCTCTATTTCTTCCCATGGGTTTATTGATAGTGGGAAGATCATCTGCTTACCTTAATTTATGAAGACTGAACAAAACCCTTCTGTCCCCTTTCCCCTTCACCTGCCCCTGCTCTGAACACCCCCAAACCAGACACAGGGTGATGGTGCAGCTGGTATCCAGGGGATGAGTTATTCCTAAATGTGCCATTCTCCATCCCAGGAGACCCTTCTGTGGCCAAATCCCAGCTGCTGAGGTATGTGCTGAGCACAGCACCCCGGGCCATCCCCACCACTGGCAGGGGCTCCTCCGGCGTTGGCCTCACCGCTGCCGTCACCACGGACCAGGAGACAGGTGAGGAGCACTGGGGTGATGGCTGTTAACTCCTGGCAGGGACTCTGTAGCATCCAAGGCTGCTCATCTTGATGATCTGGGAGGTCTTTTCCAACCTTAGTGATTTTATGGTGTTGGTTCTGCAGTGACACTTGCAGGACCTGCCCCACCAGAAGCTTTATGTTAATGATCATTTGGGATCATGGGATCCCATGTTTTGGGATATTTTTTCCACCTCTCTTAGGTGGTGGTTTTCTTTCCTCTTCTTCCACTTGGTGCCACATCTAGCAGCCTTCCTCATGGGAAGACATTCCTAACCCTGATCCTTACCCTAAGCATTCTCTCTGCTATAGAGATGGGTCATAGAGCAGAAGGATTCTGCTGCTCCTTGAGGTTCACCCTCATCCCAGGCGTGATGGATATGGCAAGGCAGGAGATGTGTAGGGCCAGTGGGGGGTGGCTGACCCTGTTTTCCCCCGTCCCATCCCAGGGGAGCGGCGCCTGGAAGCAGGAGCCATGGTGTTGGCCGACCGGGGCGTGGTGTGCATCGACGAGTTCGACAAGATGTCCGACATCGACCGCACGGCCATCCACGAGGTGATGGAGCAGGGACGGGTCACCATCGCCAAGGCCGGCATCCAGGCCCGCCTCAACTCCCGCTGCAGCGTCCTGGCCGCCGCCAACCCCGTCTACGGCCGGGTGAGTGCTGGTGTTACCCTTCCCTGGAGAAGGGAGGAGGCGGCTGGTGAATTCCAAAAGATCTCCCAAACCAGTGACTTGGATTCGTGGCACAGCGAAGACCTTGTCGGTTTGGTGTCTGTTGTGGTCGTGGCTTTCCTGTAAGAGAGAGGAGCTCCTGGGGTTTCTCACTCTGTTTTGGTTCTGCCTGGGTGTTTGGGCAGCCTCATGCTGGTCATGAGCCTCAGTCTTGGTGTCTGATCAGGGATCACAAAAAACACTTGTTTTCCTTGGAAATCAGAGACTTGCAGGAGGGGAAAAGTGGCTGTACTGCTTCAGCAGGCTGGGTTTGATAAGGTGTCCATCCATCCATCCATCCATCCATCCATCCATCCATCCATCCATCCATCCATCCTTTTAGGCCTGGCCCAAGTAGATCCTCCCAACCTCCCTGGCAGCCAGGACTGGCCAGTGAGGCTCTCGTGTAACCCCTCACGCTGTCCTTCCCCAGTATGACCAGTACAAGACGCCCATGGAGAACATCGGCCTGCAGGACTCCCTGCTCTCCCGTTTTGACCTGCTCTTCATCGTGCTGGACCAGATGGACCCCGAGCAGGACAAGGAGATCTCGGACCACGTCCTGCGGATGCATCGCTACCGCAACCCCAACGAGCAGGATGGGGATGGTGAGTCCCATCCCTCCTCAGCCAAGTCACCCCTTGATGGCAGCTCTTGGGGACTATCAGAAGTTGCTTCACAGGGTAAAATCCTTATTCTCTGTACATTCCCCTTTCCAGCCATGCCCCTGGGCAGTGCTGTGGAGATGCTGGCTACGGATGACCCTGACTTCATGCAGGAGGAGGAGCAGGAGCTGCAGGTCTATGAGAAACACGATGACCTTCTGCACGGGCCCAACCGCCGCAAGTGAGTCCTTCATCCCCTGGAGCTCCCTGAGGGTGTCCAGCACTGTGGGTTCATGGGTTTGGCCTGAGTATCCAGTGCCAGCGATGCTCCAGCTGATCCATGGGTAGGATGCTAAGGGAGCCTTGCTTGATCTCTTGTGCCAGGGAGGTGGGGAACATCTGGAGCTGAATTCCCTACACACCTGGATGCCCCTGGAGAGGGTATAAATGGATGGGAAGCCCATCCCCTCTGTAGCTAATGTGCATTCCCGCAGGGAGAAGGTTGTCAGCATGGAGTTCATGAGGAAGTACATCCACGTAGCAAAGATGATCAAGCCCGTGCTGACCGAGGAGGCGGCGAGCTACATCGCTGAGGAGTATTCCCGCCTGCGCAGCCAGAGCCAGATGAACTCAGACGTGGCCAGGGTGAGCCCTGGGAGCAGCTCCTTCTTGGGCCAGGAGGAGGGAAACTGAGGCACAGGCCTCTCTTCTTATGGGTGTTTTCCACCTTGGATGTGACACCTGTCAGTGAAGGGTCACACAGACACCTCTCTCTGTCCCCCCAGACCTCCCCCATCACAGCCCGGACCCTGGAGACCCTGATCCGCCTCTCCACAGCCCATGCCAAGGCCAGGATGAACAAGACTGTGGATATGCAGGATGCTGAGGCAGCTCTGGAGCTAGTGCAGTTCGCCTACTTCAAAAAGGTGGGAGGAAGGTGTACCTCTGTTCCCAGGGGATCCTGAGATTGTCAGGATTTTGGGTGCTTGGGGTTGGTCCCTAAAAGGAGCTTGAGTGAAAATGAGGTCTGAGTCCATCCTGCCTTCGCCACACAGGTGCTGGAGAAGGAGAAAAAGCGCAGGAAGCCGGTGGAGGATGACTCTGAGACTGAGGAAGATCAGGAGTTGCAGGACAAGGAGGAGCGCAAGACAAGGAGGTAGGAGCCACAGCAAGGGAGTGGGAGGGACGTGGTGCAAAGGGCACCAGCCTCTTCCGAGGTTGCCATGGGCCGTGGGGAAATACTCCATGTTTTACTCAGCCAGATGATTTGTCCCACCCCATTTGTAGTAGAGGGAGGTCATAATTTCATGGATAAAGAGCTGGCTGGATAGCACCGGCAGAGGTTGCCCAGAGAAGCTGTGACTGCCTCTGGATCCCTGGAAGTGTCCAAGGCCAGGCTGGACAGGGCTTGGAACAACATGGGATAGAGGAAAGTGTCCCTGCCTATAGCAGAGGGTGGAATAGGGTGATCCTTAATGGTCCCTTCCAATCCAAACCCCTGGGTGACCTCTCTTTTCCCCCCACAGAAGGAAGAAGGCACGCACGGAAGGCGAGGAGGGCTCCTACGACCCGTACGACTTCAGTGACGCTGAGGAGGAGATGCCACAGGGTGAGTCCCTGGGTTTGGTGACACCTGGCTCCTGAGGGTGTTGCTGGGTCTGCACAGCCTGGGGAGCAGCAGTGCTGCTGTTACCTGTGGTCTCTGGCGTGGTACAGTACCATTCAGAGCCACATATCCGTATGGGACAGGGTTAGATGGGATATTAGGAAGGAATTCTTGGCTGTGAGGGTGGTGAGGCCCTGGCACAGGTTCCCAAAGAAGCTGTGCCTTCCCTTGAATCCATGGATGTGTCCAAGGCCAGGTGGCATGGGCCTTGGAGCAACCTAGGATAGTGGAAGGTGTCCCTGCCCATGACAGGGTTTGGAACTGGATGAGCTTTAATATCCCTTCCCACCCAAACCGTTTTGTGATTCTATTGCTGATAAAGTTTTTTCCATCCACCTCCAAACCATAAATAACAGTACTGGGAGGCAGTTTGGCATCACCCCCTATCCTGAGCCCAGCACTTTTGCTCTCTGGGTACTTGGTCACCAGGCACAGGGTGAAAGTAACTCTTCCTTCTGCTCCAGTTCAGGCACACCCTCCGAAAACTCCCGAAGCCTCAGGAGCTGGTGAAGGGAAGAAGTTGGAGTTGGCTGAGCCAAGGTGAGTGGGGGCTGTCCCTGTGTGTCCACCTCCCCCAGTGGCTCCAGGCTGTTGTCCCATGCTGGAGATGCATCTGTGATGCTCCCAGCTCCAGCTTTTGCCTTTCCTACTGAGCGCTGCTGCTGGAACGGGGAAGGGCTGAGGCATCCTGGGCTGGGAACAAGTGGAAGGATTTTTGTGCATTCTCCAAGGGTGATTCCTTCTCCTCTGACCAGGTTGAAAGCGTTCAAGGCTGCTCTCCTGGAGGTGTTCAAAGCCTCCCACGCCCAGTCCGTGGGCCTGAAGAACATGATGGAATCCATCAACCGTGACAACCCTGAGCCCTTCTCGGCAGCTGAGGTGAAGGTGGCCCTGGCCCACATGCAGGATGACAACCAGATCATGGTGTCTGATGACATTATCTTCCTAATCTGAGCCCCTCTGGGTGGAGGAGCCCAAGTTGTTCATGGACTCTCAGCCTGGAGACTCTTCATGTTTGAATGCTTCATGTGGCTGAGCTGGATTTTGGGGAGCTCAAGTCTGTGCACTTCCTTGCTGTGCATTTCTGGCACTAAAGAAAAGAGCCAGGAGCTCTGGAAGCTCTTGCTGTCTTCACAGTGGAGTATTTGGGAAGAGATTTCTGCAAGGAGACGAAAGGAAAAACCTAGGAGGAAATTGTCGGTGTTTTTAATGTATTGTTTTTAGCTTTGGTGTTAAGAGTTGCAGCTTTTAAATAAAAAAAAAAAAATCTGTATTTAGGAATACAGCATTCAGTAGTGGTGATAAGAAGCAATATGAGAGCTCCACTGTTAGTGGAGCTTTTATTTCCCCCTTTTTTTCCCATTTTTTTCCCTATTATATAGCCTAGATCTGCTTGTCTCACAGGGAAAGGTGCCTAAAGCCTGTCTTGTTGGTTCTGCCCTTCCCAGCCATCTTATGGAGGATGATTCCTGGCAATGGAGGGCCAGGTGTAGTCTGACCTGTTCCATTGCCCATGGGCAGCTTGAATTTCCAGATTTCACACCCCTGATGGGGGTTTTGTCCCCAGGGAAGGAACTTGGAAGGTCTCAGAGCTGCCCAGGGAATGTGTCCCTGGCACAGATGGATTCCATCTCCTCCTGCCTTTAGCCTGGGATCATGTCCTGGGGATGGCAAACTTTCAAGAGAAGCTGAACACACAATCAGGCCAGTTCTGGCTGCCTGTGGTCCAGAGCTGCTGAAGGTTTGGGTTTTTTCTTTAGTTTCTTTTGTCTTTGTGAGTCTGAGCTTTGGAGGAACCCCTGAACAGGTTTGCCGTTGTCACTGCCTATCTCCAGACACTTGCACAGCTCCCTTCTTCCTGGGTGCCATAAATCTTTATTTGGGTTATAAAAATGTCTCTACTGTTCACCCCATGATTGGCTGTTCAGGGGGATGTAGTATTCCCACTTGGGGGATACAGCTGCACTTACACAGGTGGGATTTGTGCTGCTGTGGAAGGACTTCAGCTGCCTGGTGAGCTCTAAAAGCCAGATTTTGGAGCTCCTTTCATCCAAGAAAGCCATGACAGCAAGGTTGGAGGAGATTTTGCGTGTTTGCAGCCTGAAGATCTCTGGGTGGATGTATTGTGCTGGTACAGAGCAGCCTTAGACCTTCAGACAAGGTCTGGCTCAAAATTGCAAAAACTGGTGAAAGTTAAACACAGATCCTCTTCTTTGGAGATGGGATGGAAGAGCTGGGATTGTTCAGCCTGGAGAAGGATCCGGAGAGATTTAAGAGCCCCTTCCAGTGCCTAAAGGGCCTCCAAGAAAGCTGGAGAAGGACTTGGGACAAGGGATGGAGGGACAGGACAGGGACAATGGCTTCTCACTGCCAGAGGGCAGGGATAGATGGGATACTGGGGAGAATTTTTTTCCTGTGAGGGTGGGGAGGCCCCTGAATCCCTGGAAGTGTCCAAGGCCCGGCTGGGGCTTGAAGCAACCTGGGCTAATGGCAGGAGTCCCTGCCCATTCCATAATTCCATGATTTTGTGTCTTCCCTGCCCTTACCGCTGGGGAACCGCTAATACCGAGTTTCCCGTGAGAGGACACCAGGAGGAGCTCCAGGGTAAAGAAATCTGGGTATTTCCCTATGCTGTAGCCCGGCGCTATAGGCTGTGGGTGACTACCATCCCCCGTGTGCTGGTGGCCACCTCGGTACATCCTTTGCAATTGGGGGAGGGATCTTTGTTGACAAGGGAAAAACTGCCAAAGGGTGGCTGGAGAGGCAGGAGCAATCTGCTGGAAGTACAAAGCTGTGCTGTCCTGTGCTGCAGCTGAAATTTTTATTTGGCCCTGTCATCTGGAGATTTTGAAGGCTGTGATTTCAGCCTTTAACTGCTGCAGGCTGTGGAAGTCCTTCTGAGCACCTGGTCATGTGGAAGGTGTCCCTGCCCTTGGCAGGGGGTGGGACTGGATGGTCTGTAAGGTTCTTGCCAACCCATACTATTCTGTGTTTCAATCATCCACAAAAACCTGAACCTAAGTGTGTAACATATCCTGCAGTGCAAACACTGCTGTTTCCTTACAGGAACTCAAGAGTAGAAGAGTTCTTGTAAGTGGAACTAAAATACTCTTTAATCTCCAAGTCACCATCCCTACTCCAAGCCCTTGATGTGTGAGAGGGAAAAGCTTTTTGAGATAACTTTATATTCCTATCTAGAAGGAAAAAAATCTTCCTTGTGAGGCTGGGGAGGCCCTGGCACAGGTTGCCCATGGAAGCTGTGGCTGCCCCTGGATCCCTGGAAGTGTCCAAGGACAGGGTTTGGAGCAGCTTGGGTAGTGGAACTGTATGATCTTTAATGTCCCTTCCCACCAGAGCCATTCTGTGATTCTAGGAATAAAAGTATTTTTCCTCCCTTGTGATGATTAATGTTTGGTGGCTTCTTTTTGATGAAATTTTTTTAGTAAACTTCAACTTGTCAAGACAAGTTCAGTTGCAGGAAATTCTGGGTCAAAGAGGGAATCCCTGCTGAAGTTACAAGCTGCTGAAGACACAAGAAGTGAGTGGAAAGTGGTGGTGGGGGTTCCTAACCCGGTATTTGGCGTGACAACGTCATTGCTTCGTCACACGTAACCATTTCCACTCAACCCCATTCCTGCACAATCCAACCCATTTTCATGGCAGTGCCCTTTGCTTTCACAGTGAACGTTCAGGGGGGAAAAAAAGGAGGTCAGTTTCTGGGCTAAAAAAGTGGCTTTCTGGTAATTCTACCCTCTCTTGCTCCTCCACTCTCTGTGTCACATCTCAGTAGATGTGCTGGTGAATATTTAGAACAGTCAGAATAGGAATATGTGTCACAGCACTGGTGTTGCCTCATGTGGACTTGATAACCTGAAATGTGACAAACGGACAGGAGGAGAGGGGCTGGGCTCTGAGCTGTGGGTTGAACCAGACCACAAAGTCATGACAACATCCTGCAGTGATGTAAAGCATCAGTTGATGGAGATTTCTGCTGCTGTGATTCAAGGCAGGTGACAGAGCAGGCACCATTAGCCCCTTCTCCTTGGAAAGTTCTGTGAATTTGTAACAGGTTTCTGATTTTTTTTTCTAGGACTGAAAATGTCAGGAATCTGTTGATTCCCTGGATGACTGAAGATGAATTTATGTGAAGAGTCCTACACTTTAGTGCTTGGCTACATAGCTTTGGGAAAGGTTTCTCTCAGGGCTTTTTCCCACAAATAAGCTTCATCAAGTTGTTACGGGTTTTTATTTTTTTTTTTTTTGTTTTGTTTTGGTTTTTTTTGTTTTTGTTTCCTGACATAAAAATAGCTTTTACTCCCAAAGAGACCTGCTGGTGCTCCAGGAAAGCACCGCAAGCACAAACTTTCCAGTTGGTGGCTGCTTCTTTCTGGACCACAGGATGCAGAATCCTGTTTCCACTTATTTTCATGCCTCCCTCTCCTGTTAATTTTTAAGTGAGGATTGTGTGATTGTGAGGGGGGGGGTCAAATCTTTCACGAACACGAAGGAACAGGACCAGGTGGAGGAATTCAAATGAAACTTCTGACCCAGCTCATTCAGGGCTCTTCAAGGACAATGGTCAACCCGAGTCCCACCACATCTCACATGAGTCCCACCAGACAAGTCAGGAGAGGCTTTCGTCACACCACCTTGCTGGCTACAGGGCCATGGGATTTATTAGAGTGTTTTGGGGTTGTGCAAGACTTATGGGATGTACAAGAGCAGGAGCAAAGTGTGCAAAGGAAAGAATAAAGGTGGATCAGCAAGAAACTGTGTGTGGGGAAGTGCTAAAGATATCAAGGTGGACTAGCTCCAGATTATTCCATAAGTCTGGGCCCCTCCTGGTGCTCCAGCCCCTTCACCAGCTCCATTCACCACTATGTATGTCCAAGGAGCCCATCCAGGAGAAATGCTGCTCCAAGGTGCACCGAGTTTACAGGGCCAGAGAAGGGACAGAAAACCAGTATTCCAACAGCACAGCTCAGGCAGGGTCTGGGAGTCAAAGCTGAGCTGGAATGGGGCTCCTGGTGAAGGTGGTCAGGGCCCTGACAGGGTGTATATGAGTGTTCAGAATTCTCCACAATGTGTCACCACAGCAGGGAAGGCATCCCAGCTCCTGGTGTCCTGACACCCCAGAAGGAATTCTCTTGCCAGAGTCCCTCCCAGACACAGGGATCCCTAAGACCAGGGTGGCTGTGGATTGTGCAGTTGAAGGGAGGTTAAATGGTGAGGTTCCATGTCCTGCCCTCATTTTGAAAGCCTTGCTGGGTGCCTGACTTTGCAGCTTGCTGATCTCTGCTGTTGGGTTTGTTTGAGGCACATGAAAGTGCATCCACATGAGTTTGTGGTGAAAGAACACTATTATTAGAAAGAGGGGAGTGGAAAGGAGTGAAAAAAAAAAAAAAACCCACCTGCCTGAACAGTTTGGGTTTTTTTTTTGGTTTTTTTTTTTGTTCCTTATCTCTTGATCTGCCTGAATAAATGGTATTGGCTGATTTGGGATGCTGGTAGTAGTATTTGCCCTTCCCTTTTTTGGAGTTAGATGGGAGGAAGTGGGCTAAAAATTGCAGTATCAGCTCCTTACCTAACCTCGGGTTAGGTAAGCCAGCTGTGCTGCAATGGAAAGGATGGCAGTGCCTCAGCTTTGCTATAAAATGGAGAGCACAACTGGCTTTGAGACACAAGCAGGGTTGAAAGGGTCTCAGAGAAGGAGAATTCTCTTGTCCTGTCGCCCTAACATCCACCCAAAGCAGCAGGGAGGTTACCATGGCTTTCACAAGCTCTGCTGGGGTAAGTACTTATATCTAAATTAAAGGATAAGATGTATTTCCTGCAAGGGATAAAGCAGAGTGCAGATCCCCTGATTTGTGCAGAAAACCCTTTTAGCCTTGCTGGGAGCTGAATGGGATGCTGGGTGTGTCTGATGCAGCTGCTTGGTGACTGAGTGACAAAGGCGTGCTGGACTACCCATTCTTTATTTATCACATCAGTACTGCTGATGTGGGATGGCAGAATCCTTTTTGCACACAACATGTTATCAAAACTGCTGAAATTTCACTGTGGACACCTATGCATTTGAATTTCAGCCTGGGTAGCATTTGCAGCACTGTCAGCTCCTGTGATTTTCTTAAAAGCCCTGCGTTTATTTTGGCTTCCTTTTAGGAACTGGACTTAATGATCCTTGTGGTTCCCTTTCTGTTTAGGATATTCTATGATTCTAATATTTACTAAAACTCTGCCTATTGGAAATTGCCCAAGAATCCCAGATTTTCTTGGGAAAAGGGGTATTTCCATCAGATAGCTGTGGGTGGCCAGTTTTTATTGTCCTGAGAAAGCCATGGCTGAGCAAGGTTTTAAGCTTAGGCACAGGGGTCAGCTGAGTCCTTACCCCAGTTTTTAGATGAAAAGATGGTGCTGTGTGACCACAGAGGAGGATCTTCATAGCTTGTTGGACAGATGCTCTTCTTAGTGCAGAATCAGCTGTGAACCAGAATTTAAATCAGAGTTTAGCATCAGTTATGATGAGTTTTATTAACATAATTTTGCTATTTGCTCATCTTGGCCCATTTCACACAAACATAAGTATGAAAATGGTCCAGTCTAACCAAGACTTGGCTCTTGGTGCTCTCTCTTTCCTGACTGGGCAGAACTAACGACACCTTTCTTTCTCCCAGTTCAGATCGCTGGTTTTGGTGCTGGTTTTAGCCCTCACTGTGAGGAGCTTACCCCACAGAAAGGCTGGTGCCTCTGAAAGGCTGAAGGAAGGTTGCCTGAACCAAAAGGATCCCAAATTCCCCACGTCAGTGAAAGTTGACATTCGGATCAGCAACTCAGATCATGCCTTTGGGATGGTCCATGATGTCAGGAACCGGTCTCTCGCTCCCTGGGATTACAGGTAACTGTTCAGTTGTTCTCTAAATTGTGAGGGCTGTGCCACAGATGCTTTTTTGTGGTGTCTGTGGTTCATTCTCAGCATATTCCCAGAGTCCCATGAATATTGCAAACACTTCTTGACACACCCTGACATTCTGATATTAGTTGAGATTTCTTCAGGAGAAACTGTTCGTAGAGCACGGGGCTATCACTGGAATGGTTTCCAATCATCTTGTCAGTCTTTATCAATCACAGAATCATTTAGGCTGTAAAAGCCCTCTGAGGTCTTTGAGTCCAGCCATTTCCCCAGCACTGCCAAGGCCATCACTGACCCATGTCCCCAAGTGCCACATCCACATGGCTTTTAAAGCCCTCCAGGGATGATAATTCCTCCACCTTCCTCGGCAGCTGTGCCAGGCCTTAACAACCCTTTCAGGGAAGACATTTTTCTTACTATCCAATCTAAATCTTCCCTTGAGCAACTTGAGGCTGTTTCCTCTTGTCTCTTGTTCCCTGGGAGCAGAGCCCGACCCCTCTGGCTGTCCCCTCCTGTCGGGGAGTTCTGCAGAACCAGAAGGTCCCCCCTGAGCCTCCTTTTCTCCAGGCTGAGCCCCTTTCCCAGCTCCCTCAGCCCCTCCTGGTGCTCCAGCCCCTTCCCCAGCTCCTCCGAGCAGCTCTCTAACCCCTCTGGCCCAAGCCTTTAGTGCTGCATGAGATTGAAATAATAATGAAATTAATTATTCCTCTAGGAAAAGAATGATGTGAGTACATTGACATTTCACATTTTCCTAACAGAAAGAAACATCCAAATGCTGAAATTAAAACCAAACAGAAATTAATAGGCCAGTTGTGAGTTCTGCATTATTTAACCCAGCTCCAGTCCATTCATCGGTTCCTAAAAAATGATACAGCAGTATTACCCTCCTAGTGCTGATTCCATTTCTAGGAAATCATTGTGAAGCCACTGAGGATAAGGAAATCCTTTGTGTCTCACAGTGAGAGTGCACAGGTAAATAGGATGATAGAGATATAAAGAAGATCCTACCAAACCACGACATCCGAGTGCTTAAATCAGTTTTGTGTCCCCGTTCCCAGGCTGGATGAGGATCCCAACCGCTTCCCGCGGGTGATTGCCGACGCCCAGTGCCGCCTGTCGGGCTGTGTGAGCCCCCTGGGGCAGGAGGACCACAGCCTCAACTCGGTGCCCATCAAGCAGGAGATCCTGGTGCTGCGGCGGGAGCAGCATGGCTGCGTCCCCTCCTACCGCCTGGAGAAGAGGATCGTCACCGTGGGCTGCACCTGCGTCACCCCCGTCATCCAGCACCAGTCCTAGCAGCAGCCAACAGGGCAGGCAACGTTGGGAAGAGGAAGTATTTCCCATAAAAATCCCTCTGGTGAAATCCCACAGCTGCCCGCCTCGCCCTCCAGGAATTCGACGCGTCATTCCCCTTCCACATCTGAGCAAATTGTCTCGTGAAAGTCATGATTCTTGCTGTTGTTCATTTATAGATTTTGGGATGGGGGTCATGGGTAGCTGATGTGGAGGGGAGGAAGAGTTTTGTTTGTGGCCCCAAGCAGTGAGAGGGGAAAGCAGTGCTTTTTAAAAACTTATTTTCCATTGCGGTTTATATCAGTTTGGTGAACCAAATTAATTATAGTTTCTGAAGTTGTCCTTGGCAGTAAATTGCCCTAATTGAATACATGCCCACCAGCACTGCCACAAAAAATTCCTCATCCTGCATCTTCTCCCTCCTTTCTTCATCCCTATCCCATTTCCCTCCTCTGGCCATCCCTGCTTACTGGGATGTCAGTCAGACATTGGTGCCACCAGGCCTGGTTGTCACCACAGTCTGGGTTTATGTCACTGCTGCAATTGATTTATTGCAAAACATTTTGGGAGGTAATTGATTCCACTTGTTGAGTGCTAAAATGGTAAAGAACCAACAGATATCTATATTTCTATTTATATCTTCTATTTAAGGCTGTATTTATGGCTCTGTGTGTGCTCAGAGTAGAAAAAAAAATTATCTGTATTTATTCAATAACTTATCTGCTGAATAAAAATAATATTTTATTAAAAAAAATGTTTTTTCATGGTAGTTCAGAATGAGAAGAGACACAGATAATGGGTTTGTGCTGCAGTAGCACTGAGAGATTTCAGCACAGATCGGGTATTTTCCTGTGCAGTGAGATGAGTAAGAAGGAGCAGAAGAGAACTTGCAGCCTAAATAGATTAAAAGACTCAAAGAAGAGGCTGAAAGCAGTGAAGGGAGGTTCTGCAGGTGACAATGGAATGAGGTTTTTTAGACCTCTGGGATAACCTCTAGGGATGGTGGGAAAAGAGACAGGAGATGTTACATTCCAGGGCTGCAGCCAGATTTTGGGATGGTTCATTAGAGCTGGGAAAGGTTTGTCCTATCCTCCTCCAGGCAAGCTTTCATCCCTGTAAACAACTTTCTCCTCCCCCAGCTGAATGGCTGGCTGAGCAGGAATGCAGGGAGATGTCAGATGGCTTCATCTCACTGCTCCCCAGGCAGGTAATTCACAGGTGCTGGGATTAAAGTGGTGGATGAGGATCCCTCACATCAAGGAAACAGAACTGTACCTGCAGGGCGTGGTTCCTGCTGAGCTGAGGTGTCCTGCCTTAGGAAATGAGGAATTGCCCTTTCCCTCCCTGAGCTGCACAAGGAGCACAGCCTGGCACAGCTCACTGTTCAGGAGTTGGACTGGGTGATCTTTGTGTGTTCCTGAGGATATTCCATGATCCTATAATTATCTACTCTTTTATCAAATTACTGCAATATCGCTTTTTTTTTGACATTGCTTCTCTTCCATCCAGAGCTGAGCCAGGCTCTCAGACCTCTGCTTTGGTTTCTGCTGCAGGAGGTTTTAAGCCTGCATTTCCTTTTACATTTAAATCAGGACAAACCCATGCAAGCATTCTAGTATTTCATTTTGACTGCACAGAAACCACTTTAAATCAGATCCACCTGGTGCAGGTAGACCCTGGGTTTCCTCCTCAGGGTGGGCCAGGTGAGTTGTTTGGTCTAGATTAATCAAGGCCAGGTTGGACAGGGCTTTGGGCCACTGGGGATATCAGAAGGTGGCAGGGGATGGAATGAGATGGTGTTTGAGTTCCCTTCCAACCCAAAACATTCCACAGTTCTGTGATTCTACAATTCTATGATGTCTCCTCTTGTTGGGACGGATGAAAGTTTGACAAGAAATTTTAACAGATATGTATGCTTGGCAGAAAGTTTTTTTTTGAATGTAGATTCTGAAGAAGGAATGGAAATGAAAGCAAATTTTGATATAGAAGAAAAGAATTGCTGAGTCAGTCTTATTGGGTAACTAAGAAGGCAAAGGAAACAGAACATGTTTTTACCAAGCAAAAAGATTCCACAGACAAACAAGACTGCCAATGTTGCAAGTAGAAAAAAGGTCTCAGAATTTTCCACTGCAAGAAAAACTGAAAAACAACTTCTAGCTTAAACTGTAACATACTAACTTTTTGTGATTGGAGAAAATAACATGAATATGGTAATTATAGTAGTTATGACCGGCTATAGGTAAAAGTAAAGGTATAGATTGGTTCTTATGTATTAAGATGCTCAGCAAAGTATATAATGCATTGTAACCAAAATTAAAGAGTGTCCAGGTCTACAGCTGGTGTGACAGCTGTAGGCACAGGCTTGTCACCCATCACCCTGGACTGCTGGAACATCTTGGGTACAATAAACTGCGTTTTGAAGAGCTGCCCTAAGTCCCACAGCTCTCATTCAGGCTCTTACGTCCTCTGGTGCTCTTTGTTGAGTCGGGTGTGTTCTGTGCCCCGTGGGTCACTGGGAGCCACTCCAACCATCCGTGGGTGCCCTTCTCATTCAGTTAGGAGCATCTGCACCCATTTGTGGCAGCAGCTGTTTTGTTATGACCACTGAGCTCTTCATGTGGTGCAGAGCCAGCCCAGGGAGGCATCTCCTGCTCTCCTCTTTCAGTAACCGCTGACTAGGAAATCGCAACCCGCTTCTTACTCCTGACCTACTTCTCTCCACAAACCTGCCTTGTGGGGCTGCCCTCACTTGTTTTTCAAGGAGAAAAATACTCTACATCTCTCCTCTCAGTCACTGTTACTTTGACACGGGGTTCATGGCATCATCCTGTGCTGATGCTCCTAAACACCCACCAGCTTACCCTAAGAGTGGTCCTGACTGGATGGATAATGAAGTAGCTAATTAGGAAAATACATAGGTGGCTAATTAAGGAAGTCTCACCCATGGGTCATGAGGCTTTGCAGGCAGAGCTCTTGACTGCAAACCACACACCACTCAGGGAGGCATTGCTTGTACGTGGGGTTTGTTTCCTCCTAATGGCATAATTCTTAGAGTGCAGCAGCTTGTAAATACAAGCCTGGTTATTTTTTGGGTACTGGTTTTTGCTGCCAGCAATCTATTAATTTGGGGGTTGGAACTAGATGATCTTTAAGGTCCCTTCCAACATAAACCACCCTGTGATTCCGTGAATCAGCGAACACTGCAAACAGATTTATGCTTCTTATAAACAGCACAGTCATATCAGCACCGAGAGCAAGTGCAATTCACAGCCTTTGCTAAAGGCTTTGCTTGGTTTGCAGCAGTGGCCCCAGACCCTGGGTGCCCAGCTGGGCATCTCTGTCTCTGAAAGGGGACTTGGAGCAGCCTACAGGGACTGGATTGCTTTACCAGGAGGAGAAGACACAGCTGGGGGTATGGCAGCAGTGCCACAGTGTCTTCCTGTAACCTGCTGGGCTAAGCAGCCTCCAGTCACAGGTTGGTACCTGAGCCTTGTGGCCTTTCCTATTCCTTTTCTCCTGATTTCCTCTCCCTAACCTCCTACCTTTGTTTTTCTGCTCACTGCTCCCCTTGCCTGTGTGTTTTGGCAGCTGATCCTGGTGTGGCAGCTCCTGTGGGATGCTGGATTGAGTACAATGCAGAGCCCCCTGCACTGCCATGAGCTGAGGGGCACAGCAGTGACCCAGCACAGGTAGATGCCCCCTCCCAGACCTGTGCTGTGACCTGTGGTCGTGTTGACCAGGAAGTATCTCAGGCCTCTTTGGACCCCTGACCACAGACAGGTGCTCCCGGGAGTGTTCAAAGGCCACAGCAACCTATTCCACAAAAATCACTGCTTTGGAAAGTGTTACAAAATTAATTATGTAAAGAATGCAAAGGTGGCAAGCTAAAAGGTTGCAAAAACCCAAGAATTATCTGTTTGGTAAGGCAGACAAAAAGGAAAGCCAACATGGTTTATAGGGATTTTAACATTACAGGCAAAATTTTAAGGTGATGAGCAATTTTCTGATCAGACCAGAAATTCTCTGGAAGAGTGATTTTCTGAGCAGTCCTGTGGGGATCTGTGGATTGGTGCCAACATGATGGGTACAGAGGGTAGGATAAGTTTCTGTATCAGCTGCTGGTTCTGGAGATGGCTCGAGAGACCAGACCAGAAACGTGCTCCCATGTCACCATCACCTCCAAAACAGGAGACTTTCCTTGACCTTCCCTGTGAGGGTGGTGAGGCAGTGGGAGAGAGAAGCTGTGGCTGTTCCATCCCTGGAAGTGTCCAGGCCGGTTTGGATGGGGCTTGGGATAGTGGAAGGTGTCCCTGCCCATGGCAGGAGGATGGAATGAGATGATCTTTAATGTCTTTTCCATCCCAAACCATTCTATAATGCCACAATCTCCTTTTGTTTCCATCTCCTTCTCCTTTTTCCTTCGATATTATTTTTAACCTTGCGCCCGAGAAGAATGAGTGGGCTGATTCTGCATTTTCTACTGTTGCAAGGCAGTGACAAATAAACCTCAAACCTGACTAAAATATCTGTGATTGTCTGGTATCACTTGGCAGAGCCAGAGCTGTTGGTGGGGATGGGACATGTGCTGGTGCTGGCTGTCAGGAACTGAGAGGATGCCAGCCAGGCTCATTACAGACTACACTTTCTGCCTTTGCTGCTCACGAAGAGGAGTTCCAGGAGCTGGACTTCAGTGGTCCTTGTTGGTCCTCTCAGGATCTTCTATGATTAAAAACATTTTTCATATTTTCTAGTTCTAGTTTTCATAGTTTCTAGTTCTTATTCCCCATACTTCCAGGGGCAGCAGGTTCAGGTCCTCAGCTCATCAGAGAAATCCCTTCTTGCTTTTGGTGTAACTGTTTATTTATTCTTCCTTCAGAAAAGTGGCTCAGCTTTTCTACTTTTTCTATAAGTTCAACAAAAGATTAAAAAATATGTTTGATGTACTTTGGGGCTCATAGACTGACAAAACACTTTTTTTCCTGGGCACAGCTCTCTATGAGTGAGTAAAATCAGTACAAACCATCATGTTTCTGTTTTATCTGCATTCTTAGTAAGCACAATACATTTGCATCATGATCAAGGTTCCCAGTTCTGGTAAATGAATAGAGATAGTTTATCTCCTCTCCAACTTGACCCCATAATTTTTCAGGGTGGCTTTTCATTTCAGACTTCTGAAACTTCTGTTCTTGGCCCTCATTACAGCTGAATCTGCAGCACCTTTTAGAAGCATCTGGTTTCTATCCAGATTGCTTTGATAAGTGGCAATGATGAGTGTGATTATCTGCAAAAATCCAAGTTGAAACTTCCCTTCCTGGTGGCTTTTACTCACAGGTTGTCAAGTTACTGCTGCTCAGATTTTGCAAACTGACATGAAACTGAGATGGGGAGCAGTGCTGGACTGGAAACTTCTAATGTTGGAGAGGGTTTTGCTGCAATTCCACCCCCTTTCCTCCAAATGATAATACAATTTAAGAGCATCAAATTAGCAGAAATTTGCACTGAAACTCTTGAAAACAAGGAGGAACAATCTTTACCTGTTGAACCCCAAACTGATAAGAGCTGTGCATAGGTGAAAGAGGAGCTCTACTCTCTTTGGTCTCTCATTGTGATCATTATTGACTGTAGAAGAATAAGGACACTGATGAGGTCACCCTTATCAGGATGCATTGATTTGGGATTATTCTGCACCTTTCCAACTGAACATAGCAAGGAAGGAAATCAGTGAAGGAAAATCTCTTGGCTCATGGTGCTAGGAGTTAGGAGAGAACTTGCAGTAGGAAAGGAAATAGTCCTCTGGCCCTATAAATCCAACTTATTAATTAAACGATTAAATGCTTCTGCAGGAGCATGTAGAACACCCAAGCAGCCTGTAGGTATGAGCACAGAATTGTCCAAATAAATAAAAAGTGGTTCTGTTCTAAGGTTCAGATTTAGCTGGGTTGGTAAATGATTCAACAAAAATCATGCTGGTGCAAGGGAGCCTGGTGTATCTTCACTAAGGCCAGGTTGGATGGGGCTTGGAGCAACCTGGGGTAGCAGAAGGTGTCCCTGCCCATGGCAGAGAGGTTGGAAGTAAATGACCTTTAAGGTCCTTCCAACCCAAACCATTCCATGATGATGATGATGATGCTGATCTGTGAAGTCTGTTAGAAGAAATCTGTTGGCTTTTCCATGCTCCAGCTATGTCATCTCTTTCTGACCTGGTTCTGAATTTTTACACCTCAGTATAGATCTCTCAGCATTTTCCAGTCCCTACTATACATGTGCCAACTCCAGCTAGTGGCACATGACTTCCAGGGAAGAAAGGGCTGGACTCTCTGTGATTTTAACTGTTGGAAGTTACTTGGGCTAATTGCAGATATTTTGACAATACTCCTTCTAGGAGTGGTAGGACATCCAAAGATTATCTAAACAAGGAAGTCAGTTCTGTTTCAAATTTCCTGGATTGATATTTATATAAATCTTTGAAAACCTTGAAGGATAAGTGTTCCTTGATGCTTTTTATTTTAGGATTTTTTTTTTTTTTAAAGTCTGTTCTTGCTTAATACTTGTGGGAGGGTCAGCTGGGTTAAAGTTCAGGACCTACAGGAGACCTTAAGGAAGAATAACTGGAGATAATGTCAGAAACTAGCTAAGTTAGGATCATATACACTCCTAGATTTCTATGTTTAGGCAAAGTTGTATCAATGTTTGAAGGTAACTAATGGTGTAGACAGGAGTTCATTGCTGTGATTGCAGGTACCGTGGTCAACCTGAATTAATCAATATTTCCTTGGTCCAGTGTTTATCTGCCAGGTCAGGGAATGGTGTGGCTGTGCTGTGGGTTTAGGTTACAGGCTGACCCACCTGGAGCAGGTTAGGGAGGGTTTGGGCTCACTGGAACAGCTGGTGGGAAAAATCCCCAGTAGCAAAAGTTGGGATGATCACAGCTGGATCTGGAGAAGATGCTTTCACCTGAGAGGACCTTCCCTCTGGTTAGAGACTCTCAGCCCTGAGCTCTGCGTCTCCACAAGTTCTGTATTTGCTATTGCATTTGCCAGTGCCTCAGCAGGGCCACACCTCCCCGAGACAGCAGCAAACAAAACATCCACATCTTCACCAGCCTGCCCTCCCCTCTGAAACATGGAACATGTTCACTGGGGCACTTTTAACCCAAGTGTGCTTTAAATAAACCCACCTGCTGTGCCAGACACCCACCCACGCAAGCGCCATCCAACCGCAGATGAAGTGCTGCGGCAGGGTGCTCCACTTTTGAAGAGCTGAAAACGTGTTGGAAGGACACGAACACAGAGAAAATCACGATTGCGATCAGCCAGACGTGGTTAATTGCTTCAGTCCCCCACCTGACTCTCGTGAGCCTCCCCCTGCGTACCCAGGTGGTGCCTCTGCTCCATGGAAAATGGGCTGAGATGGGTTGGGCTGAGATTCACAGGTAATTTTGGAGTGAAGTTAAAGCTCAGCAGTGGAAGTGCACTCGCTGTTTTAGGGGAGGGAGTTTCTTTCCCCCCAAAGAAGTATTCAAAGTGCTGTGTTGTACCCATCTTTATAAATCCTTTTCCAATCAGATAATTAGGTGGATAACTGGGTAATTACCCAGCAGAAATTTCTTTTTTTTTTTCTCGTCTTTAATCTCTTTGATACCACTTTATGAATAATTTTCCTCCAGGTATCTTAGTTTCTCTATTGGTAAAATGGTGTTTTCCCTAATTTTTTTTTTCTCATGGGCTTTACATTCTCTACTGCAGAGGTAGATGTTATCAGAAGAATTGGAGGATTTAACAGCATATAAATCTCTTTTACAGAGTGATTTCTTGCCTTATCAGGAACACTTCTTTAGAAAGAAAGGAGAATACCAAAGAGATTTTCACTAATTATTTTTTTTTATTACATAAAGATAAATAAACATTACCTTAATAGTTAAAAATATATATTAGGATAATACATTATTATCATGTTTTCTACCAGCATAAATAGATTTATATAAATAGACATTTCAAAGTGTATAAACTAAGGATGGATAGAGTTCCCATTACTTTTCAGCCTGGCACATGAAGGTGTCTGGATTCTGAATTTGTGGAGTTCAAGATTTTGGGAGAAAACATTATTTTTTTAACCGAGACACCTAATTTTCAATATATTCTGCTGTATTCTTGACAAATTTTATGGCTTGATTCAGCATTTTGGAGGCTGGATCAGGCCTCTTCCATGCAAAGAAGTTCCCTGTGGCTCCTTGCTCTTGCACCTCCAGCTCCCTTCAGGCCTGGTGCTGGACCAAGGGCGTGACACACGTGCAGCCCACGGTGATTTTTTTCTTCTCCAGCCTGTAGGACTGCTGGCAGCCCTTCTGCTCCCTGCGCAGGACCAGGATCTCCTGCATGATGGGCACGGAGTTGAGGCTGTGGTCCAGCTGCCCCTCCGGAGTCACGCACCGGGTGTGGCGGCACTCGGCGTCCGCGATCAGCCGCGGGAAGCGGTCGTGGTCCTCGTCGATCCTGGGGGTTGGCAGGAAAGAGAAGGTTTGAATCCAAAGGCATGATAGTCAGGATGACTCTGGGCTCCCTGCTCGGGAGCCTGTGCATCCTGGGGTGCATTGCCTACGGAGGGACAGCAGCTTCTCCAAGACTGCAGGTTTTTCCGAAATAAAATGTAAGTAACTAAATACTGGATATTTTAAAATGCATGGCTGCATGCAACTGCCTTTGCAGAGGATTTGCTTCAAGCAGGCACTGACTTTGAAAGACTTATCAGAAATGATTTGAGCTTTCCAATGTGTCACTTCAACTAACAGACCCAAAATCCTTCAGTTCCTCCCCAAAACTTGAAACGTTGGTGTTAAACCACTGTTGAATTTGGTGCATCATTAACCCTCTGAGGTATTTTATAATGATATTTTACACAAAGAATGCTTTAGAATATAAAGCTTGCCCCAGTATACAAATTAATTTTTAAATTATAAAAGTCGTTTGCTTTGCCTTCTGTATACTGCCTACGCCTTGTGGGTTTTTTTTGTGCTGCTTTCTGTACTGGTTCTCTTTCAAAGAGGATTATACAGATGTGGATACTCTCATATTTCCAAAATCTCTCAACTGTAAAGCACTGAAAATAGAGATGAAAGCGTTTTTCTTGGCCAGGGCATCCAGTGTTTTTCCAGGCCACAGGGACAGGGATCATACCTGTAATCCCACGGAGCCAGAGAGCGGCTGCTGACATCTGGGCTGGTTTTGGTGTCCTGGTTCGTGTTGCTGATGCTGAGGTTGACTCTCACAGTTTGGGGGAATTTTGAGTCTTTTGGGGTCAGGCATCCAGCAGATGCTTGCTTGAAGAGATTCTCTGGCTTGAGCCCAGGCTTGATCACCTTCCCCTGGGCAGAACTGCTGGCTGACAGCACGGCCAGCAGCACAAGGAGCAGGGGTCTGAGCTGGGGAGAATTGGTACATTTAGGACACAGGACAGATGTGAAATTCATCCACAGTCAGCCTAACTGGTGGTTAAAGCCCCTACTGCAGGTTGGAGTAATTATGGAAAAATGTGCAGTATGTCACATCCACTTTTGTTCTCATTAACTGATTCTCACAGTGCTGATAGTTATATTTACACCCAGTTGTAATCTGGTTGTAATGTTAAATTATAGAAAATAATATAATAGAGAAGATAGCAGAAAGAGTATAACAAAAAGAAAGACACTCTAAGGCTGAGTTTTCAATGTATTTCTTGCCTTAGAAAATGCTGTGGGAGCCCATGTCACTGATGTACAGTCTCATTGCTGCCCCATGAGCATTCTCACATTTTAAGTTTTTTAATTATTAATGATTTAAACAAGCATTTTAAAGGTGGGTGCAGATCCCTATTCCATCTATTAGAATTTAAATAAGTCTCTCTCAAACTGGGGGAAAATAAACTCAGAATTCAAGTTCTTACCAGAGAAGCGCAAAAAGTTGGAGACATCTTCCTTCCTTCTCTTACTGCTTCTGATGCTTGTGCTGGGTTCTGCTGAGCTGAAGGTGTCTGGGCACATCTGCTGCTGGACCTTTTATAAGAGTTTCTGGGTTGTGCAAAATAATTTGGAGTAGGTGTTTTTTTCCCCCAACCTTAACTGTGGTTTCTGACCAAAACCTAAATTAAGAAGTGTATGTATATAGGTTCCATTAACACAGGTGGAATACAGGATATATCTTAGATCTGTAGATGATGTCATTCCTTCAGCCATGTCACTCTAATGGTGACAAAACCACAAACGTTGCAAATTTGTGGGTGCAAAGTATTCGATTTTAAATTGGGGTGCCGTAGATATCAAACCTAAATGTCGCTGGCACAGGTTTGGATCTGTTCACTCCTTGGTCGGTCTGACGTCTTTTCACCCCAGATTGGGCAGATGTTGGACAGCTGGCCACCATCAAATTGCTCTCATGTTCTTCCCAAGGGCTGCAATTTTTCTTGATGTCTGAGGAGCAATGTCCCTGCTCAAGCTCAATTCTCCTCTGAACTGGGCTACTTCTATTCACGGTTAAACCTCAGGTGTGATATCTCAGTGTTGATCAGAATGCTTGGTGATAGTGAGCTCCCAAAAGTCAGTCACTCTCCACATAGGAAAAAAAATGAGTGAACTTTGTTTTGAGCTTGCCACCCTTTAATTTTGCTTTCATTTTCCCTCTCTCGTGCTATGAGGCAGTGCTTTGTTCCTAAGGAAAGGAGTTTGGAAAGTCTGCTGGATGTAGTTAAACTTCCTAAGTTAGGGAGAGGACAAAGGGGTTCCAGAGAAACTTTGTGAAGGCTGAGAGATGCAAAATGATGCAAGACACAGGTTACACAGAGGAGCTGTGGTTTTCCTTGGATCCATGGAAGTGCCCAAGGCCAAGCTGGACAGGGTTGGGAGCAACCTGGGATATTGGAAGGTGTCCCTGCCCATGGCAGGGTGTGGAGCTGTATTATATTTAAAGTCCCTCCCAACCCAAACCATTCTATGACTCTAGGATTCTATAACATCAAGTGTATTCTCTGATATTTCCTTTTTTAGGAAATAGTCCCATCATTTTGCTCTGACAGTGGGTTACGAATAGCTCAGATGTGCCCCATGAAGTGACACTCAGTGTAACAGCCTTGACATGCTGATCAGAACATTTCCCAGGTCTAATTTTAGTGGGGTTTTTAATAAAAATTATATGGAGAAGGTACAAAATTTTTATATATGCTTAATATTTATATCTAAGTCCAAATTTTACTCATCTTGTGCCATCCAAAGGAGGATTCAAATAAGGGTAGAATTTAGTTTGCGGGTTCTGGGATACCCGTGACCTACATCCGCTTGTTTAAAAGAAGCTGATGTTTCAGAAATTAAATGTATATTTCAGTTTCCCTCTTCAAGTTAGAGGTGTGCAGGTTAAAGGAAATGGTCCCCTCAGAAGGGGTTTTCTCTAAAGCAATTTACTGAAATATCCTTTCAAAGTGGGTCAGTTAAATTGCCAATTTTAGAAGCAAAATACGTATTGGAAAGCCTGCGAAGGAGCGGAAGGTCAGGTTCAACCAGCCTGACCCTAAATTGTCTACCTTAAATGCGTCAGTGGTTTGGGTTACTTAAGCAGTTGAAAGGTGAATAGTTTAGCATTTGAACATGGCTGATGCACCACAGCACAACAATGGCAAAAAAAAATATTTCCATGGTTTATATCGAGGCATGAACACGTTTGTTGGCAGTTGTCGTAGGCAAGATGTGAAGGTCTGAGGAGAAAATGTGCCTCTTGAAATTTCTGATTTCAAGATTTTTCCAAGCTCCAAATAATTATTTTGTAATTCCTAATGCTCTGAACTGAAAGAAAAATTAATATGATTTTCCCCATGAGATTAGAAGTTGCCCCAAAGGATTTGTTTTATTCTGATACAGTTTTCTCTTAGCTAGAGATCTGGAAACTGGGACACTAAAAAAAGTTTACTGAAACAACAACAACAAAATGTAAAGGTTATCAAAAGCCTTTTGAAATGAAACCTATCCCTTTTCTTTGCTCTGGTGAAAGCTTTCTTGAGAGCAAGTTGCTCTTTAAGTACTTTACCTGGCTGAGATTCTTCAGGCACTCAAACCCGAGTGTGTTTGCATTTGATGACACTTTCTCCCCTCAAAGAGTATCTCAGAACCACAGAACGGCTCTGCAGACCCAGCAGCACCCTCAGGAGCCAGGTGTCACCAAACCCAGGGACTCACCCTGTGGCATCTCCTCCTCAGTGTCACTGAAGTTGTATGGGATTCATTAAATTAAAAATTAATTAATTAATTAATTAATTAATCCAGCAGGAGTCTTCCTTGCCTTCCTTGCACATCTTCTTCCTTCTGGGAGGGGGAAGGAGGGGTCACCCAAGGGTTTGGGTTGGAAGGGACCTTAAGGTTCATCCTGTTACAATCCTGTTATATCAGTACCCATCCCCATCTGTGGTGAACTCCCTACAAATACATTTCTAGAGACAGTTTTTGCTTTTACAGCCATGGGACTTTTCCATTCTGCATTCAGATTTGATGCAGATTTTCACTGATTTTCATTCAGACAAACTCTGTCATCTCAGTGCCTAAAGAGACCCATACCAGTCCCAAACTTTGGTTCGCTGTTTCTTTTCATCTTCAGGATCCCAGATCACTCCTCTGACCCTTCTCCCAGCAGTCCTTGGCTGTTTTGCTCCTTATTCATAGAATCCCAGAATACCCTGAGTTGGAAGACACCCACTTTGACACCAAAATCATCCAGTCCAGCTGTTTGTGCCAGCCTCACAAACCCTGCTATTTACCAGGGAAATACAGGGCACCCCAGCAAACAGCACTGAGAGCAGCAGCAGCATCTAAAACCCTGGGCAGCTGAACTGTCCAGGTGAATCCTTTGGGGACAGAGAAGGACACAGGTATAAATCTGACCTTGGGATGCTTTTGGATGCCAAGAACAGTTGGGAAAGCTCATGGGTAAATGAGTCTCTTTTGGTGTTCATCCCTTGCCATGGGCAGGGACACCTTCCCCTATCCCAGGCTGCTCCCAGCCGTGTCCAGCCTGGCCTTGGGCACTTCCAGGGATCCAGAGGCAGCCACAGCAACCATCCAAGTGCTGGAGCTCTGGAGTCCTGACTGAACTTGCTGTAAATTAAAAGAGAACTTTACACATTTTTTAATTGCTATCAGTTAAGTTTATGATACTTCTGTAAAATAAGATTGTTTTTTATTTATGAGTAGGAACACATTTATTTTTTTTTTTCTTCCTGGAGAGTACATATTATATTATTTTTCTTCCTTTTGAGTACATATTATAAGTCCCTATAAATACAGCAGTATTTTTACTTCACACAAGTAATACAATGCAATACATACAAGCATTGCATGACACACTCTGCATTGTGGAGGCAATTTCTAGGTTAGACTGAGTTCAGTGGTGATCTATGGGAAACTCAGAATTTGATTGAGAAAGATCCTGGGAGGGGACATGACCAGGACAGCTGCCCCAAGTAATCCAAAAGGATATTCCATACCACAGGATGTCAGCTCAGATAAAAACTAAGAAAAGAAGGAAGGGGGTGCATTTGTTATTTACAATATTTGCCTTCCAGAGCAACTGCTTTGTGTGCTGAAGCCCTGCTTCCTGGGAAGTGCCAGACATCACTCACTGATGAGAAGTAGAGAATAAAATTATCTTTTTTTCTCTTTTTCTCTTGTTTTCGCTTGTGCACAAACTTTTACTTTTGTTATTGTAAACTGCCTTATCTCAACCCAGGAGTTTCCCACCTTATTTTCTCTCTTCTGTCCAGTTGGGAAGGGGGAGTGATAGAGTGGATCAAGATTCTTCCACCACAAACTTGGAAAAGAGAAGGCTCTGGAGAGACCTTAGAGCCCCTTCCAGTGCCTAAAGGGGCTCCAGGAGAGCTGGAGAGGGACCTGGGACAAGGGATGGAGAAACATGACACAGGGAATGGCTTCCCACTGCCAGAGGGCAGGGATAGATGGGATATTGGGAAGGAATTGTTCCCTGTGAGGGTGGGGAAGCCCTGGCACAGAGTGCCCAGAGAAGCTGTGGCTGCCCCTGGATCCCTAGAAGTGTCCAAGGCCAGGCTGGATGGGGCTTGGAGTAACCTGGGCTAGTGGAAGTTGTCCCTGCCCTTTGTAGTGGGGGTGGAACTGGATGGTCTCTCAAAGTCCCTTCCAACCCAAACCATTCCATGATTCTATGAAGTCACTGCACCAATCTCCCACCCTTTTGATTCTTACACAGGAGACACAGCAGAAGAGCTAAAATAGTTTTTTTTCCTCTATTAAACACCTGTATTTTTCCTCCCCAGCCACTGCACTGCAGTAGAAATGATCATCTCTTACTTCATGCCTGAATTTCCAAGCACATCTACCGGAGATCACAGTCTCACATCAACTGTGGTTGCTGCCAGTGGTTGAAATGTCCTTTGCATAACTAATATCTAATACATACTTAGTAGCTGGGAAGTCAACTTTAAGAAAATGAGCTGGAAAGGGACGTTTTAAGAAAGGGACATTTGTGGAGCATTGAGAGGTCCGTGCTATTTGCCCAAAATCCAGCCCTTACTTTGTGTTCCACCACTCACCACTTTCAAACCAAATTAAATTCAGGAAACTTGTTTTCTCAACAGTATATCTCTGTATCCCAGAGCTTAACCTCAGAGTTGCCAGGCAGGTCTGATAGGGCAGCCTGCAGAAATAAACTCATTTCTACTGTAGCCATTTTCCTGCTCCCTGGTAAAATCTGAAAATCTTGATCATTCATTGTAGATTCAAAAAAATCATAGAATCACAGAGTAGTTTGGGTGGGAAAGAACCTTCAAATGTCATCTAGTCCAACACCTGCAATGAGCAGCATCCTCCACAACATCAGCTTGTTCACAGCCCCATCCAACCTGATCTCAAATGTTTCCAGAACCATTTCTTTTTAAGAAAGGAAGTTCCTCTTTTTCTGTTTTTTTTTTTCTTGCAGAGCAATCACTCCTAGCCACATTTTGTATGCGAGAATGTGTCAGAATCTAAAAGTTTTACAGAATAAGTGACTTAGAGCGGTTTTGGTGAGAGTTGTTAAAACACCAGCAGGACCCTAATTTTTGAGCCCTTTCACCTCACTGCAATTCAATTTGACTTTTTTTTTTTTTTTTTTTTTTTTTAAGTAATGGAAATTCACCACTTTTCCAATCATATGCAAATTCTGACCGCAGTGCAATGAAGTTTCCAGAACTATCCCAGGGAAGGATTTCAGAGAATTAGCACTGCTGAAGGTTCCTCCTCAGAGACGTGGCCTTGTGAAGGTGGGGTGGGGACCATGGGTGGATGACAAAAACCCCAGGTCCCATTTTAACCTGAAAGATGCCTCTTAACCACACCTGATCCTTCTGTGCTGATGCCATGGATACAAGGGCAAAGTGAATAGGTGTGTGCCAGGCAGCATGGACCACTCCTGATTCTTTTTCTTCTGGTTGAACTGGCTGTGCTGAGCCCAGCTGGGCTAGAAAAGGAATTGTGGTCCTTGGTTTCAACCAATGGTCAATTCTGAATGATTGTGGCCTTTGAGTGCTTAGGGGGGCTTTTAGAAAAGAGACAGTAACTTTTTACATGGGCAGAGAGTGATGAGACGAGGGTAAATTATTTTAAACTGGCAGAGGGCAGGTTTAGATGGAATATGAGGAAGAAAATGTTCTCTGTAAGGGTGGTGGTCCTGGCACAGGGTGCCTAGAGAAGCTGTGTCTGCCCCTCGATCCCTGGAAGCGTCCAAAGCCAGGTTGGATGTGGCTTGGAGCAAGCTGGGATAGTGGGAGGTGTCCCTGCCTGGCAGGGGGTGGAACCAGATAACCTTTAAAGAAAAATCAAACCAGTCTGTGACTCTGTGATTAGTGGGAAGAAGACAAATGGGGTCAGAGCAATGAGCTTTTGGAGGATAGAAAAGTTATGGCTGATGAGAGGTTGATAATCTAATTGCTCTTCACATTACTGTGAAAGTCACTCTTTTCTGAGCAGTGGGAAGATTGTATAAATATACAGGACTGACACGTGCAACTACAAGCAAACTGTTTTCCCTCTAATCAGTTAAGGAATTGCTAAAAGCACTTCCATTATAGTAGCTGAATTTCCTCTATCTTTTTTTTTTTTTTTTTTTTTTGCATTTTCCTATATTTTTTTTCTTTACTGTGAAGACTGAAACATTAAAATGAAATGTGCCTACACTTCCACCACAAGGAAATAATCTTGCTGCTTCCTACACCTACAGCTTCCAAAGCCTGAAAAAACCTTCATGCCATCCCTTCAGAGACTCACCTCTGCTGCCTCCCCTGGTGCCCAGGTGGTTCCCTTGGCACATCAGCTGTGAGGGAGATGCCAGATATCACAGGGCTTCTGTGGTGCACAACATCTGATGGCTGATAAGCAGCTTATGTGAGAAACACAGAAAGCAAAGTACCTAAATGTCTCATCATCCCAGCCTGAGGTTGGCTTGCAAAGGATTCAAGCAGGGCTTTACCATATAAAGTTGCATCAGGCAGAGTTAATCAGGTGATGGGGTGAATGCTAATCTGAATGTTAATCAGGGTGATTGCTTGTCTGTCCTATTTTCTTTCTTTGTTTGCAGCAAAGGGAAGATTGGCAGAAGCTTTCTGCATGTTTACAGGAGACCTTTGTTCCTTCAGGGGAGAATAAATGAGGTTTTAAACTGGATTAAATGGTCTCACACCCTGAGAGAACCTGGATATAGCTGGTGGAAGAGCAGATAAATGGTAGTGGGTCAAGAGGAGGGTCTTGGTCCTCTCAGGAAATAATTATGAAGAGAGAGGGGAGAACAGTGTTGCTCTTGGGGTGCTCAGTAATCACCAGAGATCCTCCTTGATAATGATGCCCCAAGTATTTTGTGTGGTCAGTGTCTGTTATTGAAAGCCTGAAAGAATGAAGTGGATTATATCAAGTTTACAGAAGTCTTCCATTTTGAATCTTTTCAATGTAAATACACAGGCATATATATTTATTTCATGTGGGGAAAACTGGCTTTTGGGGTGAATGCAGTGCTTCCTGAAAACTGACAGTTGTGGCAATTAATGCCCAATAAAATTGCACTTTATTTCACACCCAGAAATACTCCGCAGAAGGTTCTGAAGGTGGATTTGATTTGCACCCTTGTTTTATTTACTGTGAGCAGGGGCTTTGCTCAATGTAGAATTGCTGAAGGCTGTTTCCAAAGTGGTTTGGACTTGAGGTCTCAAGTAGACAGAAATTGGATCAATTTTTGTGCTTTCTGAAGACAGAGGAACATCGGTCATTTCTAAGAATTATTTATTTCCTGAATTTCATAATTTTTGATTCTGGTTATCTCATAATTGTTTGGCTAATAAAATTCAGTGGAAGAGTGTGTGTTTTTTTCAATTAATCAGTGTAAAAAACATTTTAACAGTGATGAAGGGAAATGAGAGAAGGTGATAGACAATCACTGAGTGTGACATAAAAATGCTGCTTTCTACACTCCTCTTCATTCCTGCTGTGCCAGGACTAAATCATGTGGATGCTCTTGTCTTACAGATCTTGGCAGAGGAAGGAGTGAGATTGTCCTGCTGTGCTCATTCCACGGCAGGGAAAGCTGAACTGTGGTAATTTTAACACTCTGTGCTATTTCTTGCTTTCCAAGACATTCTTGGTGGACCAAGATGGTTCATAAATTCACCAAAAAACAAAACATTTTTTGTTCCTTTTATAGCATAATTGAACAGGAAAGAAACTGGATTTTTGGTACTTTTTTGTGCAAGATGGTTCATTCCAGGTCATCATTAAACACAATTATGAGTTTGAGTATTCAGAAGACCTTTCCTTTTAATAGTTGTTGGTGTTTTCTATTGTTCCTCATTTATGGGAGTGTAAGAAATATCTGGCTGGAATATCTGGGTTTAATGATTGCTGAAATGCAGTAGGAACAGAAGATGGGGAGGATATCCTTTGCCCAGCTCCCCTAATGCAAAGGATGCTTACCAGGAGGGAACATCACATCAAGAAGCTAAATTTTAATTTCTGTCTTGTTTTGCACATTTTGTTTTCCTCATCTTATTAAGCAAATAGACACAGGTACCTTTTCCCCACTCATACTTTTGACAAGATTTCTCTGGGGTACTTGGCAAGACAGTTGGGTGAAATCTCTTTTACTTTTTAAGTTGTGTGTCTATTTCCACTTATGTCCTGGTTCTCCAGGGTTTTCCTTTTATTCTGGGGCTTGCTCTGCCCACTGTTGGGAAGCTCTGGGGATCTACAGCCCAGTGCTGTGCTCTGCAGGGGTCCTTTCCATTGATGTGGTGCTGAGCAAACCCAGGTTGTGTGGAGGGGACATGCAGTAAGATATGAGGTGTTAAAAATCCCCTTTTGACTCATTCCCAGGTAAAAAATTAGATCAGTTTACATCAAACGCTCAGAAACCCCCAGGGGTTTAGGACTGAAATGGGGCATCTTGGTGGTTAAGATCCATGGACTGTCAGGGATGACACAGTCCTTGCCCAGGATGAATTAATTGTGTATCTGGAGTGAAGGAACCTGGGGGATAGAATAATGGAATTGTTTGGATTAGAAGCGACCTTAAAGCCCATCTGATTCCAACCCACTGCCATGGGCAGGGACACCTTCCACTATCCCAGATTCCCCAAGCCCCGTCCAACCTGGCCTTGGACGCTCCCAGGCATCCAGGGGCAGCCACAGCTTCTCTGGGCAGCCTGTGCCAGGGCCTCACCACCCTTGGAACATTTTGTCTTTTGACCTGAATTTACTAAACCTTCTAGACTCAGGAGCCTTTTGTCTGTCTGGGTTTTCCAAATGACATTGCTGAAAAAAATGAAGTTGCGCTCCGTTGCATTTGGGAAGATGTGCACTTCCTGTCCTTAATCGAGATCCAAAATGCTTTGGAACAGGCTGATGCCACTCCTCATTCTGCTGCATCCATGCTCTTTCCTCCTCATCCATCCAGCAAAAAATAATGGTGTCATGAATGATACACATAAAGGACTTATTTTGATATGCATTTGTTCATTTGTTTCTTAACAACTTTGAATTTTTTTTGGTGGAGTGAAGATTGGGAACAACCAGCTGAGCTGAATGTCTGAAGTTAGATCAGAACTCATTGCCTGGCTCAGAGAACAGGTCAACAGAGCCATTTTCAAGTTGTTTGGCTGTTTTTCTTCATTAGTTGCAGTGTGGTGTGGGTGGGAAGACTCAGAAGATACCTCTCAGGGAGATGTGTGATCTGGTGTGCGTGTTGTGGCTGAGTGGATATGGGATAACTGATGTCAAAAACCTTTGCTGTGCAGATTGTGGTTACTTATAGCTCCTTTTTGTGTTAAATAAGTAAAAAAGACACTTGGACGCAGAGGGTTTTCAAGAATATGTTGCACATGTTGTTTATGATTTTTCTTAATAATTTAATCACAAATTACGTGGACTGGCAGTGCTCAGCAAAGGGCACAGTGTGGATGGAAGTTTGATAGGGAAAGGAAATAAAGATGGTTGTGGCTCTGCAGATCCACACTGATTTAGCAATCTGCTGACTGTTTCAGAGCCAACAGCTTTGTATGTGATATTTTGAGCCTCTGGTAATCATGGGATGGTTTGGGTTGGAAAGGACCTTAAAGCTCATCTCATTCCAACCCTCCTGCTGTGGGCAGGGACACCTTCCACTAGACCAGGTTACTGCAAGCCCCATCCAGCCTGGCCTGGAACACTTCCAGGGATGAAGGAAATGCTGGAGAACCCCTGCTTGCAGTGATGCTTATGAAAACCAAAAGCCCATCCCAAACCTTTCCAGGTGCCCCATCCCCAGGTGCACCTCTGGGGACGTTCAGAGCGGCAGCAGATCCATCCGGCAGGAAGGGCTGGTGGGGCTGAGCTGAGGCAGAGGCAGGCAAACCTTCCTGGCTTGGTGTTTTCCACACTGCTATAGCTGGTTGAAGGGGACCAAACCTCCGAGGAAGACGGGCTTGGTTCCGTTTGACCAGCCAGAGCAGAGCATAGCTCCGGGCTGCAGCACGCGCTCGGCTCCGCTGCTCCCGACCTGCAACGGGAACGGGACACGTGAGACCAAGGACACGGGGACTGACCTCTGCTCACAGGGACAAGAGGGTGGTGCAGCACTTGGGACACCACCTTAGGAGACCTCACCACTCTCCACAGAACCATGGAATGGTTTGTGTTGGGAGGGACTTAAAGAACGTCTCATTCCAACTCCCCTGCATGGGGGCACCTTCATATAGCTCTTTCCTTCCTGCTTCTTTCTCTTTTCCTATTCTCCCTCTCCTTATTTTCTTCTTTTTAATTTTTTTAAATTATTTTTTTTAAATCATGAAAAAAAGGAAAAGTGGGAGGGAGGAAAGACCCCTCCTTTGTCCATTGAAGGGAAGTCACCTGCCAGTTGTCAGTCAGGCATCACTTTTCAGAGCCACCCTGAGCCCCCCAGCTGTACCTGGAGCCTCAGCAAGGAGACAGCTGCCAGAGACCACGAGCAGCAGGGCACGGGGCAGCTTCCAATCAGGACAAAAGCAACATTTTTCTTACCCTGTGCATAGGCCCCTTTCCATGCGCATATGGTTTTCCGGGGACTTAGAGTAGTTGGATCTTAGGTTGGAAAAGGCCTCTAAGGTCATCAAGTCCAAGTGACTTGATACATTTTTCTCTGAAAAACATTTTGATATAGGAGGGGGTTTTCCCTCTTTTTTTTTTTCTTTTTGTTTTAATTCCCTTTTGTCTTCTCACTGCTTACTGTTTGGAGGAATATTAATTTGAATAACCTCTGGACTCCTCTGCTTGCTTCATACTTTCTCTTTGCTCATTGGGGTATTCATCAGCAAGGGAAGCATCAGCAACTTAAATTTGATATTCCATATGGAAACATCTATCTTACTGCCAAAGAAACACCTCCTGCAAGCTTCCAGTTACAAAATTCATTTCATACTCTGCCCCTTCAGCACTAGAATGTTGCAAACTTGATAAAATTTGGGAAGAATTAGAGTTTTTTACCTTCTGTCATGGTCTGGGTGTGGTTACACAAGTAGAGGAGGGAGGAAAGAATGGAGTGAAAACAGTGGCCTTGACCCCCCAGGCAGGCTGTAGGTTTTCCCAAACCTTAGCCCCGTGTCTAGGTTATTTCTTCTCCTGTGTCCTTGCCAGTGTGTGTGTGCCTGTAACCCAATCCTGGCCCGTGCTGTGCAGGAAGAGTCACTGCTGATCCCAGGCTCCGGCAGAACACGCCGGGAACAGCTGCAGAGAGTAAATAAGGGATGGGATTCCACCCCAGGGTTAAACCCCAAATTTATGCAGTCAGTCAAGGCTGGGGACAGGCTCAGCTGGCCAGCCAGAAGTTTGGCTTCATTTGCCAACACGTGAGCATCTGGCACCATCCAAGGATCCACAGGCTGTCTGGGACAGCCACGTGTGATGTGCAGGTGTGGCACAGCACAGAGCTGAAGAAAGCCACTGGGAGCCATTCTTAGGCTGTCCCCAAGGGCACTGGGGGACAACTTTTTGGCAACTAAATAAAGTCCACAGCGCCACAGGCTGCAACAAGTTTTCTTCACCATAGAGATGAAGAGACCACCAGGTGCAGAAAGGGAAGTGTTGGGATTGACACATGGACAATGGGTTGATCAGCAAAGTCAGGGAGGGAGCATGGGTCAGGATTCACACCCCTGCCAAGATTCACATCCCTGCCTGCTCATTCCCTCGGGAGCCTTTTTGTCTTGCCTAGTTTTTATTATTAGAACCATGGAATGGTTTGGGTTAGAAGGGACATTAAGGACCATTCAATTCCAGCCCCCTGTCATGGACAGGAACACCTTCCACTATCCCAGGTTGCTCCAAGCCCCATCCAGCCTGACCTTGGACACTTCCAGGGATCCAGGGGCAGCCACAGCTTCTCCGGGCACCCTGTGCCAGGGCCTCGCTTCCCTCACAGCCAAGAATTCCTTGCCAAAATCCCATCTATCCCTGCCCTCTGGCAGTGGGAAGCCATTCCCTGTGTCATGTTCCCTCTGTCCCTTGTCCCAGGTCCCTCTCCAGCTCTCCTGGAGCCCCTTTAGGCACTGGAAGGGGCTCTGAGCTCTCCCTGGAGCCTTCAGCTGAACAATTCCTGCTCTCCCAGCCTGGCTTCAGAGCAGAGGGGCTTCAGCCCTTGGAGCAGCTTTGTGGCCTCCTCTGGACTTGCTCCAGCAGCTCCACATCCTTCTGATGCTGAACTCCTGGGCTGGAGGCAGCTCTGCAGGTGGGGTCTCACCTGAGCAGGGCAGAGGGGCAGAATGCCCTCCCTTGGCCTGCTGGCCATTCTTCCTTAGGATAATTTTTCTCTGCTAAATTTATCTTCTGAATTATCATAACCTAGGAGTTGTTTCTGTACAAGAAGGACAGGATGAAATAATGGTTTGACAAATGCTTTCCTGAATTACATCTAGGAGACCGCAGGGCCTGGGTCAGATGCAGCAGCCCTGGCTTTGATTCAGACTGAAATTTTGCAAAGCATCTTGGTGTCTGAGGAACATAAATGTCATTGGTTTCACGGTCTATATTGGTACATTTTATAGGGCTGAGGTGCAGGCACAGGAACTCAGTGGTTTCTGCTGTGTTTTGCACAGTTGCTGGCACAGTTTTGACCTGTGTCAACTGGGACTGACCCTAACAGCTCCTAAGCTCAGCTTTGCTATTAGAACTGGTCAAGGGACGTTCCTTGACTGGTCAGACCGGAGTTTGAAGATTATTAAGTTGTGAACATTAATCACTGAAACATACATATGGTTTTTAAGCTTCTAACTAGATCAGGTTTGTTAAGGTACTTTGGGGTGGAATTCCTACAATTTCCCATGGGAAGTGAAGGTCTGAAAACCTTTCAGACCTAGGCCTTAATGATAAGAACAGTTGCTTCAAAAGATTTTCTAAATTCTTTCTTAAAATAAATTAAGACTGACTGAAAACTGCTTTGAGTTTTGAATATTTGGCCTGCAGTGGAAGAAAATAATGTATGAGAAATGGTTTGAAGTCTTCAGCTCTGTGTAACAGGATCTCGAGGATACCCTGGAGACATCCAGGATATCTGCAGGCTGTCCTAGAGGGGTTGAAGGCAACTGGTCCACAGTTTGCAAAAAAAAAAAAACCAAACCAAACCAAACCAAACCAAAAAACCCAACTCCCCCCCCCAACAAAAACCCCCCAAAAAAGCCCTCCCCCCCCCACAAAAAAAAAAAAAAAACACTGAGCTTGTTGCTAGACAATGTTATTACAACAAAATATCAAACAGTGCTCAGAGGAGGAAGGGACATTTGTGACATGGCAGGACTGTTCCGAGTTAAGATAATACAGATTTGGGAAAAAAAATCCCACTGTTTTTGACAAGGCTGTGTGCCTGCTTAGCTCCACGGTGTCATATTAATTAGGAGGTGACTTCCTGCAGCCTGTCCTGTTACTGTACTGAGGGAGTGCAATGAATTAACCTTCAACAGTGCACTATAGCAACTCCTGTGTGTGTAGCATTCATTTTAATCCCATTAAAGAAGGTCTTGTTATGAATGACTGGGAGTAAAGAGGAGAATTTTGTGACATCTGGATCATACTCAGTTCTGCTCCTCACCAGTCAATCCTACCCAGTGCTTTTTAATTCTTCCTCTGTGTCACTTAATCAGAAGCGTTTTCCACCATCTGAGAATGGATGGCAACATGAAATAGGGTAGATCTAGGTTAGATATTGGGAAGGAATTCTTTGCTGTGAGGGTGGGGAGGCCCTGGCACAGGTTGCCCAGAGAAGCTGTGGCTGCCCCTGGATCCCTGGAAGTGTCCAAGGCCAGGCTGGACAGGGCTTGGAGCAACCTGGGATAGAGGAAGCTGTTGGAAGTAGATGAGCTTCAAGGTCCCCAAACCATTCTATGATTCTATGAATTATTGATGCTCTCTGGGATGTAGTGATTTTCAGAAAGCCCTTGAAAAGCACTTTCACTACAGTGTGAATATTATTTGGATAGGGTGAAACCCACAGTCTGCTTACTCCATGCTTTTTTCCAGTGAAAGATGTACAGAGTGTATCCTAGTTCTCAAGTCTACATGGATTCAGGAATTTGCAACCTTTTAGATGTCCAGATCCCTATGTGCCCTCTGCGGGTGCTGAGGGCATTGTAGAGTGAATATAAACTGCCTGGTTCTATTTGACAAAGTAAAATCCAAATAAAATGCAGTTACAGGAAATCTTTGGACTCCTGGCAGCTGCTGGGAGCAGAGGACACGGGCGATGTCTCCCTGAAACCACACACTTCCTTACATTCCATAGCAGCCTAATCCATATGGGGATATAAAGAAGCATGTCATCTCATAAGAGAAGCCTGGATTGTGCCTTCTGGCCAGCAGGACAGCTCTCCATCCTCCACTCCTGAAGGGGTAATGCTGCTCCTCAGACGTGTATCAGAGCCAGCAGTCTGCTTCCTCCTTGGAAAAGCAGTGACAGCACAACCCTTGTAACTTCCCTGGTGCCCTGGAGCACTTTGGGATGTTTTGGAGGGATGTTTTCAGGTGGTTCTGATTTTTCCAGTGCCTGTGAGTCAGCAAACATTCCTGTGTGTGCCTCTGCACAGTGCTGAAGGCTGGAATCTCATGCGAGTGCATGTTGGAGAAGGTCCTGGACTTTTTTTTACAGCCCTGAAATCCTCAAAAACTAAAGTGTGCTGTACTAAAAAAAAAGTCACATGAGTGAGAGGTGATAGACTGTGTTCTTTCACTTTTATCAGTATTATTTGTATTGAGGCAGGAGCTGGAGGACCTGCCTGAGCAGAGGAGTTGCTCATACACACTCAGGGATGTGGTCCCTGCCCTGGAGACCTGCCTGTCCAAGCAGGCAGTGCCTTCACAACCAGACAGCAGCTCACCAGAACCTGCCCTGGCTGATCAGAAAAAAGTGCAAGTCCAAGGGTCACACACAGAGTGTTTTGGGTCCGAAGGATGTGGAGGGCTCAAAGCAGGAGCAGCTTAGATCAGGTTGCTCAGCACCATGTCTAGTCGAGCTTGAATCCCCCCAAGGATGGAGTTCTCTCAGTTTTTTTGGGGTCTGTTTCCTGGAGTTTGACCAAGCTGATGGTGAAAATCCTGTTTGGTGATATCTAATTAGAAATTCCCGTGTTCCAACTTGTGCAGTGCCCTGGTGCTCCTTTGAGAGGAGTCTGTCATGGCACGGAGGGCAGGATAAATGGATTGATTTCTGCATTTAATGATAGAAGTGGTCATCAGAGGTGAAAAGCAAAGTCTGCTGGTGTCCCCTCCTATGCTAATCCTCGATTTGGGGCTTTTGCACTCTCATCCTCAGTAGGGCTGGCATCCTCAGGGATGCTGAAAGGGAGTTATGGGCATGTTTGGGAAACAACTGGTTGGAATCAATTTGTTCATGGAGCAGATTCACAAATATGACTTATTTCTAAGTGGAACCTTCTCTGAGGATTGAAAAGGGGAGGGAATACCCAAGTTTCTAATACACAACCAGTCCACACAAGTATATAGGACAGGAAAAGAAAATAAGCCTTTCTCTCATGTTTTCTCTTCCTAAAGAGCCAAAAGACCAAGGAATGATATCAAGTGATGAGAAGCACTAATATCAGCGTGGGAATAACCCCAAACTTTGAAGGGAACATAAATCCTCTTTGAAGGCAGGCCCAGCACATACTCCAGAGCACAGAGCAGCACTGCACACACTCCTCAGAGGCTCCAGCCTGGAGCATGGTTCCCCCTTCCCAGCTTTGCTGTCACTCCCCAGGCATTTTATTGTGGTGGAGAAGTTGGGTCAGAGCTCTCTCCATGCCTGCAGGGCTCTCCATCCACACCTTCCCTGTGGCAGAGGTGTTCCCCTGCATGATGCAACTTCAGGAAATATCAATTTTGCAATGTCCCCCCTCATGTCAATTTTGCAGTGTCTGACATTGCTGATTTTTCACATTTCACACACAACCACCTCGGTTTCTCTGCCCCTATAATTTCCCCCTGTCAGCTGTTCAAACCTGTGTCAGTACCTGATGTAATGATGTCTGCAAAAGGTTTTAGGGTGGAAATCCATCCTGTGGCATTGCTCATCCTAATACTCAGCTGGGGCAATGGATTTACAGAGTGAAGAGTGTAAAAATGGCTCCAATTTATTTTCACTTAAAAACTTCATGGTTCTGATATTGTATGTGCTGCTCTAAGTAATTTTGCTTGTACAAAAATCCCTATTGACCGCAGTGAAGGGACGAATGGCTTTTGGGGGAAGCTGTTTGTTTGTCTTAAAGCCAGATGAGGACTTTTCTTTGTGATTTCTAGAGAAATTAATGGCAGGGAATTTCACATAGTCATTATTCCAATAACTTCAGTACCTGATCAAACAAATTAATTAAAATTCTACAGAAAGAGATGAGTCATTCAGTGACACAGGCAATTATATTGTTTAAAAGTTCCCAGACTCAGGGGTGGTGTCTGAATTTCCATTATTTTTACACCAAGCATAACAGAGGTGTTAAAAATATCCACAGCAAAGCATTCCAATTTTTTTTCTAAATGTAAATCAGATCAATGTTATAGGAGTGTTCAACTACATTTTGAGATTAAGAACTCAGTGCAATATTTACTTGCCAGTCAGAGGAAGGCCTTTGACTCAGAGGAGGTGAGGAAGATAAGCCCTGCTGACATCAGGGTAAAATGTCAAGAGATTTCAGCAGAGCCATGACACAGGCTGTGGGTTCCAGACTTTTGAGTGCATCAATCTGTTTACATTAGCTACCAACAAAAATGAATGAAGAGATATTTCTTCTTAGCCTTATTAGCCCTTGGTTTAAAACCATTAGTGGTTTTAAATGCTTACTGGTAGCATTTTCATAAATTTCTCATAGGCCTGTATCAAAGTACCATGGAAACTGTGGGATCAGATAATGGATTCAGAGTGATTAATGAGGAAACAGACTTAGTTACTGGGAAGATCCTTGATACCAACCATGTAGGCAGGTAAATATTCTTTATTTATGTACACTATTCTGGTCCAATTTGTGGACTGGGATTTTGAAATCTTATGTTGGTATAAATGGGAATTTATTGATGATGTTAAAACCTGATTGGAGCAAGATTTGTATTAAATACATTGACTGGAATCAACTGGGACTCTTGCAGTAAAGACTCACTAAGTTGGATTTCCAGACCCCACTGTTCCAAGATTTATGAAACCCAAACCAGGCAGAATGAAGAAATGTGGATTAGGAAATTACAGCTAAATAGTTAGAAGTTAAAGAGCTGACACCACAGATACTTGAGTACAAAAGATTGGCAGGAATGGCCAAAAAAGCCAGGAAGGAAAAGAAGGAAGTCAGTAGAATATAAATGCATCCATTTACAACCAGCATCTCTCTTTTTGCCCACCCTGGAATATTATATTCCTTGTGAACAGCAGACATGCAAACTACGAGCCAACAGTCCATGCCCTTTGGAGCCACTTGGAGTAACCCAATCATCTGAGGCAGATCCAGAGCCACATCTGTCCCTGGCTGGCGTGAGGAAAAGGAGGAGGAAAGAATGGGGCAGCTGTCCTCCAAGGGTCCCTGTGGCTGGGAGGGTTTGTCAGCAGGGTGAGAGGGGAGGTGATACTCCCAAAATGGGCTCCCTGATACCCCTGGCATCCGGGCAGTCACTCGCCTGGGCTCTCTGTCAAGTCTCTTTTTCCAGCCTGGACTGCAGGATGAATGCTTTCCTGGGAGCAGTTGTTACTGGAAGGAGGGAGGCTGCTCAGCCTTTGGTTTTCCTGTCTACACCCACACGCACAGAGAGGTACATGGGTGTGACAGCAGTGCAAAAAAGGGCAGGATTAATAGGAGTGATCCCATTGATTTAAAGTCAATTCCTAATGCTCTGACCTTCTCCAAAGGAAATATCTGAGCCCAAACTATTGCATGTTAGGAATTAACCACCTCATTTTCCCTGTCTGCACCAAAAGGCACCTCACATGAGGCAAAAACTTGTGTAGAGCCTTTTCTTGGCTCTTTTGCAACTTTTCTGTGGGCAAGTCAGTCAGATTAACATTTTAGCCTTGTGAGCCAAATTAGTTATCTCAGGGGAGATTTTTGAAACAGAGTTTCATCTTAACCCTATCTTAACCACAGCCTCCAGGAAGTTTAAAAATCAAGAAATCAAGTTTGCCTGTCTGCAAAATATTGCCTACATCTAACCAGAGACTTTATTTAGGCCCTTTGGTTTTGGTTTTGGAGAAGTTTCAAGAGCCTTTTTTTTTTTTTTTTTTTTAACTCTGGTGGGGTTTAATGGGAGTATCTCAAAGTTTATTGAGTTTGGTCCATAAACGGGGGTGATGAGCTCTCTGCCTCAGTGGGAGTAATGCCTCAGTGAGCACCTCTGAAACATCACCCAGTCCCAGTGTGCTGACATTCAGTTCCTTAAAAAAGGGAGGCATAAAGGAGAAAATAAGTGAGTTGCCCTAGGCTGTTTAGAAAGGCTGTGTCAGAATCACCAGCAGTCCTTGTAAGGTGCCTCTCCACCCTGCTCATCTCCTTATTAACATTTTTTGTTTTACTATAAAAAGATATTCATATTATAGTTCTCTAAGTCATATTTTCTATTGTATCTGGTGATTTTAAACTGAGATTTTCGGGTTGGTTTAGCCCCATCATGTTTTATTTAAGCAGCCTGATTTTTTGCACCAGAGAAGAGTAACTGCCCTTGAGCTAAGGCCATCAACATCCCCGGATTTTGGGTGGGGAAACTGAGGCACAGAGGTGAAATAATTCGCTTGGAACAAACTGGAGTGCCTGTAGAAATGCCCATACATCTTTAGCATGGCCTCCCTTTCTCCTTGGTTTTCCCTTTTGCCCCATATCTTGAATGCAAATTAATTTAACAATGAAATTTATGGTATCTGTCCTTCAAGAAGCCCAGTAGGATTTTTGCCACTGGTGTGAAAAAGAGGAGAATCATCCTTGTGTTTTTACTGCACCTAAGACTGTTTATCTGGGGATTTTTGGGTCTCCTTATGTCACAAACCCCTCCCCAGGTTGGAGTTCCTGGAGGGCAGGAGGCCTCTTGTACAGCCTTGGGAAAGAGCACAGTGCCCTTTTCCTCTATTTAGTTTTCATTTGTTTGTTCCTCTGCTCGTCATCCAAGAACAGGGAAATGAGGGAATGAGCTGAGACAAGAGGAGGATAAACCCACACTGGGCTTTGACAGCTTCAGTCATTCATTCCCAGTTAAAGTAAGCAGTAATTCTAATAGGCTGGAAAACTGGGAACAGCCACCCATGGAGAGCAAGGACCCACAGACAGGGACCAGGAGTGTGTCCAGAGGGGGCTGCCTCTCTCTGGTGACTCCAGAAGGAGCCAGGGGTGACTGTGCTCACAATTTAAACTCCTCACTGAAGGGTCTGAGGGTAACGGGGATGGATTTGGACCAATGGACGTCTGTACTCCTGGTTTTCCTTGGTGAAATGGGGAAACCACCTCATTGGCCAGTAATTATTCTGTAGCATTAAATAAACCAAATATAGCGTGAGGATAGCATAATTCAACAACTGGACATGGTGACAGGGAGGCACTAGTGGGTAGTCACTTCCCCTGGAAAATGTTCATCATCTGGGCACCCTTTGTTGTCAAAGGAAGCTCCTTGGGAACAATCTGAGATTGCAGAGTTTCCCAGGGATTAAATTGTCCCCCCACCCCTCAGCTCCTCCTCAGCAGTCCCTGTATGCCCTGGGTCCATGAAGGGCTGACTTCTGAGAGGAGAGACCCAGCCAACAGCTCCAAACACCAACCCTGCTGTCCTTGAGAACAAAACCCCAGGTCTAAAGCTGCTGCTGAAAATCAAACACATCCCTGGGGGTGGTCTGTCCACAGCTAAGAGCCTGAACACACCCACTTTGAAAGCGTGCTCCAGTGCCACAGCCATAGATGACATCCAGGCAGAGCGGTCTGATCCCTGGGAATTTGCTAATGAGTCTGGGGCCCTGTTTGAACCGTGAGGACACCACCTCACCTCCTTTCCCTTTTCCATCCATGGCACCATTTACCCTGCCCAGAGCTCCTTAGGATGCTTTCCACAGCCCTGGATGTGAGGCCTGTGCATTCCATAAATCTCACATACAGGAGGTATTGAATGAGAAAAAAAGGAAATTACAGACATTACCTTCAGCAAAGGAGCAGTTGGTCCCTTCATCCTCCTCTCCTGGGTCCTTTGTGGCACCCCAGGGGTGTTATCTGGGCTGGCATCTCCAGCAAGGGGCGGGGTTCATCCATTTCAAGGTTTCCCCAAGGAAGCAGGAGCTGGGGTGGTCAGAAATGCTCTCCAGCAAGCAGCCTATGCATGGGGCTGCCCAAAAGTCTCTGGAAGCAGCTGATCCTACTGACCTCTCTGTGTGTGAGTGTGTTTGGGGATTTGGGCATTTCCCCCTCTCCCACGCTCCTCTACACCACTGCCTCCTTTTTTGCCTCTTTTCCCTTGCAATAACCATATTAAATTCCCCTCCCTTCCCTCAGTTTTCTACCACCTGAGCTCATTCCCCTCCACCTCGCTCCAGCATCCTCTCAACTCCCTTATCAAGGTTTCCATCAACATTCCTGTCCCATCCTGCTCAGGGCAGAGCGGCCTCCAGCCGCCCTGGCCCGGGGCTGGCTCTTCACTCGCCGCTGTCCCTCCCCGCCCTGCTGTCCCCGAGGATGCTGTTGCCATCCCCGCCTGGTCCCTGCCCTGCTCGGCTGTCACCGGCCCTTTTGTATCGCCCACCCCCGGGGCCGGCCCACCCCACGGGCCCGTCCCCGCACCTGCCCGTGTCCTTTAGAGCCCGTGTCCCTCCTGTCCGCCTCAATCACCCCGCTGACAGCGGCGTCTTGAGCCGCGCCGCTTCAGCTGTCCCGTGCCCGCACGGGCGCATTTCGGCATTTTATCCCTTTTATCCCTTTGACGCTGTAACTCAGTCCTGTCAGGGGGAAAAAAAAAATCCCACCAAAGATTTCCAGAATAATGCCACTTACTGCAGGTACAGCAGTTTTATCTCTTAATAATCTGCAGGAGGAGGAGGAGGAGGAGGAGGAGGAGGCTGGATTTGGAGCTGGTCCAAAATCCTGATGGGCTCTTTGCTTAGAAGTGGTCAGAGGAGCTGGGCTTTGGCAAGTGCTGGGGTCAGACAACAGGGGCTGAGCCCAACCAGTTCCATGAGCCACAAGCAGTACAGCCAGGATCCTCCCAACCCTGGTGTTGTCAAAAGTGTGCCTTTTCACCTCTTCTCCATCAGATATTTTTTAAAAAATACTGTCCCCTGGGAGATTGGAAATGAATCCATTGGTGTGGGTAAAGGTTTGCAGAGAATTTTTGACTGGCAAATAATATTAACCACAGAATCATGGAGTCCTAGAATAGTTTGGGTTGAAATGGACCTTAAAGATCATCTTGTTCCACCCATGAGGAGGGACACCTTCCACTAGAACAGGTTGATCCAAACCCCATCCAACCTGGCCTTGAACACTTGCCCTTTTTTTTTTCCTTATGTTGGAATTTGAAAACATCTTCTGTTTTCTCAGAGTTAAGGAAGCAAATTGCAAGCAAACCTGTCATTCTGCTCCTTACCAGACTCCTATAAACCACACATAAACCAAAATGCCCTCTAAAATTATCTCTCATTTCCCCTCCATCTTCTGTCAAAATCTCAATGCTTAGTGTAATCTTGCTTCATAGGAAGAAATACATTTGAAACATTGTCAACATTATTTTAGGAGGGAATTACTTTTGTATTAAAATCAGAGTGACCATACATGCAATCACTTCCAGAGGTTTGAATGCTTACCTAAAAAGAATTATTAGAATGGGGACAGAAGGCAGGGAGCAGGTTCTGTGATGAAAGATGGGCTGTAATAGGATTATTTGAGAGAGCAATGACCAAAAGTAAATGAAACAGGCCCAGGCAATGCTGCTGGGTGCAGGAACTCCACCATCCTCACTGCAGGAACACCCTCAGCATGGTTTTGGCTGAGATGATTTCTCTCTCCCATCCTTTTCTAAACACAGTTCAGGAATAAGACACATCCCAACAGGCAGCTGCATGCAGCAATCCTCTTTTGGAGGTTGAAAGGCTTCAATAATACCAGTGTGAGCCATCTGGCTTCACGGCCAGCTGTGCCAGTCATACTGAATTTACTATTTCAGATGCAGGGGAAAGTGTGATTTAAAAAAAAAAAAAATACTTGCTGTGCCATAAACTTCTTCCAAGATCTTGGGCACATCATCCCATGCCTGTTTCCCAACCATAAACAACATTTTGAGAGCGTTGCCCTCTCCCAGGGTGGGATGAGGACCTAAGAGACCCTCTGGGGTACTCAGATATCCCATTAATTCTTGGCTGTGAGGCTGGTGAGGCCCTGGCACAGGTTTCCCAGAGAGGCTGTGACTGCTCCATCCCTGGAAGTGTCCCAGGCAAACTGAGGCTGACAGAGGGGTTTGGTGTCACTGGAATGTGCTGGTGCTTGCAGGAAGTGCCAGGCTTCACAAGGATGTGGGGATGGCAGCTGGGAACAAACTGGGCACGTGGAAGCTGTAAAAAATGTACCTTTTCTATTTGGAGCTACTGATACACCTTGTAAGGACTTTGAGAGCAGCAGTTTGACCCAGGGACCTCACATGATCCCATGCAGTCATGAGATGAATTCTGTATTTCCTATAAGGTATCATCCCATTCCTTAAAGAAAGAAAGGAGGTTGTCTCTCAAAAACCACAACCTTGGCCCATGGAACACATTTGTGAGCTGAAAATTTCAGTACAGAATGGATAGCATTTTATTTATTTTATTTTATTTTATATTTTATTTTATTTTATTTTATTTTATTTTATTTTATTTTATTTTATTTTATTTTATTTTATACTTGTCTGAAAAATAGCAACAACAAAAAAGTTGAATGTGTTGAATTAATATTTTCTTTTAATCCCAGTTAATAACCTGTATGGCATAAACTGCACAAACTACATTTGCTTCATTTTTAGTTTATTTTTATTCATTACTTTAAATTTCACTGGGATGTAGATAAACCCAGCCCTGTACAGAGCTCCATGCTGATTGTCATCCATAAAATTATGGATATGTTGGATAGCTATAAACTCACTATAGGAAGGAATTTCTGTACTCTCTCTATTTCTATATTCTCTGGGTATGTCATGGCACAGAGAAGCTGTGGGTGCCCCTGGATCCCTGGAAATGCCAAGGCCAGGTTGGACAGGGACTGGGGAACCTGGGATAGTGGGAGGTGTCCCTGCCCATGGCAGGGGTGGAATGAGTTGGGTTTTGTCACCATTCGTATAAAGTCCCTGTTAGAGCGAGGTAGAGAGGAATTATACTCAGACACTTAACTTTCACCTTTTCCAGGCTCTTCAATTCCAGTAAGAAGATTGATTTTTTCTATACATTCCCCAGAGGGACATGAAGAGGATGGAGGGGAACAGATCATCTGCCCCTCTGGCTGTGCCTTCATTCCCAGTGCCAGGGTAAAAGTGGCCAGGAACAAGGCAAGTGGTGGTGCCTCACACCTGCTTGCATATTTGTGGGGGTGGAAAAGAGCAGATGTCCAGAGCTGCCAATTCTAGGAGTCCTGCAGGAATGTGGGGCCTGTGACAGCTGATTGAGCTGGAGGGGGTTTGGATGGGGGTGGGAGGGGGTTTTGGTGCCTGCTCATGGCCTGGGAGAGCTGGTGATGGGGAAGGGAGGTGGAAAATTGGTGTAGACTCTGGAATAAAAAGGGAAAAGGTTGTTTGAACCTGGAATATTTATGTCCTGGAAGTGGAAATTCGTTGCTCTTCCCTTGGGAGACACCCAGCCTTGAAGTCCGTGCTGGATGGTCGTGTATTTTCTGGGTTAGGTGATGGGAAGGTCAGGTTGTCAGCCTCTTCAGCCTTGGACTGATACAGAGAAAGCCAAGAGTCCAACCATCAGTCCAATCCCTTGGAGTTTCATTCCAGCCATAACTGGGGGACAGCAAGAGTGGGAGGACACAACCATCTCAAGAAAAAGAGTGAGAATTAGCCTGGTTTGCAGCTAATATTCAACAAATCTTCTAAAAATGTCTCCTGAACCTTTGCATTCTCTAAAATGGCCATTGTTGAGTTTATTTATATATTGAATTTATTTATTACCTTTGCAAATTCATTGTCTGAGGGTCCAACATGTCACTGATCTCACGTTACTCCTGCTGTTATCATTACTGATGGATAAAAAGTGAATTTCCCTGAGCCCACTAAGCATGGGACAGAGCTGGCAAGTGAACCTCTCTTCCAGGCAGTTCCATCTTTTAAGGACATCCAGTCTCAGCTATGGAGTTCCAGCTTGTGGCTATCCTAATTTATTGGTGTTAGAATAGGAACAGAATTCCTGCCTTCTCCTATGTACAAGGATGTATTTCCATGGCAGGGGGATTAAAAGTAGATGAACTTTAAGGTCACTTCCAGCTTCAACCATTTTATAATTCTTTGACAGTTCCATCTGCCTTCAAGCAGAAGAAAAGATCCTGAAGAAGGATTGTTGAGTTCTGACATGTATTTAGACAGGATAAAAAAAAAAAAAAGGAATGCCTTAGGGTAGAGTTTCAATCTCATCCCACTGGTGTTTTCACAATTAAGCACCTTAAGGAAGATCTCCTCAAGGTCCATTTCCATGTCAGGCTTTTGGAAAACAGCCTGCAGATATCCACACATCACCCAGTGCAGATTTGTCTTTCTGAAGTCAGGATGTGAAACTTATTGTCCCTGGCTGCCACAGGATGGAAAAATCCTTCCTGCAGTTTCCAGGTAACTTCAAGGCTTCATCCAGCACTGATGAGCAGTTTCTTCACCATTTTCCTCTCCTCCCTCCCCATCCTTGCAGCTACAAAAAAAGCAAGAGTTCCTCAGGATGCCCTTGAGGTCACAGCAGAGCTGAGCAGACCCTGAACCCAAAATCCCATCCTGCAGTCCCCCAGAGCAGGCAATTACCAAATTAACACCTTGCAGTGAGAACCCTTGAGCGCTAATTGAGCTGGATTTATGGGCTGAAGGGGGGGTTTCAAATGGGGGCAGTGCCAAACTTTGTTTGACTTAAATAAATTGAGTCCCCACTGCCAGGTCAGTGATTTGGAGCCCTTGCAGATGCCCTTTGCTGTCCCTCCACCCAGGAGCTGGAGGCATCATCTCTTGTGTCCAGCTGTTGCCCTTGAGGTTTACACAGCTGCCGTGGGGAATGGGGCTTGGGGGGTGGGAGGTGCAGCCTCCCAAGTGCCTCAGACCCACAGCGGGGTCAGAGGTTGCCACGTTTGGGCTCAAAGAGGAACAGGTGGGTACAGGGCTGGCATTTGGAACACTGGCACTTTTATTTTTAATGGCCCTCCCCCCTGCACACACTGTGCTGGAAATGACTGTGAAATGCATCTGGCTGGACTGAACAGGCCTCCTGCCCTTAAATAAGGGAATCATCTTGGGTTTGGGGGTTGAATATTCATTCTATTCACATTTTATGTGTGCAAACCCATTCTGAATTAAAGCATTAATTTAGACTTAAAATGTATTGAGCAGGCTTTGATCAAGGGTTCCTTCCTCATCCCACCCATAGGCTCTTTTTCTCTCTGCTTCTGTTTTTCTCTTCATTGCTGGGTCGATGGGTCTGTGCAGCAGCAGGCACAAGGATATCTCAATTAGAGATGTGGGAATAACCAGTTATTCAGATCACTGGCAGTACTGAAAAGCTGGGGTGAAAAAAATCTTGCTGTGGTTCAACTCAAGTGTTTTTTTAAGACTGGTTCGGAAGTGACTTCTTGCTGGATTCAGGCAACGAAGGTAAGCAGAAAAAGAGAGGGAAGTGTGAAAGAAATTGTTTTGAGTGAGAAAATAAATTCAGACTTACAGCACTAATAATAAATAGAAGATGTGCTGGGCAGTGCTCAACCTATCCGGGGCTCCCAACAACCCTGAAACATCATTGACGCTTTCACTGAGGAGAAAAGTGCTACAAAGTCACCACATTTATTTCAAACTGGCGCTGCCCGTGGCAAGGGGTTTGGGGCTAGGTGATCTTTAAGGTCCCTTCCAACCCAAACCATTCTGTGATTCTGTGATTCCTTTCTCCTGGAGTGACAGGTTTGGTGTTCATCTGTCTGACTTCTGTGAATTTCTGGTTTTTACTCCTGAGAGGATAATATCCCTGGGATATGACACCCTGAGCAGTGAGTCCACCTTAGCAGGGTCCACCTGGGAGTCTGCTGTGTGTGACACCAGACCAACAGAGTTTGGGCAGAGAGAGGCCATTCATGCTCTGCTTGAGCCCTCTGTGTGATGACAGGCTGTGGAGCTCCACACCCGGCCAATGAGACCAAATCCCACCCCAGGGATTTGACAATGGAAAAAGATCTTATATCCAGTGTCTGGCTTTGCACATCTCCCTGCACAGCTGGGATCATTGTAAGTTGTTATTTTTCATTTTTTCTTTCCCATTTTTTTTAAATCAGGGCTCTGGCATGCCTTATATAGAAGCCAATTGGTTAAAAAAAGAAAAAGAAAAAGAAAAAAAAAAAAAGTGTCATTTGAGTCCAGCCCTGAGGAATACAGTGGCAAGCCATCCCCTCTGCTGGAGGTGAAGCAAAGCCCGGGAGCAGCCTGCTGCAGGGTCTTTCCTTTCATGTGACTAATACACACAAATCCCCCGTCCCTGGGGGCTGGGGGATCACTGACAGCGGGGACAGGCTGTGAGAAAGGGGTGAGGGGAGCCAAACTGTGCTCTCCTTTCATTCACCAGAATCAGCTGTCCCACCTGTTCCTCCTGCTTAGACATGGGGAGCAGGGATGGATGGAGGGGATGGGGCAGTGGCAGCATTCACAGTGAAAACTCCTCGAAGGGAAGGAATTCCTTTTTTAAATGAGTAGAAAGTGGGCATTTGCTGCAGAGGTGGAAGGAGAGAGGCTGCAGGACACAGCGGGGCTGGCATTTGCCTGAATCACTTCTCTGAGAACTGGGGAGCAGGCCAAGAACAAGTTTCCTAATGAAAGACTAATGATGGATGAAGCTCAGTAGGTGCTGGGTTGCAGTTTGATTCCGAAACCCAATCCTCCACCAGCTGTTTGTTTAAGCAAATGCCGAGGTTCACTCCACAGCAGCGCCTGCCGAGACTTCCCCCAGAGATTACTTCTGTCCAAATGACACCTCTTGGCTTTATCCTTCTCTCCAGGGTCCAACCTGTGCAGGTTCCCTTTGGGGCTGTTGTCACCTACTTTGCAAAACCTGCAGCAGGCATCTTTTCCCACAGACACTCGGGATTGTGTCTCTTTGCCCCTGTTTAAACTGAAAGCTGCTTTAGGGTTGGACACTCCTTGGTACTGCGTGGCTCCAGAGCGCCCAGCACAACAGAGCTGGAGCCTTTTTTGGGTGCCAGAAAGCCCTGTAACACAGAGGCTGGAGGAGTGATGGTCCATCACATCGATGGGAAGTGTGGATGTGTCTGTGAGCAGCCCAGCAGAGGAAAATCTCTGGGAAGAACCTCAACACCAGGATGTTTTTCACAGTGCAGAAGCAGCTAGTGCTTTATTTGAAGTTGCTTTTTTTTTCTCCTTTGTGACTGTGATTTTGCCTCAGGAGGATTTCTGTGCCTGTCAGGTGCTGGGTGTGTTTAGTCTGGAGAAAAGGTGGCTCAGGGGGACCTTTTTGCTCTCTACACCTGAAAGGAGGGTGTAGCCAGTTTGGGTTTGGTCTTTTCTCCCAGGTATCAAGTGATAGGACACGGAGACATGATCTTAACTGGTGCCAGGTTAGATATCAGGGAAAATATCTTCACTGAAAGAGTGATTGCCCAGGGAACTGGTGTAGTTACCATCCCTGGAAGTGTTAAAAAAATGAGTAGATGTGGCACTCTGTGACAGGGCTGAGTGGGCACGGGAATATTTGACCAAGGGTTGGACTTGATGATCCTGGATGTCTTTTCCAATCTCAATGATTCTATGATGGGTCTGGGAGCCAGCCTTGACCTTGGCTTTCCCTGGCAATCACATGTGCTCTGCAGACCCCAAGGGAGCAGGGGAGCATCCTCTGCGTGGCTGGGAGAAGAGCAAAGCTGAACAGACAAATCCCCTGCAAGATGCTGGTTTCTCCTGGCCCAGTTGCCTTGTGCATCCCCAGGCTCCAGCATCTGCCAGAGCAGGGGGCTGGGGGGACCCCACATCCCCTCTGTGACCCACGGGAGATGTGAGCACAAACACACCCAACCTTGAAACCAAAGAAGCCTCAAACCTGTCATTAAAGCAGCTGCACCGGCAATAAATTTAGAATTTAAAGAAGTTCAGTGCCTGTTTAAAATGCAGCAAGAGTAGCTATGGGAACAAGCTCAACAGAGTTTTATCCTGCTGAAAAGTGACCCTGTAAAGATGTGGAAGGCTCCTGGAAGCATCAGCATTTTTCCCCTCAAAGGAAAGAGTTGAATCCCTTAAAAATCTGGTACAAAAATGGGCCGGGCAAGTCAGGCAGTTCATTTACAGGCTGCAAATGTAAGTAGAAGGTTTTACAATCTCAAAAAAAAAAAAAAAAAAAACAAAACCCTAATAATGTGAAGATTAAGATTTCCAAGGAAGAAAATGCTTTTCTTTTGCTTTGTAAAGGAACAGTAAAAAAGGGAGAAGACGCCTGAATGCTGTTCCTACCAGGAGATATTGTCAATTCCCCATCCCTGGAAGTGTTCAAGGTCAGGCTGGATGGGGCTTGGAGCAACCTGGGATTGTGGAAGGTGTCCCTGCCCATGGCAGAGGGCTGGATCTAGGTTATCTTCAGGATCCCTTTCAACCCAAATTATTCTGTGATTCTAGGATTCTTGTCCAAGGGCTCTTTCTTCTGATTTGGGAATGATCATGAACAAGCTGTATTGGCTTCCTCATACTCAGATCCCTGCTTAGCACCACTGCCCTGCCTCACCTCCCCAGGGACAGTAGCCTCACCCAGCTGGATTCTGAGGGCCAGCAGGAGGAAGACTGGGATTCAAAGGGAAATTTGATCAGAGAAGGTTTTCCAAATCCCCCCTAGGTTCCTTTGGAAATCCCAGCTCAGCACCCTGCCTGCTGGTGTCTAACGAGCCTCTCAAAAAAAAAAAAAAAGACATCAAACCCCAGGGCTTATTATTAATCAGCCCAGCTTCTTAGCACCTTCTCTGTGACCTTGGTTGCTAGGAAGTTGGTGTCAATACAGGAAAAGTGAAGTATTAATAGAAGGAAAGAGCAGCTGTAAGAACTCAGCACGGAGCAGCACAGCCAGTGGAACACTTCAAGGCTACTGGTAACCCAGCCTTCCAGGAGAGGGATAATGATTTCATACTGAAAGATGGCAGATTTAAATTAGATATGAGGAGGGAATTCTTCCCTTCAAGGATGGTGAGACCCTGGCACAGGTTGCCCAGAGAAGCTGTGGCTGCCCCTGGATCCCTAGAAGTGTCCAAGGCCAGGCTGGACAGGGTTTGGAGAAATCTGGGATAGTGGAAGGTGTCCCTGCCCATGGCAAGTGGTAGAACGAGATGAGCTGTAGGGTCCCTTCCAACCTGGACCATTCCATGATCCTATGATAATGCCAAGCTGGAAAGCAGAGATCTCTCCCTGTGTCTGGAAAGCAGGGATCACAGCCCTGTGTCTGGATGTCTGGAAAGCAGGGATCACAGCCCTGCTTAGTGACTGTCTGGACACAGTCACTAAGTTCAAGCAGTTTCAAGCTCTTTTTCTTTACTGTGTGACCAGCACGACACACCCTGCATTGGAGGGGAAGCTGCTTGTCCGAAGATAAATCCAAGAGAAACACAATGCTGCTGGCCACTAAGTGGCATCAGTCCCCTTGAAACCTGATCTAGGGAGTGACACCCCTGCCCGGGACAGGGGGCTGGAATAGGTGAGCTTTCTGATCCCTTCCAACCCAAACCATTCTGTGATTTTGTGATTCCATCATTTTATGCTCCAAGAATGAGCTCCATTAGTCTGGCTTTCCCCTGGGATGAATTTTTCTCTCTTTACAGGGGTAGGTGCAGGAATTGTGCATTCCCACCTCATTTCCTCGTGCCAGGGCCTGACTTTGGCAAGCAGGAGGCAGAGGAGGCTGCTGCCCTTGATGTGGGGTGGTGGATACATCAGCAGGGCTGCTTTTAAAGTTCTTCTAAAGGTTTCAATGCCTTCTGATGTTTACATATTTCTACTGAGTTTTCTCACACTGTTCATATAAACAATGATTGTTTTGCTCTTCTTTTGTTTTGTTTTGTTCTTCTTTGTGGGTGAAGAGAATTGATGGACTGTTAGTTTAACCAGTGTGGTTGGAGAGGTGGCAGTTTCACCCTCCAATCCACCATCACTTTTGCTATTGTATACATACTGGAGTCAGAAAATAAAGTTGACTTTTTTAGGTTCATTTTCTTTCCTTTTGCATCTAGCCTGCTTGTGTGAGTTATTTCGTGTCATAGTGTGGCAGGCTGGGAGGGAGGAGGGGATTGCAGCGGTTGCAGACAAAATTGTTAAACCTCTCCTTATCCCACATCATCCTCCCCTCAGCTGTTTCTCTGGGAGGTGCCATGTGGTGTCCAACAACTGCCACGCTCCTGTCGCGAGGTGGCCGCTGTGAGACGGAGGGGGGACCATGAGGGGACCCCTCATTTGGCTCCTCCAAGGCTCTTCCACCCCAGAAATGCTCCAAGTCCTGGGGAAATGGAGTCTTTCCATGCTGCTGCCTCTGAAAAAGGCCTCATGGGCAGTGTCATCCCTGTCTTACACACCAGTGACTTGACAGTGAAGCTGTTTAGCCCAAATCACGCGCTGGCGAGTGCAAGAGCTGGGAGTAGATCCCACATCTTCTTTTCCTGTGCTGCCTGCTTGAACCTGGGCTTTTCCTCCAGCACAGGGAATTAACACAAAACACTCCTGGACCTGTGCCAGGCAGAGCAGTGGCAGCCTGGCCACTCGTGGGTTGCATTTCAAGTGTCAGACAGGTCTTTGATGGCTCCATGCTTCCATCTAGTGACAAGAAGCCACTGCTCGCCCCTCCTGCTTGGCTCTGCCTCCTTTCTGGTTCACTGCAGGAATCACTCAAATTCTGGATGCTGAGTCTCTCTACAGGGATATTTCAATTTATTTACTCAAAATTTAAACCCCTAAATGAGTAACTCCAAACAAATAAAACCAGGGGCGAAGTTTTTGAGCAGAATTGTCCTTTGGCAGGAAAAAAAATGGCTTGCACATATATATAAATGTGCACTTGCTCATCAAAATGTGCTGATTTCCTCTTTAGAGGGTAATGTCCCTAAAAACAGGCATCAGCCTGTGGTGACAAAGTATTTCCTGTAGCAAAGGCTCCTGTGTGACTCGGCCATTCCTCTCCTGATCTGAATTCTAGGCCTAGGCTTCTGGTTATTAGTGGCAATGTTTTTCATAGAATTGTGGAATCATAGAAAGGTTTGGGTTGGAAGGGACCTTAAAGCTCATCCAGTTCCACCTCCCTGACATGGCCAGGGAGGCCTTCCACTATCACAGGTTGCCCCAAGCCCCATCCAACCTGGCCTGGAACATTTTCAGACAACCAGGGGCAGCCACAGCTTCTCTGGGGAACCTGTGCCAGGGCCTCACCACCCTCACAGAGAAATCTTCTTCCTAATATCCCACCTAACCCTGCCCTCTGGCAGTCGGAACCCTTCCCCCTTGTCCTGTCCCTCCAGGCCCTTGTAAATTGTTTCTGTCCGTCTTTCTTGTAGGCTCCTGCAGGTACAGGGTGGGTGCAATTAGGTCACCCCAAAACCTTCTCTTTTCAAGCTGAATACTCCCAATTATCTCAGCCTTTTCTTGCAGGAGAGTTACTCCATCCTTTCAATCATCTTGGTGGCCTCCTCTGGACTTGCCCTTTCCCTCTTTCCTTTCACGTTTCAGCTCCTTCATGGGTAGGGCTCCCTGTGCATTGTTTTACTTAATCTGTGACTTTCTGCAAAGAATAAACTCCTTACCCCAGCCAAATCCTTCTGATCTGCAAACCTTGGACATTTGGTTGAGATTTCCTGGATAAAACATTTCCTTAGGACTGGATCACAAAGTGCTATGGATAATAATACCAATACTAATAGTTTTTGCTGACTACGACCTAGAGAGTTTGAGTGACAGAGTGTGTTGGGAGCAGCAATAAACCATAATGGCTCTGATCAGCCTCACCTGGGACCACCCTCCCCAGCCTGGCCGTGGTTCAAGAGCACGATTTAACCTCATCTGTGGCCCTGTGCCCCCTCCCTGAGCTGTGCTGTAGAAATACTGCCCTGTAATCCCCGCTCTAGTCCTGCCTTTTATCTGGATCATGGGCTTGTGTTGTAGCTGAGCACCCTGCCCAGTCTCCTCTTGTTTCTGAGGGGGTTTCCTGAAGGGACCTTGTACCTGGTCCATCCCTTTATTTGGGGCTGTGAGTGGACCCTGTTACCAGCATCTCTTTCTGTCTTCTGGGTTCAAGTTGTCATCCTTGAACAACCCCTTTAAGCAATAGTTTTTTGTTTGAGAATTCCCTCGAGTTTACTCTTCCTTCTGACCACATTTCCAGTGTAATTCTGCTAATAAGTAAACTGAGTGTAGGTCACTGATGGGGTTAACTCACACGGTGTTCCTGTAATCATTTGCTGTTTGTGGCTGAGACACTGGGGCTTGGCCTAAGAATAAACTAAGCACGACTGGTTCCACTGCTGGGCAGAGCTCCAGAGCTCCCCTGAGGGTTGATTGCCCGTGACTTTGTGCCACTGAGTCTCTGAATTGAGGCTGAGCAAGGCTGTTCCACCTCCCTTTGGGGCTGAGGTGAGAGCATGAGCACATTCTGCTGCTGTTTGGTGTGTGGTAACTCATTAAACCTCAGTTGTGCTGCGGAGTCTGGGAACTTCCTACGAATTTCAGTGGAAACTTCCATGAAGGCTTCCATACCAGGGCAGGGGCTCAGCAGCCCGTTGAGGGGCTCCATCAAAATCCATCTGGGCTTCAAAGAGAGGAGGGCAGAGGTGGGAGTAGAGATGCTGTTCAGTGTCTGAGGGAGGCTGGATTGCATCTTCCCAGGAGCCAAGGCTCTCCAGGGCATGAGTGAAAACACTGTGAAAGTCCACTGCCCTCTTTTCCACAGGCAAAAAGGCCTGCAGGCTTAAAGCTACTTGAGAAGTGATAAGGGATCTAAACACCCTTTGGGCAGAATTCCCAGCAGATGCTGTTTGGAATACCATGGAAAAATTGAATTAATAATATGTAAGGGAACCTTGAAGTCCACTTGCTGTGAAAGTCAGTCCCAGACTGAATACCAGCATATGAAGAAACAGTTTTTCTGTTGTAGGAGGGAAAAAAAGAGAATAAAATGGATTAATTGTCCTCCTATTGGAGGACCTAACCATATACCAGTGGAAGAACAATCCCAGTTTATTTTTATTATTGTTATTAAAGTCTTGGTACAAAACAGTTAATAGCAGCAAGTAGCTTAGGTTAATAATTAAGCACCCTCAGTGGACAGCTCTGAGCTGTCTGTGACAGGGTTTGAGCCTTTTGGGAAGCTTGTCTGGTGGGTTCCAGCACTGGGCAGAGTGACTGACACAACCCCAGCCTGAAACCTGTGACAGAGCTGGTGCTAAAGGGATGGAGCTCTTGTGCTGGTATCAGAGCCCCTGCACTTCACTCATCAGAGAAATGGAGGAAGAACAAATTGAATAAGGTAAGTAAAGCCAGAAAGACTCCTGAAAAGAAAAACAAAATCAAATCCAAATGATATTTCCTTCACCTGCATTGAAATGCAGCATTCACTTGCACCAGCTTGCTGGACTCTGCCCCGTGCACTTTGCAGTGTGTTAAAAAGTGCAAGAAATACAAAGCGGTTACAGTAGGTCTTGTGGTCCATAAGTTAGAAACCAGGCTGGATGGGGCTTGGAACAGCCTGGTCTGATGGAAGGTGTCCATGCCCATGGCAGGGGGTTGGAACTGGGTCATCTTTAAGATCTCTTCCCACCTAAATCATTTTGTGATTTACAAATGTGGCTAAGTTAATTCACCCATGCTTTTTCCGTATCGAGGGTGAAGGCAGGAGAAGTTGACAGTCTGTCTTTAAATGTTAGAACAGTTCCTGACATAGACTTTATAAAGGAAATGTGTGATATCTCTGGCTATGACAGCAAGTTAGACCTGGTCTGCAAATACTCAAATGTTTATATTCTTAAATTATTAGAAGAGTTCACAGCTATTGCTCCCACAGATTTGCAGTGAGAAGAAAGAATACAGATTTAGGTTTTTTTTTTTTTTTTTAGGTTACAGGGAATGTCCTGGAGCCAGACTCTTGTGAATTCCTCATCCAGTGTTCAAGATGAACCTTTGGAGAACATTCCTGCTGAGTGCTGGGCTGATATTCTTAGCAGGTGGGTGATGGAGAGGTGTTACCTCCAACCAAACCTGCAAAATCCAGTGGGGATTGGACACAGACTGCCTGTCAGTAGTGGAGAAAAACCTCTAAAAGGTGTTTAAAACGATGGGATATTGAATGTAGCACATTGGACATTGTCCACCATTATTATTGGTTTTCCATGGCATTATTTGCATAGCCGTAGAGGAGATTTCTAGATTAATTTTTAGTTCTCTGTGTTCTACTTGATTTCATATCATACCTATTGTTTTTTGTTTACTTGATGATAAATATATCACTCTTTGCATGTTGATATTAAGGGTTCATGATGCACAAGTGTCCTATATTTGGCTTTGGTGCTCAATACTGATGTTTGATCAGATTGCATCCAAATATAGCTAAGTTGGAAATCTCCTAAAATGTTAATCAGGAAAGTGGATCTCACCATGAAATGACTTCTGGAAAATTCTGGTCAGTGGCTGCATGAAAAGAAGCCATATATTGGTTAATCTCTCAGCTTCAGAGAATGAGGGTACCCAAAATAAATCCTAAATTATCTAAGGAATTTGGCGCCTTTATGAAAGGCATGGCATAGCAGGTTATAGGTGATTAACATCATGAAGCAGGAGCTCTTTTCCAGGCCTGTATGTCTCTCCTAAGGACTTCAGAAGGAAATAGCTGGACAGGCTGTCCAGGAGCCAGAAAAAGATATGTTTGTAGGCAGCCTTAATTTTGGTAGGGTGCACAGAAGTCAGCAAACACATTTCTTTGAGAGATGAAGGAATAAAAATGAGGTTTATCATCTTTAATTCTTGAGCATGGCAGGAGGTTCAGGCTGTAGCTTGGTTCACCAGGCCCTAAAGGCATCAACACCTCCCTGAGGGGAGCTGTAAATGGGGGACAATGGTGGGGGAAAAGGATGGGAAACATGATTAATTTGGATGCTTGAGAAGGAGAAATGGGATGAAGGGTGGGATCACAGGAAGGCATCTCTCAGGTCACTGTCTCTCATCCTGAATAAGGTTTTTTAGATGTTTGCCTTTCCTTTCAGCCTGATGAGCTGGTTTGTTTTTGCAGGGACAGCCTCAGGATCACTTGTCAAGCCCCAGGAGGGCAGCATTGCTGGAGGAACATGGATTACAATCACTTTGGATGGTGAGCTTTAAATTCTTTGGAAGTGTGTGTTGAAATAGAATCATAAAAAGGATTGAAAGGGATCTTTAAAATCATCTTATTCCACCCCCCTGCCATGGGCAGGGACACCTTCCACTATCCCAGGTTGCCCCAAGCCCTGTCCAACCTGGACTTGGACACTTCCAAGGATGTAAAAATATCAGATAATCAGCTTCCTTCTCAGGTTTGTGGTTGGAGTGACAAACCCTACCCCACAGAGCCATAGGCTATGACACTCATAGCATGAAATCAGCTTGAAATGATGACTTTATAAGCTATTGCTGAAGGTTTATTTCTAAGCAACAGAAGTAAAAATGTTTGCTTTATTTTTTCAGATGTAGGGCTAGAAATTTCTTCACTGCTTCTGTCCTTTTATTGAAGAAAAGCTAAAAATCTGCCCTCTTCGTATGTCCTGTGATGCTGGAGCATTTTAAAACTCTTATGATAAACATGAGATCTGAGTAAAAATTTCAGAAAGTTGTATGTCATGTCCATTTTGGCCCCAAACCAAATATACAAAGCTAGGTCTGATTTTCTACAGTGATGAATATTTATTCATTGTGAAGAGAATTGGTTTCTGAATCAGCTGTGCATGTTCATTAGCTGGCACAGACTGCCCAGTGCAGAGGTAGAGTCACCAGGGGGATTTGAAAGATGTGTGGTTTTTACCCTTCCAATCCTCTCCCCCATGCCCCTGGGGGAAAAATGAGTGAGTGGCTGTGTGGGGCTGAGTTGACAGCTGGGTTTAAACCACCACAACATGAAATTACACAAACATGGTTTTAAAAAGCCTGATCAAGGGCTCTAAGCATTATTCCTAGAGAAGCTGGGTTGAACCTCCAAAAATGCTCGTTGTGTGACTGGGAATGATTCTGTCCTCACAGACCTCTTCTGATTGACTTTATTGCTTAGGCTCAACATCCCACCAGGTAGAATCTGTCTCTCCAGCCAGTCCATCCCAGCTGGAAGTGTCCCTCGTGCATCCAGACCTGCCCAGGCTGCCATGTGATGTCTCTCCTCTGTATTTGGACTTGCCCACCATAAGGTGCAGAACAAGGTATGATCCATAGTTACACTGTGGGTGAGACTTCGCCCTTTGTCAAACAGGATCCTCATTTTCCTTCAGTGTCTGCACAGGAAGTTTGGGAGTTGAAAGATTTCCCGTGGTGTTGGAATCTGAAATGTAGGGAATTCCCAGAACTTTGGGCCTGTAAGCCAAAGTTTAGAATTAAGGATTTGATCTGAAACTTTGGAAAAGGCTTCCAAATTTGGGTATTAGAAGTGAGAATGTGGATTTATAGTCTAAACCAGAGATACGTTAAGTTAAAGTAGAGGAGAGTTCAGAGTTTTAGAGCATTGAACTGTAGGTTTGTGTGTTATATCATGATTGACTAAGAAAGCTTACTCTGTAGTATGAGCCTGTAAGACAAAATATTTAAGGATTGGCTTAAAAGTATAAATATCCTCATTTATAGTGTTTTTTTTTGGTTAATAAATTTTTAAAAGTCTTGTTACTGGAGGTCTTGTGACCTTCTGAGCCATGTGGTGAAGATGTGAGTTGAACTCACCTTTCTTGCTTATGTAGAAGATAAGAAAAATAAATTGCATTATTTAAAAGAACTCAGAAATCTTGTCTCTAACTCATTCAAAATTCCTTCACAAATCTTCACTCTGTGGCCTCACTGAGCACCTCCTAACCTGGGCTGATTGATTTTTGTTTTAACTTTATGAAGCACAAGGATACCTTGAGGCATGAGGGTCACAGTGAGGCTTCTTGGGCAGTCCAGGCTCAGACCTTCAAAGGTTTGTAGACATCTAGCTCTCAGATGCAAAACTCCCAAGGAAATCTTGGAGGAGACTCTACCAGCTTTTGGTGTCTTTGATCTGTCCAAGGTGATAGAGAGGGGTTATGAATAGAACAGGAAATAAATATGGTTCCAAGCACCAGCTGGGCAGTTTGAGCTGCCTGTTTTCTATCATAGCTTTAACACAGGCTGTTGGACTGGAAGATTGGGGTGTCTGAAGAGGGACCTAATGGGACTCTTCTATATTTTGCTGCTATGATTTGGCTGGGAGTTAATTCTGCTGGGTCCTGTGCTGGGAAACTATGTGAAACAAGGATGCAGCATTAATTTATGGACCAGGATCAAGATGCCCTGCCGATTCAGGCAGCCCTGGGTCATTTTATAACTAATGAATAACAATTATTTTCTGTGCATGCCTAATGAGAATGTTTGTGTTTTGCATTAACAGTAATTTAGGTGGAATTCCAGTGCAGCCCTGTCACCTTCTGCTCTTAACTGTGATTTCTTGTTGTGCTTCCACATTTCTTCTAAATTGTTATTTTAAAGTTTGGCTTCATATGTGTGAAGTTTGGGCTGAGAGAATAAAACTCCTTTGCTCTATGGATGTCTCAGTGGACTTGCTGTGAATGGAGACTCTGCAAAGGACTTGGCATTTCCTAAACACAATTTGTTTAAAAATAATATAATATTACACATTTTTTTCCACCTAGGTCTTCACCCCAGGAGGGTTTGTACTACGTGGAGGTGACCTTTAAAGGACATGTGATTAACAACCTGTCTGAGGTGGAGAAAGAGAACTATTCTTTCAAGGTAATCACCAAGTGCAGAAGTGAGGATAAAAAATTCAAGGTATTGAAGGGAGTGAAACTTCAACATTGTGTCACAGGAAATATGTTGAAATGGAAGGAATCGTGGAATGGTTTGGGTTGGAAGGGACCTCTAAGACCATTCAATTCCAACCCTAAGCTAAAGAAAGATGAGGAGAGACTTTTTGCAAAGGTTAGAGCCAGAACCAGAGGGAATGGCTTCAAACTGAAAGACAGTAGGTTTAGATTGGATGTTTGAAAAAAACTCTTTAATGTGAGGCACTGGCAAAGGTTGTCCCTGGAAGTGTTCCAGGCCAGGTTGGACAGGGCTTGGAGAAACCTGGGACAGTGGAAGTTGTCCCTGCTCATGGCAGGGGTGTGGAATGAGAAGATCTTTAGGGTCCCTTCCAACACAAACCATTCTGGGATTCTGTGATCTCTTGCAGAGCAGAATCCTTAAACATGCTTGTGTGCTTTGGGATGAGGCCTGGTGTTTTTGAAAGTCACTTCCCACCTCTGTGCTAACTTTGAGCAAAAAACCCAGCATTTTCAGTAAATTGCACATTAAAGCTGAAGAGTCATTGGGTGGTTCAGCTAGCTTAGAGAGCTGATGAAAAATCACCAGGGGATGCTGTTAATGAGGCACATTCCAAGCTAAATAAACCACAATGTGTCTCTTTGTTTTGGGGCTGGGCCCTGGGAGCTACACATATTAAAATTAATTTTGCCTCTGCGTTAGATTAGAAAAGCTGCTGCAGGCAGCAACAAGTCTGAGCAGCTCACGAGACTTGTGTCAGCCAGTGGCTCCAGTTTCCTGCTGCTTTTGGCTTCTTTCTCCACATCTTTTCCAGCCTGGGGCATGGTTTGATGTTGCCTTTGCTCTCCAGAAGTGGCCATTGCTGGTGGAAGTTTGTAGCTGCTCATTCATTTTTAACACGACCAGGAGTAGGAGGGAAGGCAAAGGCTGACCTCTGAGAGGGAATGGGCTTCAAGGAAAGCTAAGGAAAAAACATGATATATGCAATGGTACCTTTGAATTAATGCAACAAATTAATTTTTTGTTGTTTTTATTGGGCTGTGAGCAGCATCTGTAAGTGCCAATGAAGTCTTGAGGGAGATCATAAAGGAGGTGGGGAAGATGAGCATGTCCAAAAAGGGTGGGGAAGGGTCTGGAACACAGGACTGATGAGGAGCAGCTCAGGGAGCTGGAGGGGGCTCAACCTGGAGAAAAGGAGGCTCAGGGAGGACTTTCTCACTCTGCACAACTCCCTGACAGGAGGATGCAGCCAGATGGGGGTTGGCCTCTTCTCCCAAGTTACAAGCTACAGGATGAGAAAATTGCCTCAAGTTGCACCAGGGGAGGTTTAGATTGGATATTAGGGAAAATTTCTTCCCCAAAAGATTGTAAAACTCCAGGGAAATGGTGGAATCACGAGACCTGGAGGGATTGGAAAGCCATGCAGATGTAGCATTTGGGGATATGTTTTACTGGATTTAGCAGTGTTGGATTAAATTGATGATTTTCAAGGTTTTTTTCCTCAGATGCAAAAGAGGTCCTTTCCCCCAAAAATCTCTGTTGTATTGCTGTAAGATGGGCCAAGACAAAGTTTTTGCTCCACTGCTTTAAGGTATCCAACAAACTTGCCAAAGAGTGGCTGAAGTATTTCACATCTATGATGATGGAATTGTTCTAAAGGAAATACTATTGGGAAGAAAAATGGTGTCACCATTCAAGATGAAATGCAGTTTTTAACTTCAGCTAAAGCATGATTTAGAAATTTGATAGTGTATGAAACTGTGTCTTCTGACATTGCCCGGGTGGGCAATTTCGGCACAAAAGAAGACGTAAAAATATCACTAATCCAGACTCTGAATGGAGAGGGAGTAAGAAAGGAATAATTCTCCTTACTCCTTTCCCAGAGCAGGGGTCTGCTTCAAAGATCAGATGTGGAGTGTGAGTCTCTGAAATGCAGCTGCTGGCTGGGTTGTGAGCAGTGCACCGTCAGGTGGGGTTGGACTGCTGCAGAAATAGCTGACATTTCAGTGCAAATCTCTCTTTGCAGTTCTCAGCTGAGCAGACACCTGTGGTTTACCAAATTAATCCATCATCTGGCACACCAGGTATGGGGCCTTTCTTTAACCTCTAATGCCATACAGACCTTTTGCTTATTGGGGTTAAATCAGACTTTAAAGTTACATGAAAAGTCATTCACTGGTTTTGGTCTGAAAAATTAACTGGAATATGGGAGATTCTTTTCCCCTCTATTTCTATTATTTCTGTTTTTGCCAGTTTCTTTGGAGAAAATTGAAAGTTTGGTTCTCAAAGTCAAGATTAATCAAAAGATTTTGGTCTCTCAAGAGTTCAGACAGTCAGATGGATGATTATATCACACAGATGAGCCTCAATCTAAAAAAATCCCTAATTTCCAATTGTTTTCAGGTGTAATTCAGCTCTAGCTTCTCGTGCCTTGCATGGGTGTCATTATGGAGATTTCTATGTGTTAGCTGGATGGATGATTCACCTTTCAGTGTGTGAAAAGCAGGAGAATAATCTGGTCACGTATATGCCAAGATCCTTCTTTACACCTTCACCCTGTCTAGTGTACAAATGATGTAATTTTGGTTGTTTTGTGAGTTTCTACAGTGGAGTTGGGTTAGAAAGTGGGGTTTAGTTAACAAAAGAGTTGAGGAAAAATTGTCAGCTCTGTGCAAATACAGATCTGCAAAAATTTTTGGAATGAATTTGGGCTTTTTTGGCGGGAAACAAAGACATGTGCTTTGAGAAAAGTGAATTAAATGCAAAATCATCTTGAACCATGGTAAAAAATCATCTTGAGCCATGAGAGTACATTCAGTGCAGGAACCTCTGCAAAATCTATAAAGACCATGAATTCCTTTTGTTCAGCTCAGAAAATCTAAGCTGAAAATAAGTTCTCTGCTTTTAAAAGTCTCTCTTCAATTTCCATTTCCTCTTAAACAGGAAATTTAATACAGATTCATGGGAAGACAATTGCTGACAGATATGAGACCCTGGACTTCAACGTGGATTATATTGATGGGTAATTATGAACACTCAGCTATCTGCTGCAGTCTCTGTAAATTGGCTTTTCTTCCATCAGCCTCCTTGACAGCAATAAATTGCAACCAGTTGGCCCAGAATTGCCATTTACTTCCTTTGTGGTTTATTGCAGCTCATGATTTGGGCTCCAGCAAACTTTGTTAATCTAATTGCAACTGGTCCATTAAGCTGGTTGGTTTGTTTACTGGCAGCACAGTCAATCACAGCTCAGTGTGAATTGTACTGTAATTGCAGCTGGCTGCTGTAGATTTTATTTTGGCTAGCAAATTAAAATTTAACTAATTAAAATAATGTCAGAGTTGAAAAGTTAAATAAATTTTCCCCTTTCCATTTGCATTTTTTTTAAAGGAAAAAAACGATTAGTTTGAAGCAGATGCTCTGGTGAACCAGAAGACTATAGAGAAGTATTTTGAGACAAAAGGCTTGGTTGTTCACTGCTTTAAACACTCTGTAATTGTTTTCTTGTTCTCAGAGGTTTGATTTCTTTTTTAATGTTGCTTCTGTGGTTACATGCAACAGAGAAAAACAGCTAGGTTTAAAAAAACCCCTTATTTTAGGACAGCAGTCCCTTTTAACACAGTGAATCCAAAATGAGCATCAACACTGTCCTGCTGTGTGTCATATGTATTTCCATATGTATGGGTAAGTTAGCAGATGTTAATTTATGATTTCTGTGCCAGTGGCAGTGAAGAATGAAGCCCAGGTAAGTATTTTAAAGATAAACTATAAATCCATAGTTACTCTGGTGGCAGTTTAAGGATCATTTCAGGAGCCAGGAAAGGTGTGTATTCTCAGTAGTTAGAAATTTTAATTGAAGCGTCAGATATTTAACTCTGACATACTTTTTAACGACTTCTCAAGCTGATTGGAAATGTCCCTTTCTAAGTGATTAAACTCCCTGCTGGCATGAAGAAAAGTCCAGTGCAGATTCCTGCCATGCCATCCCTACACTGTGCACACCAGCATCCTTTGTTTGGGATCAATTATTGTTTTACCTGCCTCTGGAACCTTTGATGAGAGGGAAGAAAGGCTGTTCTGTCTGAGTGCAGGCTGGACATGCCTGCAGTGCTCTGCTGCCAGATTACTCATTTACAGCTCAGCCTCACCAAAAGGAAATGGCCTCAAAATCCCAGCATACCAGACAGGTTCCCTTTGTAGCTTCACATGAATAATTTGCCCATTTTTGGTGTGTTGAGAAATAGGTACCAGGTGGGAACTTGGACTTGACCAGAGCAGTCTGTCACTCAGTCACGCTGATTCAGGATTTGGAGCAAAAAAAAAAAAAAAAAAAGGGAATGGTTTTTATGCTTCCAAGTGTGTTCTGCACCTTTTTCCATGCTTTGTATGGGATGCACTGGTCCAGTGATGCTGAACAAACATTTGGCAGCACTGATGTTTTTTTTAGTCTTCCTTAAAAGGAAAGGTTCTCAGTATCAGCCGCCTGTATTAATAAAAGCAAGCTATTTTAGAAAAACCTCATAAAACTGCATTCTGAAACATGGGCCATAGAAAACTGCCTGGTGAGGGATGGGTCATCACAAATTGTTTGCATTACAGGTTTAATTACCTATTTCTTTAAATTGCTTTTTAATTCTCAAAGAGTCACTGCCAGCCTTTTCTTATTCTGCTAATTACTCTGAATTTATTCCTCCCATCTTCTTTCTCCTCTCCAGTGGAAGTTGTCCCATACTGATCCTCTAAGGAACAGATATTTAAATTTTTTTATTAGGAGCTTGGGTGATTTCTGCTGGAAGTTGTTTGTAGTGTTTTTCCTCAATGAAATCAAGACATGTCTGAGCTGCATCTTGACTGTACTTGCTGTAGTTGATGCTGCCTGCTGGTTTGGAAGGTGTGGGTGGGTCTTGCCCTCCTGGAGCTCAGCCTTGCCCTCAGGGAGGAGGGATTGGATCATTCAGAGCTGGCATGGAGTGTCCCCAAGAGGGCCCTGCTGTACTCTCACAGAGCTGCAGCTCCCACACTATCTGGGGAATGCAATTTGCAGGTGCAGAGATGAGAGATTAGGGCTTGTCCCATTTTCTAGAAGGTTAATAAATGTTAGCTACAAGTGGGAGAAAATTCCTGTCCCTTGGGAAAATACTGGCTGCTGATTTTAACAGGATCATGTTTTTATCACATCTTTTTCCTGTTTATTTTTTGCCCAGGCCCGCTGTTCTTACATCAGAAGGAGATGGATGGACCAGTCTCTGCTCTTTTGCCGACAGGAGAGCTGGAAGCTCGTCAGTTCTGGTTTACTTTGGGTTTGTGTTGGTGCAAGGGTTCAGCACAGCTTGTGCACAAAAATATTTGTGGCTTTTGAAGAAACTCTTCTGCTTTGGCTTAAAATGGAGACAGACCCTGGGGAGTTATGGTCTGTGATGGGGTGGGTGAGGGCTGCTGGTTTTATGCAGCTTCAACTACTTAAACATAAATGTGAGTTAATGATGGAAATTGTGTCATTCCATGACTCCAGAGGGTTGATGTAGTTCCAGCATATACACTTTAATTGCTACCTGCTCATTCTCACATTTAGGAGCCTGCAGAGGAGCAAGTAGAGGGGAAACACTTTTGTCCTTCTATTCACCCTCCCCTTGTGCCTGCACTTGCCCCTGCTCAGTTTTTTATTTCAAAGGGGGGTTCTAAAGGCCACCAACAGCATCATCGTCTAGAAATAGGTGTAAAGAAGCCAAGCTGGAGCAATGATGCTGGAAGACATCCTAAGCTGCTGAACTCTTAATCTTTAGTGGGAAGATGGGTTGTTCCTCTCCCATCTCACCTGCTTCTCACTCCCATGTTTGTAAAGACAGCAAACCATGACTATCTCGGGTGTATAAGCCCACATCTTCTATTGGTTAGTTGATTCTACTATATTTTGCTTATTTTTTGCTCCCAAGGCTCAGTGAAGTCCTTTGTCTCTTCACAGTTACCCTGTTCAGGTGAAGGATGGACTGGGGACCCTGCAGTGCCGGGTGGAAGGGAATCACATAGGTTGGTCAAAAGGGGTAAAACCCATGGGTTTCTGTCATTCCTGCAGCTCCAGAGGATGGAGGGAGGAGGGCGTCTGTCATGAGTTTCTGTTCTGTCTCCAAAGCTGGAATGTGGCTCAGGGCTGAGTCCATGAAAGCAGCTTCAGATCAAGGCTTGTCAGCCTTCAGCACAGCCCCTGCCATGGTTTGTGTCCTCTGCACAGCCTGGGAGAATATGAAGGGAAACCATGATGGGATGTGAGCATTGCTGACAGCCAACAGTGGGATTTGGGGTCCTTGCTGAGTTTCCTACTTTAATCTTTGTTGTCTGTGGTGTATCTTTCCTTTAGTGCTTTATAAATTGGGTGTTCCCTTCTGTCTCCAGAAGCAGGTGGGATCCCTTTCATTTTTCCTCACTTCCAAGCTCCCTGATGAAGCTTTTAATTTCTTGTGGAGGCTTTGAGCTCCAGCCTTCCTGTTTGGGAAAGATAAAGATATTGTGAGTGAAATATGTAAAATAGATTTTCCTTACTGTTGTAAGGAAAGTATAAGGAAGGGAGAATTGGGCCCAGAGAACCTGGACAACCTTTGGTATGATTTTCTTCATACTTCTGCCTGAAAGCATTGTCACTTTTCTCTCCCCCAGGGTACCACAACGTCAGCTTCTCAGTGTTTAACAAAGGAAAGTGAGTAAAAGAATATTTTCTCTTTTTCTCTGGTTTTGCATAGGAATAGAGCTGCACTTGAGTCCAGGATGAGTGAATTATGCTTTTACCTTATCGTGTGTTTCATTGCTTAGAAATAAGGTTTGTTACCTTGAGAAGATGGTAGTCAGATTTGGAATAACATGGGACAATGTTTCTCCCCGAAGTATTTCCACTTTGGTGTTTTATACTTTACCTTCAGTGACCAGAACCTGAGGCATCTTATCTTGGACAAGGGGAAATGGCTGAAGGAGGATGGATTCAGGTTGGATATTAGGGAGAAATCCTTCCCTGTGAGGGTGGTGAGGCCCTGGCACAGGCTGCCCAGAGAAGCTGTGGCTGTCCCTGGATCCCTGGAAGTGTCCAAGGCCAGGCTGGTGAGGTCTTGGAGCAATGGGAATAGTGGAAGATGTTCCTGCCCAAGGCAGGGGGTGGAACTGGATGCTCTTTAACATCTCTTCCCACCCAAACTATTCTGTGATCTGTTAAATCTAGCTGAATTAAAACCTTTCACCTTGCTTTTAACTATTCATCCAAATGGGAAAGAATTTAACCATTAAAGGAGGTGAAAACAGGTTCTGACTGTGTCAAAGCATACTTTACAATGTGCTAGTACTTCTAATAAAGTGTTTCAGCCATTTAATGGGGCCTCGTGAATCAATGCTTCAATGTGCTGGTGAAAGGAGTTGTTGGAGCTTGCAGAAATGTTCCACTGTTCCTCTGGAGAGTGAGTTTCCAGCCCTGTCAGATGAAGGTTTGCTTTTATTTACAGGATCTCTCAGGCATTTTCTCTCTTGCAGGTCAGCAGTGCACAAAGGTGCTTGGCTCATCAGTGCCAAACAGGAGCTTTTCCTGTACCAGACTCATCCAGGTATTCACTGATCCACCTCACTGGCATTGTCCTCCATCAGTCTCAGTATGATCTAAGAAAAGACCTCTCACTGTTGCTTTTCCCAGGGATGTAATTCTTTAATTTCTGTCCTCACCACACCCATTTTGGTGTTCCACTCACCTGGTATGGGCTTGACTAAGCAAAAGGTGCAGATAAAAATTATGAGACAACCAGATTTATGTTGTTCCTTGTCCTCTCAGATCAGTTACAGAGTCAACTGATATTGACTCATCAGTTGCTCATAGAGAAACTTTGCCCCCTTAAATCACTCTGTATTTGTTGAGGCTGAAATTTTGGAAATGCAGACCTCAGGATGAGAACTCCCACACTGGCTACAGGGAGGAGGTGATGTTCAGCTACTCCAAGAATTGAGTTCTGGATAAGTTGTGAATGGCAGGGTACTGCACCATTAGTTAAAAAAATTATTTAAGATACATTAAGAATAACCTGAATGTGATGTTTCAAGCTGTATTGTAGACAACTCTTTGTTAAGAAGGCTAATTTTATGTCTCTATTTACAATTTGAAGCAGAGTAAAATGAAATAACCATGCATGAAGTCGGCTGTGGGCAGAGCACGAGCAGAAAGATCTGCTAGATTATCCAGTAGACAGTACTGTGCTAGTCAGTAGTCAATACTGTAACATTAGTGTTTAAATACTAGATGAATTAACAAAAAAGATGCAGGTATAGACCAAAATCCCTCACCTTTTTCTTATTAGACTTATTTTTTTCAGAGGTATACAGGTAGAACTGGGTGGTTTAACTCCAATATGAGTGCAAGGTGGGTAATTGTCATCAAAAAGAAAAATAGTTTTCCTGTGGAATGGCACACTTGTAACAGATAAAGTCCTGAAAGGATCTCATGGTCGTGATGTGGACACTCAGATATTCTGCTCCCTCCATTTGTCCCTGAAGTCTGAGGGATTATTGGAAAGAGTGGTAACATTTAAACCTAAGGACTAAGTTGAGATGTGAATCAGAGAAGGTCAAGAGGATTAAAATAGTTTTAATTCTGCTTTTTTTCTTTCTTTTCCCCAGAGATCCTCAATAGCACAGAACAGAGCAGTTTGCAATCTGAGCATGACAGATGCAGCCACTGCTAAGTAACAGCCCAAGCATTGCAGTGCTTCCCCTGCCATGTGGCCAAATTATCCATGCTGCTCATTCCCGGTGTCATCCCAGAGGCTGCCAAAAAAAGGGATCAGCGAGAAGCTGGTTTCATTCACAGGAGCCTGCTCTGGCTGGAAGCAGTGCAAGTGCACTGAAGGCTTTCCCAGAAATTCGGCTGGGATTAACCTCTGCAAGGCTTGTGCTCAGATCCCTCTTTTCCTTCCCTGCAGAGATATTCTCCGTGTTCCCAGCCAGAGGGAGCCTGGCAGGGGGCACTGATCTCACTGTCACCGGGGATTTCTTTGAGGAGCCAGTGCAGGTCACTGCTGCAGGTAAGAGCAGAGACATGTGAATTCCATTTTTTAAATACAGTTTGGCCCTGACTGCAAAGTCCAAGAGATGTTCAGGGATACCAGTGTGGGAATTGTACGACTCACCTTGTCCCCATGCTTGTTTTGCATGGGAGGCATTTACAGAAGTGATACAAATAGATAGATAATAAGAACCTTTACCTTTAAACAAGTAATCTTTAAAACAATACCCCATAGGTTAACACAACCCATAAACACAGCTGTGAGAAAAGCTTACAGAAAAATGAAAGAAGTTCATGATTGCATACTTCCCAGTCAGCTGCTATTCATAAAGAGAGACACAAAAAAACTATTTTCTTGTAGAGAAATCTCCATAAAATTAACAGGAGAGACTTGTCTCCCTAAATAAACTGAAGAAAAACTATTCTAGAAGTAGTAAACTAAAATTTTAGGTTTTGTTTCTTTACATTGCTATTAAGAAAAAAGAGGTTGTAGAGGGAGGAGAAATGTCCCTAAGGTTTTGTTTAAATTCTTATTACTTTTTATTTAAATTACTATTAATAAATTTCTTTTTATACCCTTTTAAAGTTTTAAACCTACTTTACCTTTCTCCTAGTCCTACCTCACAGCAGGAAATGAGTAAATACATCCTAGTAAATACACTAGTAATTAGCCAAAACTAAACCCACGACACTCATTAATACATTAACAAAAAAAAAATCTCAAATTAGCAAATCTAAACCACTACACACCTCCAGGAAGCTCCAGTCATTCTGATCCAGGGTCCTCAGCACAGGAAAATCATGGACCTGTTGGAATAAATCCAGAGAGGGAACCCAAAAGTGAGTAGAGGGATAGAACACCTATACTATAAGGAAAGGCTGAGAGAGATGGGGCTGTTCAGACTGGAGAAAATAAGGCTCCAAGGAGACCTTGGAGCACTTTCCAGTTCCTAGAGGAGCTCCAACAGAGCAACCTGGTCTAGTGGAAGGTGACCCTGTCCATAGAAAGGTGCTTGGAACTACATATTTGTAAGGTCCCTTCGTACCCAAACCATTCCATGACTCTGAGATGTGTTTATGCTGCAGCTCAGCTGTGTCTCCAAGTCTCCCACAGCACATTTGTCTCCTTTTCCTGCTGGCAGGTGTTCCCTGTACAGTCAAGCACGTCTCTCCCCGGGAAATCAGATGCACCACCGAGCCTGTTGGTGAGGGCAGGAGACTTGGTGCCCCCCAGCCAGGTGAGCTGCTCCTGGAGCTCCAAATAAGCAAACACACACAGAAATGCAGGGCAGAAACCCTTTGGTGATGAATGCAATCAAGAAACAGGGCTTTCCAAAGCACTGTCTGCACTATCAGTTTCTTTTGGGGTGGTAGGGAAGGGGGCTACAAATAATCCAAGGCCTGAAGCATCTCTGCTATGAGGAAAGACTGATGAGAGAGCTGGGGTTATCCAGCCTGGAGAAAAGAAGGTTCCAGGGAGACCTGAAAGTCCCTTCCAGTGCCTAAAGGGGGCTTTCAGAAACATAGGAATAAACTTTTATTAGGGACTTTTATTAGTAATAGGACAGGGGGTGATTGTTTTAAATTAAAACCATCTATTTAAATAGTTTCTATTTAAATTATTTCTAAGGAAGGTATTTTTTTTTACAATGATGGGAGTGAGGCCATGGCACAATTTGCCCAGGAAGCTGGTGGATGTTCCATCCCTGGAAACATTCAAGGCCAGCTTGGGTGCAGCTCTGAGCAACCTGCTCTGTTTGGAGATGTCCCTGCTTGTGGCAGGAGGTTGGACTGGATAAACTCAAATGGTTCCTTCCAAACCATCCTGTGAATCTGTAGCCAGGAAAACCAAGGGGGAGAGCTCAGCCCACCACAAGCAGACAGGAAATGTGGAAGCATCCATGGAAAATGAGGGGAAAAAGGCAAGGAAAGTATTGAGAGGTAGGATGGCTGAACTGGAGTTACTGCAGAGGCTTCTGGGGATGCTCCTTGAGTGGAACATTGCAGTAGGAGATTTTAGTACATAAAATGAGGCTTAACTTTGGCTGTGAGTCATCTCAGTGCTTTTTCCTGCAAGAGCAGACATGTGAACAGGTTGGATGTTCTTCTCTCTGCAGAGTTTTGTTATTTCTGTTGGAGGGTTTAAAGGTAAAACAAATTCCCTATGGTGTGATCTGTGTTCTGCCTTAGACTGCAAAATACCCCACAAACAGAACCAATTTATTATTAAAATTTTCTCTCTGGCCTGCCTCCTACAGCACTGATTCCAGCATGTGCTCTGGGATTTCTGCTGGCTGCTGCTGAGAATGCTTTTGTTTTAACTTTCTAGGAAACAGAGGGCTTCTCTTTGAAGTCTGGGATGATGCCTCTGATCTGACAGAAGCAGGTCCTGGATACAGATGGCAGTTTGTACCTAATGCCAGCTCCCCAGTAAGGTTTCTGTCTGGGGCAGAGAAGTCCTTCAGGTACTCAGTGATCTTAAAAAGAGACGAAGCCATGGCAATCACCTTTAGCAGTGTAAGGTGTAGCAAAAACACCTGACAGCTCTTTATAGCAGAGCCTCACTGCATAGCTCCCATAAATCAAAGCAAACCCTTTGCTCCGAGGTCCTTTTGAAGCTTAAAATATGCAGTGAAGTGCTTTATTTTTTCCTCCTTTTGCCTTCCCTCAGTATTTCTGCTCTACCTGGCCTAGATATGCTGAAATATCACCCAAAAAGATTGCTCTGAAAGTAGAAGGAGCTCCAGTTTGAGGCTAATTTGGGCTGGAGCTCTGGCCAGATGTGGAGGGGCAGATCCTCAGCTGATGTTGGCAGCAAAGGTGGTGTTAATACAAATAAATAAATTCCTGATTTGTGTTGGTTCTCATTGCCTCTTCATATATGACCTTGAAAAACTGTGCAATCTGCATGCATTCTTACATTTTTCTACCACTTCTCTATTTTTTGTTGTTTGATTCTGAGCATTCTGGTTTTGGCTTTTTCCTGCATGTTTGGGGTTAAGACTTTGTTTGAGAAGAAATGCACTGAAGTGGCCTCCAACAAAATCATACTTAGTTTCATGGAGCTGTTTTTTCTTTCCTTTTTGAAACTTTTGTAATGCGTAATTGGCATTTAGTGTGAAATTGGGTCATTTTGAGGTTACTTCAGCTTTAAAATAACAAGATTTGTTTTGTTAAAATGGTTTAAAGATGTTTTCTTGTTGTTCAGTGTACATGTGAAGGTGGTGTGTTGGGATGATTTGTTGTTTTGGGGTTTTTTTGCTCTTTTTTGTATATGATGGTTGTTTTATTTTTATTCAGCTCCAGACTCCGTGGGTTTTTCGTGGCTCCTCAGACCAACAATTACACCTTCTGGATTCAGGCAGATGGTCAAGCATCTCTCTACTTAAGTTTGTCCCAAGATCCAAAGCAGAAGGTATTATTATTAATAGGCAAAAATGAGAGAAATGAAAATGAAAAATGAGGATGGAAATGGTTTTAATTATGGTGATAACAAGCAGGAATTCCCCCAGTGTGGACTGGTTTGTTGTGTCTTATGAATCTATTGCAGAGTCAAAACTATGGGATTATTTTTGATATTTTACATAGGCCCTGTCCATTATATAGCTCATTAAAAAAAATCACTCTTGCAACCAGAGTAATTGATTATCTTTTCCAGAAGATTTTTTTTTTTGTTAGTTGTCTATCTGAACTGAAGCTATCCATGAAAAGTTCTTTGGGGAACTGTTAATAGTGCTAGAGTAAGCCATAGAAATTATCTTCTTTATGGTATTGAACCTTAAACCAAAGTTTTCTGAGATTGTGGCTTTTTTCCCATATAATAGGAAGGAGTTTGTGAGCCATCAACCCACAGATATCGGTTATAAACACAAATATGGGTGGTTTTTTTTGTTTGTTTGTTTGTTTGTTTGTTTGTTTTGGGTTTTTTTTTTTTTTTTTTTTTTTGGAGCTGTGGCATTGGACTAAATGTTATTTGGGGCTGGAGAAAAGTTACTAACTGGTTTAATGGCTTCAAACTGAAAGAGAGCTGGTTTATATTGGATATGAGGAAGAAATTCTTCCCTGAGAGAGTGGTGAGGCCCTGGCACAGGGTGCCCAGAGAAGCTGTGGCTGTCCCTGGACCCCTGGCAGTGTCCAAGGCCAGGCTGGACAGGGCTTGGAGCAACCTGGGCTAGTGGCAGGTGTCCCTGCCCATGGCAGGGGGTGGAATGAAATGGTTTCTGATGTTTCTTCCAGCCCAAACCATTCTGTGATTCTGTGATTTGGTTGTTCTGCTCGCAGGTGAGAATTGCTTCTCTCCCTGCTGGCAATTCAGAGTGGTCTGAGAACTGGGTGAAGAACTGGAGTGAACTTTGGCAGCCAAAATCCCAGAAATTTGAACTAACTGCTGGTTCAAGGTACTACCTGGAAGCACTGCATCATGCCAAGACACCCAGCAAGGGGATGAGAGTTGGAGTCCAGATTCACAACACATGGCTGGACCCCCGCGTGGTGAGCAACTACTACACTGAGAGGCACGAAATTCGGGCTCGTGCCTTGCATCTCCCAGAAGTGCAGGTCAGTGCTGCCTGCAACTGCCTTGTTGGTGCCAGATGTGAAAAAAATGGGTGTTTCCACCTTGTTTACAACCTCCTGAGATAGCTGATGAGAAGAGCATCGTGGGCTGAAGTTGTCTGTGGCTTTTACATACATTAATGGGTGTGTGTAAACACTCAGGAATGAGGGAAGTTTTTCCTAATGGTTAAACTCCTGCAGGTCAGGAGCTTTAAGGTCCATCTGCAGGTGCACAGGTCATGTATCCCTTGTTCTCTTGTTACTGTAAGAATCCTGCTCCTTGTAAGACAAGGACAGTTTAAGAGTAGCTGAAGTGGCTCTTGGAAAGGATCCCTGGTTCACAAAGCAAAATGCTGGCTGTAAAATCTCCCTCAGTAGATGGCAGGTTTGAAGTGTGTGTGTCTCACGCAGTTTGCATCTGTTTTCATTTCTTGATTTGCTTGTCTTTTTTTCCCCAGATGTTGACTGTGTCTGGTACAGGTTATTTCAGTATCTCCTGGAACAACACGCTGAGAATGATCCCCACAAATGCTACAGCTCACCAGGTAGGTGCCATTAAACACAGACACAGGGTCCTCTGCTGGGAATTGGTGGAGCTCTGGTGCTTGACAGAAGTTAAGATTTGGCCCAAAAGACATCCAGATATCTTGGACTTTCATTGATCCAGATCCTTGGACTTCTCTAAGGCCAGATGAACTCTGGCTTTTGTATGGCCCTGGCTTCTTCAACAGCCCATAGGTTTTGATGTGGCTCTTGATTGTTAATTTGTCAACATTAAAGTGACCCTGAGTGATGGCTCCATGACAGTCATTAGACTGAGGATGTCCCAGACCCCTGAAAACTTTCATGTAAACATAAAAGTTTACACTCTGTTGAGATAAATTTTGTTATATTATTATTTAACATATTTATTCGTTTAATATTTGGCTACTTGCTTGTTCAGAGCTGCTGTGCCACTGATCCCTGGCTGACAAAAAATGAAGTGATGGTGTGTGTGTTGAAGTCTCTGCTGAAATGATTGTAACTGACTGCTTTCCACTTTCTTAATTTCTTTTAAAGGTGCAAGCAGCAATAGAAGAACTCCTTTCAGTAGGATGTGAAACTGAACCAACTTCTGCTAAAATCCTTTTTCGCTGTGGTTTTGAGAAAGAAGGTAGGGAACTTTTGTGGCAAATAAGCAGTATTTATTGTGAGACTTGATCTGCTTTTATGACATAAATATTCTTTAAACTTTTACTGGTGGGAAATTTACACTTTTAATGGGTATAAATATGTATTCATGTTTATCATCTATTTGTTGTATGTATGCATTAAAAACAACATGATCACTGTAATAATCACAGTGATAGGATAGCCAGGGTTGGAAGGGACCCACAAGAATCACCAAATCCAACTCCTGGGCCTGTACAGGACAGCCCCGGGAACCTGTGCCTGAGAGTATTGTACAAACACCTATTGAACTGTGGCAGGAGAACTCTCAGAGTAGGACTTTTTGACAATTTCTGGATACCCACTTTTGTATTTTCAGGAATCTTGACTGTACTGGTGTTTTCTGAATCACTTTGAAACCTCTCATTTCCTTTTTTTTTTTAATCTGTCAGATATGAAGAATATCATCACCACAGGACACATTGTCAGTGGAACAGAGCCTTTCTGTGGGAGATTCAGTGTCCACAGACCAAGCCAACTGGTGAAAACTTCCCCATCAACACTGCCAAGATATGACCTTACTAAATACCCACATGTGAGTGGCTGCTCTTAACGAGCAGCTTGCACTGGGCACTGAATGTTCAGAGCTTAATAAGCAACATAAAGTCATCTGGTCAGCTTATAATTCCCCCAAATCTATCAAGCATTGTGTCTTAGAACAGAGCAGAGCATCTTTTATTTGGTTTGGGAGTGGTTTTGGATCTTTGACATGTAAATATTGTTTAACACAGCTGACTGTTAACTGATCCTGGGGATACAACCCTTGCTATGGGAAAAGAAGAAGTGGGGTTGTGTTGGAGAAAGGTGGAAGGGACGAGGACGAACATTTCTTGACAAAAGGAAAAAATCCTTTATTGTTTGGTGGCCCATTGCTCACTTTTCTGCTCATCTCCTGCTTTTGACAGGAATAAACCCAAAACTTCAGGGAAGCCCCAGGGGTCAGTTTGATGCCATCTTGTGGCACACCTGGGTGCCAAAACTGTCTTCTACAGCTCTTATTCCATCTTCTGCTCTCTTGGAGCCCCTTTAGGCACTGAAGAGGCTTTAAGGTCTCCCCAAAGTCTTTTCTTCTCCAGGCCAAACAACCCAGTGTTAAACCAGAATTGAAATAGAATCTCCTCCTTTATCTTCCATGTACATTATATATAAATTACCTGCATTTTGATTTGTGAAAATCTTTCCCCCATTTTTGCAGGTGTGTTTTGCATATAAAGGACATATGAGCAACATCCTTCATCTCTCCGTGTCCTACACCAATGTCTCTTCATGTCCAGTGAGAAGAAACATCACCTGCCAGTGGGACTTCAATGAAACTGACTCTAAAAGGTATCCAGACAATTACAGTTGTCAGAGATTGCATTTTCCATAGTAAGAAGGTGCAGTAGGAAAACTGAGGGAAGTTCTTATTTATATAGGAACAATTTGTCAGTGATGTGATAAAAGCTCTATCCCTACAGAGGCATTGTGGAATGTGTTTCCATGCTTTTTGGAGGATTTAATGAGTAAATTTCCATGTTTCTTGCTTCATGCACTATCTCACCTCAGTGACACACACGGGTACTTGAAGGTTTTTGAGAACATAAATTCCCCAGTTTCTTTCCCAGTCGATTTTCTGCAGTAAGAGAGAGAAATGCTTGTTTTTTTTTTTGTCCACCCTGTGAAAGATTTGAAAACTGGTGTAGCCTTTGATTTTCTTTATTCACTTAAAATTCAATGAGTAGAAAACATTTGGCAGCAGACATAAAGCTTAGGGTAGGCAGACTTAAAAAAAATCAGGAGTGTAAAAAAATGAAGAGACCTGAGGGTTTGAATTCTGGATTGACCCCAGCTGAGGTCAGTGATGCTGTTGTGGTATTTTGCCAAAAATAAAGCAGGTGTAATCATTCCCATGTCCCACTCTAGTGATTCAGAGGGGACAACATAAGCAAAGACCTAAATCCTCATTTCTCACTCTGGGGAACCCAACAAGGACATGGTGAGTAATCACAAACCACTGTGCATGTGGCTTGTGCTAAATACCAGTAGTAACAAAAACAGTGCCTGATGTTACCTGGAATCTTCACAATCACCTCAAATTTGTTTATTGTCCCAACCTTGGTGTCTTCCAGCTGGACATTTACCTGCACCAACCTCTGGAAGAGGTGTGTGAATCTCTCTGTGCTTCTCCAGGACTTCCCAGCCAATTCCCCAGTGTTTGTGCATCAGATAGACTTGCAGAGCCCTGTGCTGCAAAAAGAAACAAATGGATCATTTTATCTTGATGATCTCATCATTGCTGACAGATCTGTGATTGGTAAAGGCATCTCTTTTGTTGTTTTTTTTTTTTTTTCTCTTCCCAGGGTAGTCTGTTAAATCTATAGCAATAAAGATGGATGAAACTTTTTCAAAGGGAAATTTCACAACAGACACAATTTTTTTTAACTTATATATATATATATATTTTGTGACAGCAGTGGAGAAGGAATTGCCAAAATATCTATATTCTTGGTTTATTTGAAAATGTGGTTCTACAAATGGAACAGGCTGTGGTGAAATCACCATCCCTGGAAAAGTTCAAAAATGTATAGATGTGGCACTTGGGGACATGGGTTAGTGGTGGATTGGGTGGTGCTGCAGAATAGTTGGACTCAGTGAACTTAGAGTCCTTTTCCAGCTTTAATGATTCTATGAAATATAACTCAAAAAAAAAAAAAAACAAACCCAACAACAAAAAAAACCCAAACCCAAAACAACCAACCAACAACAACAACAACAAAACCCACAAAAAACAAGCGGCTGTTTCCAGCTATGAAATGAAAATACCCTGGGCATAGTCACCTCTGCTCTCCTTGCTCTAATGAATGTTTATGTTTTTTCTTTCAGTTTCTCAGAGAGACCCCAAATCCCCCTGGCCAGGGGGGAGGATCATTGAAGCAGTATCTGTGGTGGGGTCTCCTCCTACCTACAATGTGTCCTGGGAGGTGTCTGGCTGTGACGCCAGTCTGCCCCTTCTCTCTCCAAGGTAGGGACAGCTGATCTCAATACCCTGTAACACCTCTTAGAGTTCCCCCAATGTGTCTGGAGCTGGCTGTCAGCTGGGTTCAGCTGCTGAAAACAAGAGGTGCTTAAGAAGTTTGAGATAACTCAGGGTGTCAGTGTTTTGGTTTGAAAGCAAAACCAGTGAGAGACTCTAAGTCAGAAATACAATTTATTAGGAAAAGGAAAAAAAAAAAATACATGCAATAATTCAAAAGAAAAACCATGGACAGAGTCAGAATACAACCTGACACTCTTTTGGTCAGGGTGTTGGTAGCAGTCTAAATTGGAATGGCTGCAGTCCTCCTGGAGTGGCAGATATGGTTTTGTCGGGGCAGCGATTCTGTAGAAGGGTGTAGTCTTCCTCTGAAGGTCCAGTGGAAAGGCCCAGCTGTTCCTCTGAGAACCCAGTGGAAAGGCTTAGTCTAGTGTCCCAAAAACTCAGATTGCATCCAGTTAGGAATGCTTGGCTCCTCCCTCTGGGCAGAGCATCTCCCAGTGGGATGGGGTAACTTTTATCAGTCGTGCAGTGACATTCAATAGGCCATTAACAGCAGATGTCTCCCTGGAGGGAGGATTGCTTTGTGGAAGAGATAAAGGAAACTGCCCAATTAACAGAAGATAACTGCCACACCTCCAACAGATGGCAAATAAAATACATCTTGCCTTGCAATCTAGGGCAGCCAGATATCCCTGGATCACCAAGGTGTGATGTGGGATTGGAAGGAAATCTAAACCCTTCTGGAACAGTGTGGATGAAGATCATCCAAAAGTGTCTCCAAAACACCATTAATGACACCAATTCCCACATTAGGCACTGGAAGTCCACCTTGGGTGTCCTTGTTTGCTGAGATGAGGTTTCTGTTCCTCCCAACAATGACAGGAATTGGAGCCATGGACTATAACTAGATCAGATCTATTGCAATAAAGATGGATGAAACTTTTCAATGGGAATTTTCACAACAGGCACAAAAATACTTTTTTTTTTCCCTTGAACTTACATTTATTTTTTTGTGACATCAGTCAAGAAGGAATTGCCAAAATATCAATATTCCTGGTTTATTTGAAAATAAACTGTAACGTTAAAGGTTTGTACTGGCAGAAAATAAGTCCTGTAAAAGTTGGGTTGTATCCAGCTGAGTCAAATGTAGTATCTTAACATAAACCACCAAGGGTAAATGCAGAAATGAAAATACAGGGGGATGTTTGTGGTGGTTGAGGTGCATATCCAGAGGTGTAACTAATAGGAAGAGAGAAAATTTTTACTCCTCTGTGGAGCCTGAAGACTGACATTGGAATGCTGCAAATAACACTGATAGCTGTACTTTTCAAATAAATTTAGAAAAAAAATGCCATAAGCATCATTATGGAGCTGAGGAAAATGCCTAGAAGAGGAAGATTTAAGAAGCTACACCTATTTAGCTAATTAAAAAAAAAAAAAAAAAGGGTTAAGAAGCAGTTTGATCACAGTACCTCTTACCAGGATAAAAAAAGGTGCTAGGCACAGGTAAACTTTTCCATCTCACGAGGAAGGTATTAGAGAAAAACAAGAATCAGCACAAGGTTTAAAAATGGGTGAGCTGAGCACTGTCTTTGGACATCTTCAAAATAAACCTGGCCCTTTCTCTTCGCTGAACATGGGCTGTGATTTCATCCAATACAACTCCTACCCCTGTCAGAACAGGAATATTGGCTAAAATCTTGTACCAGCTGTACAAAGGGCTCAGTGGTCGTTTTGATTTTGTTTCGTGGAAATTTGCTCTGCAGAAGCCGCTTGTTATCCAGACACTTAACACACGGTGGCACCGTTGTACCACAGAGAGGCTCCTTTTCCTTTGAAACACGAGAATTTTAGTGGCGAAGGAGAACAGCGTTTTAACTTTTAGAAATTGGGCTTTGGTTGAACTTGAATTACTCCAATACAGATGTGGTGTCTGGGGACATGGTTTAATGAAGGACCTGGTAATGCTGGATTAAGGATTGGGCTCCATCTTAGGGGTCTTTTCCAACCTATAAATGATTGTACAATATGAAATCTCACTGTAATTCAGGGGACTCGAGATTTTCATGGGCTGAGGAGATTACAGTGTAAAGCAGGAAATATTTTTTGCTTTGCTGTTGCAGATGCTGTCCAGGCTGCACTGAGCTGGTTCTTTAGAAACACCAGTACTGGGGTAGCACTCCCTGGTGCTTGATGATATAAAAATTATTTCTTCTATCATAAATTTAAAAAAAAGGTCGTTTTCCATAATTTTCTGCTGTGTGCATTGTGTGCATAATTCACAGAATCACTGGGTTGAAGGAGACCTTTAAAATCATTGAGTCCAACCCAGCTCCAACACCTCAACTAAACCATGGCACCGAGTGCCACATCCAATCTTTTTTAAACACATCCAGGATGGTGACTCCACCACCTCCCTGGGCAGATGATTGCAGTACTTTATCACCCTTTCCTTAAAAAAACTTTTTCTTAATATCCAACCTATATTTCCCTTGGCACAGCTGAAGACTGTGTCCTCTGGTTCTCTCAGTTGCTGCCTGGAGAACGGGACCAACCCCACCTGACCACAACCACCTTTCAGGGAGTTGTAGAGAGTGATAACAAGTTAGAAGTTGGGAATATCCAGTTTTGTTTGAGGTCTGGGCATCTTCCCCTTAAATCCTTCAGGAGCTTTGTTCCCATAGGTGTCCCTGAGCTGTTGGTTGACTTGGGGGTGTCAGCAGTGAGGATCTCCACTGCTGATGCCTTCCTGTGACCCCCTCTCTGTCCCACAGAGGTGCCATGCTTGGGGAGGGCTCTAAGGAATATGGACACCTGTACGTGTCCACAGAGGATGTGAGAGTTAGCCTCACCATCCAGAGGCTGCAGAAGTCATCCCCACCTCTCGGAGGAACCTTCCACATCCACTTGGCCAACACAGTGATACCAGGTAAGGGAAGATGCAGGTCAGGAGCTGGATTTCCTGAGCAGGAAGCCAAGGGAAGAATTAATTGCCAGAGAAGTTTTGGCTGCCCCATCCCTGGGTGTGCTCAAGGCCAGGTTGGTTGTTATTAAATAGTGTGGATGATCTTCAGATTAGACATAAGGAAGAAATTTTTTATGATGAGTTTGAGAAAACATGGGCAGAGGTTGCCCAGAGAGGTGGTGGATGACCCATCCCTGGAAACATTTGAGGTCAGGTTGGATGGGGCTTTGAACAACCTGGTCTAGGGTTCATTGCTGGGATTATATGACCTTTAAAGTCCTTTCCAGCCCAAATCCCTCTATAATTCTATGAGTTTTTGGTGTTTAGGGTCCAATAAAATAGGGTCACTCTTTTGGCAGCTGCAGAGGTTTGAACCATGACAGCCTTGCACCAATAATGAAACCCCTTCCTTTCCTAAGAGCAGGCAGATGTGATCTCCTGGAAATGGAGATATCCACTGCTTCCTAATGTCTTTTCCAGATGTTTCGGTGCACATCTCTGCCCACCAGCTCCGCAGGCTTTTGCAGGATAATGTGGACAATTTTACAGCTCCCTTCTTCAACACCAGTGACTTCACTGTGACCAGAGACTCCAGCTCGTGCTATGAAAGTGTCTGGACACTGACTTGGAAAAAAACAGCTGGGGACTTGCCCAATGTTATCAGTGTACTGTAATTTCTTTTACTAATCCCCACTTTGATCCCCATTTGATGTCTTTGGTCTTGGCTGATTCACTCTCACAATGGCTGTTTTTATGAAAACACCATGGAAATTTAGGCAGTCTTCCTATTTGGAGCAGCACCTTCAGCAAATTCCAGATTAAATTATTAAAAAAAAACCCAAAAAAACCCCAAAAAACAAAAAACAAAACAAAAAAAAAAACCCAAAAAAACCCCCCAAAAAAACAGTTGTAGGAGAGGAAATTATATTGAGTCTGTGATTCAAAACCAGGAGATTTGAATGTAATTTTTGCACAGCGAAGGGGTTGGTATACTGAAATGAAGTCTTTATTAATTATATCTACATTAATGTTTCAGTGCAGTAACTGGAGCTCATCACAGATTTGTGACATCATTTATTTGCCAATAAGGTATTTTTCTGAGAACTGTTTTGTCTGGTTTTGTATCTGGTTCTCATAAGTCTCAGGTGAAGGTCCACTTTATACTCTCCCATCCCAAGATTTGTCCTGCTAGTTTTGCTTCAAGCAGAAGGGTCTTTTTGAGTAAGGACTCAAACTGAGATGCTTCCTACCTCAAAAGGAAATAATATTTCTTTGGATATTCAGCTTCTAAAAGTGTGATGTTATTTTCAACAAATTCCAGTGCTCAAGATGTTGGCCTGGAGGGTGAAAAAAGTTTGAACTGCATCTTCAGCTCTTGCACAGGCCCTTGTTTCACCTAAAGTCATGTCTTTGAGAAGATCTTTCCATGCCTAAATTCAAATTATTATTGGGTATTAGAAGTTTATTTACCAACCTGACTCCTGAACTTCTTTGTTATCTCTTTGACTGCAAGGTGAAGGTGGGAACAGGCAGGTATAGAGAAACCTTGAGTAATGAAGATTTAGAGCTGCAGATATGATTCATGGAAGAAGGGTGAGAAGTTTCCAGGAGTTATTGCTTGTAAAGATTCTGTTTTAATTTAACATCACAGGACAGAAAAGGATGAGAAACTTGAATTCCTTGCTCTTTGCCAGGTCTCTGCTGAAAACCTCACAGGCCTGAAGCCAACTGTTTCTACTCGTGTGGTTTATGATGGGGGTGTGTTTATTGGACCAATATTTGGGGATATGCTTGCCACCCTCCATAACCAAACACAGGTGAGTTGATGTGCTCTCACACTTGTCACTGATTCAGCAGGGTTGTGTAGCTCCAGGAGTCTCACAGGTATTTGGGTACCTTGTTATGCCAATAAATCATTTCAGAAATCTGATGTTATTTGCCATAAATTTCTCATATTCTGCTGCCTAGTGTGTGGAGCAGGACTTTCCTCCATGAGCTGTTGCAGGTAGGGAGAATGATGATCATGGGTGATGGAAGACAATATATAATTTTTTGGAAGCAGTGACCAGGGGATAAAAATCTCTGAACTCCCACCTTTGGTGGGTCCTGTGGTGCTGGACACCAAACTGGGAATTACACAATTCACCTGCAACACTCTGTGACACTGATGGGCAAAGTAAATGAGTTGGTGGCTGGGATACTCCTCTGTGAGTTTGGCAAATCCTGAACCTCTCTGGATCTCAATTCCTCAAGAGGGAAGAGAGAGATAGGGGAGCTTCAGGCTGAAGGAAAGATCATTCCAGTCTGCTGGATGGACAAATGTGTTTCCAGCTCTGCTCTCAGATGTTGCAGAACAGTGGCTACTGCTGGCTTTGCTTCCAGCAGGCTCACAGGCACAGCGGCCATAACAGGGTGATGCTGGATGGGCTCCAAGCCCAGCTGTGCAACATCTGGGGCCAAGTCACCCTGACTTTTTAATGAGCCTGGTTTCCAGCCATGAGAATTGCTCTTCTTCCAGTGACTCAGCCACCTATAGCATCTTTTCCATCTGTGCTGCACAAACCCTCAAATAGTCCAAGTGAAACAACACCAGCAGCAACAAACAGATTTTCTGGTAGTTATTGAAGCTTTATTCTGGCAGTGTAAAAGTGTCCCCCCAATTATTGTGTCTTTGAAGCTCTGTGCTCCTTGCATTTCTTTGGGACAGATGCTTTGCTTTTTGCAGGCACACCCTTGACTCCTGGAGAGGGATAAAGAGGGGCTTTTTTATGCCCTATCCTTTGCCAGTTGACTCCTCAAAAATATCAAGATCTCAGGAGGGATATTTCTTGATATCTCTTTTAGATAATCAAGGTCACAGCCCAGTTTTTTCCTTCAGCTTGACCAACAAGGGGCAAAAAATAAAACGGAGGGCTGCATGTTGAGAAGACGCATTGTGGGTTTCACTTTAATTAATCTTCCAGGGCGCTTTAAGCATAATAAATTTATTCCCAAGGCAAAGTGGGAAGAACTGGGGGAAGGCAAGAAAAGTCTTCAATGGGTGACTGGAAGAACAGGAGTTTGAGGAGGTGTGGGTCCCAGGATGGTGGGAGGTGGGTTGGAGATGCAGCATCCAAAGCTGTGCCTTGGATGAGCCCCATCAATTTGCTATTTAAATTTGCAATTAAATTTGCAGTGGGACTGCAGCAGAGTGAAGAGCTCTCTGTTTGTACCCTGTTCTAGCACTGAGTGCTCTCACTACCTCAGAGTGGCTGCCAGCATCTATCAATCACTTATGGCTCTAGAAAACACCTCTGTTCCCTTACCAACTTTAAGGTAACTCTCTGGTCTGCCTCCAGGTGGTGGTGATGGTGAATGATGTCCTTGCAAACTGTTCTGGCTCATGTTCTTTCCAGTTCAGCCGGGAATTGACACCCATAGTCAGAGATGTGGAGTATTCATCAGGTAATGGGGCCTGGTGTCTGAGCACAATGGCAAAAATTCTGTGAAAAAGAATCAGCAGGTGCTGGTGATTTCATGGATATCTGTATACTTTTGTAAATTTTTGATTTTATGGAAATTGCACTTTTATGGGTCACTTCTGATCAGCTCCAGTTCCAGAAATGCTGAGTGCACAAGTTTGTCCTGAGAAGGGCAGTGGAGCTGGGAAGAGTCTGGAGCACAAGTGTGAGGAGGAGCAGCTGGCAGGGCTCAGCCTGGAGAAAAGGAGGTTCAGGGTGACCCTCTCACTCTCCACAACTCCTTGATAGGAGGATGCAGCCAGGTGGGGCTTGGACTCTTCTTCCAGGGATGAAGAAACAGGATGATAAGAGATGGCCTTAATGTGCATCAGGAGAAGTTTTGAATAGTTATCAGGAAAAAATTTACTCATCTAATGGGTTGTCAGGCTCTGGAACAGGCTGCTTAGGGCTGGGGTGGAGTTATCATCCCTGGAAGGGTTCACAGGGCTTGTGGCTGTGGCATTTGGAGACATGGTTTGGGTGGTGAACACAGAGGTGATCTTAGAGGTCTTTTCCAACCTTAACTACTCTGTGATTCCATGGTAGAGGCATAAAGGGGAGAGTAACAATGGCAGGCTTGAATCCTAAAGCAAAAAAACCAGCTCTTGGCTCAAATTATTTTTAATAAAAAATAATGTGACAGATGGACAGGGACAGGCAGGAATTGCTGTTATGTGGAGAAGTGAGATATCACCAGTGGTGTAGTTTTTAGGATATCCTGTTGAAGCTGTTAGATACTTTTCACTGTTGGTTGAATTTAAATTCTGGGCATTGCTAGGCCAAAATTCGTGAGTCACCTTGATGATTCTATTCCTTCAGGTGAAGGGTCCCAGGCCACAGTGGTTCTCAGGGGAGCTGGCTTTGCTGAGGAGCAGCTGGCCCTGCAGGTGGAGGTGGACAGGAGGAGCTGCCACGTCACATCTCTGAATCAAAGCCGAGTGGTTTGCCAGGTGCCGAGGCTGCCGGTCGGGATCTACCCGGTGACCCTGCTGGTGGCACCTCATGGCTTTGCTCTTGGTGGCACCACAGGACAAGGGATCTTCCTCACAGTCCAGCCAACACTGGGAGTTGTTGAACCTCCTTTGACTTCAGAGATTGGTAGGTGTGAACCCTCCAAGGGAGCTGCTTCCTGCTTCTTTCTTATTGTGGCATGTTTTGGTTCTCCTGTACTTTCACTGCCAAGATTTTCACCTGATGAAGACAAAATTTTATGGCTGGACACACTGTGTGTGCCCCAAAGCACAGTCAAAAATGACCTAATGACTGACAGAATCTCTTCAGCTCTTTGTGCAGGCAACCAGTTTCCCAAGTAGTTTTGTTTGGGTATTATATTTTCAAGTGCACATATATTCATTTCAGCAAATCATTGGTGTTTCATACTCATCCTCCCATATCCATTTGACACGTAGCTTTGTAGCATTTGAATTAATCTGGTCTAATTAGAGTGGGTATTAGAGAAAATTTCTTCACTGGAATGGTTGCCAATCCCTGGAACAGGTTGCTCAGGACATTGGTGGAGTCACCATCCCTAGAGGGATTTGAAAGATGTGTAGACTTGGCACCTGGGGACATGGGTTAGTGGTGGGCCTGGCAGTGCTGGGTTACTGGCTGGACTTACTGATCTTAGAGGGTTTTTCAAAACTAAATGATCCTAAGATTCTGTGATTATAAAATGGCTGAACTCTGGTTAATCCCAGCCTTATTGAAGCAAATTCATGTTCTGAAGAATAAAATGGAAAACTCACCTGTGTTTAGGTACAAAGCTAAGCAACTTAGAGAAGCTAAAGCTGAACTGATTTTCCTTCCCTGAAGACAAGAGCTTCAAAGAATTCTTTTTTTTTTTTTTTTTTTTTTTTTTTTTGAGAGAAAAGAGTCTCCTCAACCCAATGAGAAATGTGGCAAACACTCTTGATGCACCTGGGCTGTGCAGTGAAGGACAGTCTCAGATTATCCTTTGTTTTCAAGCAGCAAGGAATGCAGCAGAAACAGCATGAACCAGGTCTACTCTGACAGTAAAGTTACCCAGTCATTTCTCTGTAAATCTCTCAATTTTATTTCTGAGATCGTGGCAGCAATCACCACTGAGAGCAGTACTGCCCTCAGTGCAGCTCAGACATGCGGCTTGGAGATCTGACTGTGCCATCTTTGGCCACTTTGGAGCAGCAAGAGGAAAGGAATGCTGGCCCGTAAACCTCTCCATGGATGAGCATGGAATGGACATGGAATAACACAGGATTCCTAAGCTAGAAGTTATGGCCACCTTTTGGTTCGGGGGATTTTTTTTTTGTTTTGGTTTTTTTTTTTGTTTGTTTTGTTTTGTTTTGTTTTGTTGTTTTTTTGGTTGCATGGGAAGAAAACTATTATGACTCTTTTATTACCATTTTTTTTCCCCTAATGAGAGGGTCATGGCACACTAAGTTTAAGAATCACTTATAATTCATAGAATATCCAAACACCTCCAAACACCTCTAAAAACAATCCAGCAATGGCAAATTTTAGTGCTTAGGCCTTGCTTCTCCTTTCCTTTGCTGGCAAATCCACTCCTCCCAATTATAGTGATCTGTCACTCATGAAAAAGAAAGCAAGAATAATGCTATCGTACATTACATGTGCCTGGAATGCTCATAATTGGAAAGAATTACAGCTTCCATCTGTGTTTTTAATTTCTCCCATTTCAAATACCTCTCTTCAATCTCATTGTAAAGTGCACACAGGCAGTATTTCACCACATATAGATATAATGTAGATATCAAAACTTAACAGCATCAGTCTTTATGCAACACTCATGGATTCTGAACTCTAAATCTGAAGCTCTTTATCTGACAACTCTTGCGTTTGCAAGTGGCTTCAGCTTTCACTTCTTGCTCTTTCTGACTCTGCAAATTTAATGTTACAGGACAGGAAGGCAACCAAGCACCTTGTACTTTGCTGCTTCAGCACCCTCTTGTCAAAATATCCCTGGTCTCAGTGGTGCCATGCTGGGAGATCCCCATGACCTAACTCTAGAAGCATGGAATGCCTTTCTAAAGATACTCCCACGTTCCAGTGAATAGCAGGAGCTTGCTGTTAATGTATCTGATTGCTCTTGTTGGCCTGGATTTGCTGCCAGCCACAGGAAATCAAGGCTAAACTTCTATAATTCTCTGGTGGTTTAAAGAATTTCAGGAAAACGTGCAAAGGAATTTTTCATTAATATATAATTACTTTAACATCGGGGATTGCTTACATCACATTGAAAAGAGGGATAAAAGCTCAGTAGGTTTACAATATAGCCATGCTAATAAATACAAATAAACACTGCATTAATTAGCCTGTCTGAGCAGTCTGTTCAACCCTAATCCTAAAACTCTGCAGTGTTGAAACCTAGAGATAAAGCTCTAAAATTCAAGCAACACTTCCTTTTTTTTTTTTTTTTAAAGTTTCTTTGAATCGCATCAAAGCACAAACTCCAGCTTAGAATTGCCATTAATGCCCACTCCTGTTCTCTTTCCTGTTTCTCTTTGAACTATCCCTGAGTCTTCTAATCACTTGGAAAAGCAAAGGGGCACCTTGTTTCTTTGGAATTGGACGCTGAAGAAAGATCAAGCACAAGTCTGACTTGTGCTGGGCATGATCCCACGTGGGATTGGAGAGGCTCAGTCTGGCACGGAGCAGAGCTGAGCTTGCTCAGCGCTCCACGGAACAAATCCCTCCGTGACTTCCCTCACAACTCCGAGTCTTCAGCCCTGCCAAGTCCCCTTTCTATCCCAAGTTTCCTAGACACATGCTACAGGCTTTTCTGACAGCAGGGAGCTTGGCAGCTGTTTGAACTGTGAGAGCACCTGCTGCGTTAAGCTCATTTTCCATTCTTAGTGCTTCTTCCTTCCTTCCTTATTTCGTTCTTGGGCTGGGGATCTGTCTAAGGGGGAGATCACAGGCCAGGGCTTGCTGGTTTAAATAAGTAAGTCATTAAAAAATAAACCGAGAAAAAACCCCAGTCATCCTGTATTGTGGAGGAGAGTTCAAATAATTCAAATTCAAATAATTCAAATAAGGCAAGAAGGATCTCTAGTGCAAGAGAGGGAGCCAGGCACAGCAAGGTGGAACAGATCATCATCAGCTCAGCTGAGAGACTTTTGTATTCATCTATAAACAAATAATTCTTTGCTTATTAAAACATCCTATACACTGAATATCATGGAATAATTGTTTGTTTTAGGAGGACTTAGAGTGACTCTCAGGGGGACCAATCTGGAAGGGGTAAATGCAGTGTTGTTTGGATCCCAGCCTTGCCCAGTTTTGGAGGAGGGCAGAAATTCAACAAGAATTCAATGTAAAGTTCCTTCTCGGGTAAGAAACCACACTTTGGGGAGCAGTCAGAATCCAATGTGATTTCCTATGTATTCCTGGCCTGAGCTGCACTAGGGAAAGGCAAAGAGTAGCCCCTCAGCCAAGTCTTGTCTGAGGGGCAGTTAAATGTGATTGTTACAGATTAGACCAGCTTAGTTAAAAATAGATTAATAGGATATTTATGAAAACTAGTGAAAAAAGCAAGCTCCTTAATTTAGTAAGAATGTTGCAAATTAAAAACTGTATAGTTAGTTTGGGATTTTATATACTAGTTTAATGTACTTGTATGGATATAGCAAATCCAAATCTGCACAGTCTGGGGTTGTTTTAAAGTTTCTAAATCTCCATAGATGCTCTTTAAATTCAACATAACTGTAAATATTTAAGTAGGATCTGGTGTATGTGAAAGTTTCATCAGTGCCATGTGCCTGACTTTTGTATGGGAGATGCAGGAACATAGGAAATAACTTTTTTTAAAAAATTGGTTCATTCGTATCTCTGACATTTTCTTTCTCTCTCTTCCTAGGGGGCAGAGGATGCTGCTGTCCATGTGACGCTGATTTTTGGGTACAAGTCAACAACAGTAACCAACTTATTCCAGTATGATCCTTCCTTAAACCCTGAACTTGTATCCCTGAGCAGGAACAGAAGTGGCATAGCAGGTGAAAATGCAGATGTGTATTGGGCATCTTCTGGAGAAGGGCTGTTAGTGCTGATGGTGGTGGGGCAGAGGGAATTTATAGATCTATAAAGTTTGATCTGACACTTTTTGTTTGTTTTCTTTTAAATTTTAGTTCCTGTATTTCCTGCTAGTCCTGGTCAGCTGTGGTTGGTTTTTTGTTGGTTTTTCACTAGCATATATGAGGCAATGAGTTGCTTGCCCTGTGGTGTGGATGATGTCCACAGGATGTCAGGTTCAGTATAGTCCTGTCTTTGTGTCAGGTTTCTCTGACTCTGCTCTGAAACGATCCCATCCATTCATGCAGTGATTGGAACCAGTGGAATGGCATGAAGCTGTGTCAGGAAAGGTTTAGGCTGGGTATGAGGAAATGGTTTTTCACCCAGAGGCTGACTGGGCACTAAATCTTCCCAGGGAATGGTCACAGCCCCAAGGCTGCCAGAGCTCAACTAATGTTTGTACAACTCTCTCAGGTACAGGGTAAGATTCTCAGGACTGTCCTGAGAATGTACAGGGCTGGGAGTTGAACTTTGATCCTTGTGGGCCCCTTCCAACTCAGGGTATTCCATGATTCTGTATTTCTTAGTAACAGATTCATCCATGATAGGAGAAATGAGCTCTGGAGAGTGTCCTTCTCCAGGATCCCCAGGGGTTGACCATAAATAGCATCATGTGCATTTTGGGTTACTGAAAACAGAGTATAGGCAACACTTCTTTCTCTTAGTTCCCATTTCCAAGCCAAACTGTCCCTTCCTTTTTAACCTTGTGATGTTTTACTTTAGAATATGAACATGGACCTCACAGAATTCATGGGGACAAAATCCTAATTAGATTTCACAGAATGTTTGCCATTCCTGTATTTTCAAAGTTTCTGTTTGGGGTTGTTTGAGTTTTTTGGTTTTTTTTTTTCCCCCCACATTTCCCTCATATTTCCCTGCAAGATTTTAGCTGTGTTTAGGGAATAGAAAGCATAAATAGTGAATGATGTCCACTTATAAACAAGCCTCTTAGGAAAATTTAGCACATTTCTGCATGGTAAATCAACACCAGTTATGTGGTATCTGAGACAGTGGGGAAGGAGATGGGAGGAAGACAGAAATATTCCTGTTTTCTTACCTATCCCATTCCCTTTCCTCCAAGAATATAATATCTGACTTTTTTTCTCTATTTTTGCAACCCTCCAGTGAACACCTTAAAGCTACCCACAGCTTCCAAATTCAGTTGGACTTGTTGGGGATGTACAGGGTTAGGTGACTGCCAGTGCCAAAATTCCTTGTGCACTCCCAGCATTTCTGTTCATTTTTCCCCAAATGCCCTTGTCATTTTCTATTACTCCAGAATGCATAAATAAGAGAAAACGTCCTTTATCATCTGAATATTATTCAGATACCACAGCACCAAGGGAAGGTTTTTGTAGCCGCGGGCAACTCAGGTGCAAAGAATTCCTTAATGTTACAGTGTCTCATGAGCTGTGGTGGGGCTGAGTTCAATCTCCTATTCAGAACCTCCACAGCTTCGTCTTTTAATATAATTTTCCTTCTATATAATAAAAAGAATAAATAAATTGCACTGATGCCTTCCAGGCATCTGGGATTAAGCTGACAATTGACCAAGAGTCCAAAGAGTTCATGTTATTAACATATTCAACTTCTCAGGCTTTCAAACTTTATTTGAGTCTTTGTGAATGCAGAATTGAAAGGTATCAGCTCCAAGACCTGCTTAGAGGAGCAGGTGGATGAAGGAAGCTTTGTACAGACTCTCCTGCTTCTTCCTCCCTCCTTCATCCTTTCAGGGGAGACAGGAGGATGAGCTTCACCTCCTAAACACATCCCTGTGCTGAATGTTTAGATGTTTTGCATGGTCATTGAAGAGAAATAGATGTTTCTGTGGTGGGATTTGCCACAGCTCTTTTGTGTGTCTTGCAATAGGATGAATCATGGCATAAAGTCTCTTTTCTCTTCACTGACCACTGATAGTGCTATCAGTGAAAATGCCTTTATTTTGACTGATGGATGCCACCTTATTTTTTTTAAGCTGTTTCAGAAGAAATTAAAGTTATGAAAATCCCTTGTCTCTTGGTTTTGTCCTTTCCTGTTAGTGCAATGTGCACTAATAAAGGAAAGTATCCTCTATCATCTGAACACAGGTTGACACACAGCAGCTTAAATAGGAGAGGGAGTCATGATTAATGAAAATAGGGTGCTTTGGAGCAGAGCTGGTTTTCCCTGGAATTATTTTTTTTTTGTAGTGAGTCGTGTGGGGCTGTGTTTTGAGTTCATGCTGAAAATGCTGTGCATAACACAAGGATGTTTTGTTATTGCTGAGCAGGGCTTATGCAGAGTCAGGGACTTTTCTGTTCCTCACCCCACCAGTGAATGGGCTGGGGGTGGACGTGGATTTGGGAGGGGACACAGCCAGGACAGCTGATCCCGACAGACCCAAGGGATTATCCTAGACCAGGCTGCTCATGTTCAGTTTATAAAGTTAAGGAAGGAAGAGGGAGGCAGAGTGATGGTGTTTTGTCTTCCCAAGTCACCATTCCATGTGATGGAGCCCTGCTGGGATGGCTGAGCACCTGCCTGCCCATGGGAAGCAGAGAATGAAGTCCTCGTTTTGCTTTGCACACATAAATTTAGTTTTACCCGTTAAACTGTTTTTATCTCCACCCACAAATTTTCTCCCTTTTATGCTTCCAGTTCTCTCCCCCATCCCACTGCAGGGGAAGGAGTGATCAGTGTGGGGCTGAGATGACATCTGGGGTTAAACCATGACAAACACATCTGACTTTAGGTACCCAAGGAAATTTTCATTTTACTGTGGAAGGCTCCTATTACTATTACATGACTCCATAATTCTGTAAAACAGGCTCTAGATAGTTTATCAGAGATTAAAAAAAAAAAAAAAATACCAGAACCCCCTCAGCTCCAGAGCTTTAAAAAAACCCGTATTTGTTTTTTATCAGGTTCAGATATTTATAAGGCAGACATTTATGGTAAGGGGGACATGAATCCTATCCTGAGTGTTGCTGAGAGTGGTCATAACCACATTCACTGTGCTGATGTCTCAAGACAGCCCTGATAGCTGGTGACCTTCTGCAGGAGAGATTGAGTAGGACACAGAACCACTGCAGGGTTTGGGTTGATGGGCAGGGCTGGACTATTCTGGCATGATGGGACTCTGCTCTTCCTCAGGCCATGGTCACGTGTGCTAAAATAGCCATTGCCAGAAACACTGAATAATTTCCCTTCCTTTCTCTGCAGGAGGTGAGGAGCTTCACATTGGAATATCCCAGTTTGCCAGCTACCAGGGCTCAGATGTCAAGGTCCAAATTGGGGACTCATGGCCACAGATCCAGGCACAGACAGAGCGTGGGGTTAATGTGACACTTCCAGCCCTGCCTGCAGGGTGGTACAATATTTCTGTCCTCATCAATGGCATTGCTGTCGCTTCAAACAGGTGTGTATTTTGCTTAGAAGCTTCATTCTCCATCCTATTAGGTGTTTTAGGGTTAATCTGAAAAGGAAGACTTGAGTTTTTCACAAATTCTGTACCTAAAGGTGAATTCTGCAGTGTGGTATGAAATTATGAATAATTATCAAGGCATTTATTTATCTGTGGAGCCCGAGTCAGCAAACTGCTAATGCTAGTCAATTAACTTCCCTTGGATCAGTAGGAGGCAGGAGAGCAACATTTTAGGAAAAAACAGTTGATTTGATGAAAAATGCATATTCAGGCAATCAAAGGTATTCACAGATTCAGGTCAAATGCAGATAAATCCTGCTGTAGGAAAACAGCAGAAGAAAAGAAACACTTTTCATCAGAAAAACAAAAGCTAGTTTGAACAATACAAAAATGCTTTGTTTGGAGAATTTTTAAATGATGATATTTCCATTTCCTAAGGTGACACTTCAAGTTCATGCCTAGATAAATGTAATATAAACGAATTAAAATGTGGGGGAAAGCTGACCTGAAATTGGGATGTAGGAATGTATTCAAAAGAACACAGTTTTGTTCCTCTGCCATGGCAGCTGCCAGGAGTGATTCTGAAATGAAAATACTGGGGAGAAATTAGGTGGTTTTTATTGCTCAAAACCCAAGTTAAGCTGCTTGTAATGTTAATGAACCTCAGAAGGAGAAAAATTGTGGTTGGTAGGATGACACACAGGAATTCATCCCACTTGGTACTGGAGTCTGTTAGCAGCACCATCACTTCATCTCCAGGGACAGATTGGAAGGAGATGGGTCATCCCAGGAGAGGACTCTGAGCTCTGGTGGGCTGGATTGCAGGATTGGGAAGATCCCTTCTCTAACATGTCTTTTTAGTCAAGGGGATGTTTTTGAAGCAGGGCGATGAAGAAAAATAGATGTAGATAGGACAGAACTAGAGCTATAACTTTATCTGGGTGGGCTTCAGGAGCTCATGTCTGGGTTTCCTCTTGTTAAATTTACTCCACTCTCTGGTGGGAGGGTGTGAGGAGAGAAGGCAGCTGTGATGCCTTTTCAATGCACTTCTATTGGGCATAGTGGAGTCTGCTTGCTAAAAAAAAACCTTATTCTTGCTTCCTTCGATGGGCAATTCAGTTGGACTAAATTTGGCCCATGAGTCGCCAATTGATAGGAGAGTGTTTGTGATAGATGTAGCTCAAATGTGCCCCTGCCCAGGGACAGGGGGGTTTGGAATGAGATGATCTTTAAGGTCCCTTCCAACCCAAGCCATTCTGTGATTCTAAACCACATGGAAAAATTTGGGGTGATCTTGTCACTGTGACATCAAACAAAAGGGATGTGCCAGGTGGGTGCTTGGCTTTCTGGGAGTTGTAAGAAAGAAAAGCACTGCAACAGGAAGGAAAAATAAAAGAATAGCCCTAACTGCCCCAAATCCTTTCTGTGCTGGTTGTGTTTTGCAGGGTTGAGCCGTTAATCCAGTACCTCTCCGAGATCTTCAGCGTCGAGCCGTGTTGTGGCTCCGTTCTGGGTAAACAGCATTGGTACATCTGCAGCCACTTATGGAGGTTAAAGGGATCAAGGGCACAGTTTTCCTGCAGGAATGGAAAGTGCATCCCATTTCACATCTGTTTAAATGAGGGGGATTTGAATCTGTGACCCTTTATTATGCAGGCATCAACTGGCAGACAGCAGCGGTCTGGAAATGTGGGATTGTACTGAGCATCCCTCCATCTGGTTGGCTGGCTCAGGGCTCCCTGTGCTTTGAATTTGATTTCCCCAAGTGTTTGCTCATGTAGTCTTGTATGTTCCCTTTGGGAAAACAAAGCACGCCCACACCTGGCTCATCTGTGCTGTTTCTTTTAGTCATTTTGCCCCCATCTTTCAAGGTTTTCCATGTGAAAGTTAGGTGGAAAGCAGAGTACAATTGCGGTTTGAAGCAAACAATAATTTGAAGTGATCCCAAAAGGGATGTTCATTTTTGTTATGTTGAAAAGACAAAATAAAAAAACCCCCTTTTTCAATGTTAATTTTAATCAAAAGGGAAATATTTATTAATCCTGTTCCAAGCTTTTAGACATTGGAAATAATTTAAGTGTGTTTCTGAGCAGAACATTGCTGAATTATAAAGAAAAGTTTTACTTTCAATCTTAAAAAGCAGATTTGGGGTGGTTGATTTATTTTGTCATTTGGCTGGTGGTGGAGGAGAGTTGAATCCCTGTAGTGAATTTTACATGAGCCCTTAGAAATGCTTTTATAGAAGACAGAGAAATTCTTGTGCTACAACCTCAGGTCCTCCACAGATTGCTCTCTCAGGCTCACAACACATTTAAAGACACAAAAATTCAGAGGCTTTGTGGTACGTGATTAGTTCAATAGTTTGTGAAGTGCTCAAGCCTTGAAAGATGAGAGAGTGGATAGAGCTTGGAGAGCAAATCCTATCAGTTTTGAAGATTAAGCCATACTACAAAAAAATAATAAAAGTTTTACCCTTCTTTTTATATTTCAGGGTAAATTGAAAATTAAATAAGAACTGATTAACTCTTTGGTTGTGGTTTTATGAATGGCTTAATCTGAATTAAAACCTCTTTGCTGCAAAAAGCACCAGTCCCTTCCCCCTTACCTGTGACCTTTTGTTGTCTCTAACACTTGTGTGTGTATCTGGGTTAAGGATTTGGGCTCACTTAAAAAGAAACCTCATCATAAACCAACTTATTTTTTCAGCTAGATCATGGGAAAAGGAAGAGAATGGGCTTAATGTTTAAAGAGGTTGAAGCAGGGCAGGACACTGGGAGTACCAGTACTACAAACAAAAGGAGCATGGACAGAGCCTTTGCGTGGCCTCTTCCCTGTGAGGGTGGTGCAGCCCTGGCACAGGGGGCCCAGAGAAGCTGTGGCTGCCCCATCCCTGGAAGCATTCAGGGCCAGCTTGGATGGGGTTTGGAGCAACCTGTGATAATGGGAGATGTCCCTGCCCATGGCAGGGGGGTTGGAAGGAGGGGGTCTTTAAGGCCCCTTACAACCCAAACTGTTTGGTGATTCTATGAAATCTGACACTGCCTGAGTTTGAAAATATTCACAATCCCTGTGGGCATCAGGAGCAAACTACCTCCCTGCCCTCCTGTAGGGACAGTCCCATTCCATGAAGAGTTCAGCCTCTGTTTGCTCTCAGGGGTCTTTCACAGTAGCTTTCTCCATTTCTGCGATGGCTTTCTACAGTCATTTACTGCCACAAAGATCCCTGACTACTTGCTGCCTTAGCCTCTTGTCCACGTAGGATTATCCTGATATATGGCTGCTATTGTCTCTAGCTGTCTTGTCCAAAAAAAAAAAAAGTATTTTATTTCTTTCCTTCAGCCTGTCATGCTTATCAGCTTTATCATAAAAAATTTGTGTTGGAAGGGACCTTAAAGATCATGGTTTGAGATGGTTCAGAGATAGTAATGAATTCCTCTTCTGCATATAATACCCTTCTTCCTTATTTTGCTTTGCTCCTAGGTGGAACACTGCTCACAATCTCTGGGGTGGGCTTTAGCCAAAATCCTGCCCTGGTTTCTGTGTCAATGGACAATCAAACCTGTACAGTTACTCACCTGGAAGAAGAGACAATTTGGTGCCTGACCCCGCCAGCTGTTAATTTGTCTAATGATGATTCACGTGACATCTCTGTCGGAGTAAATGTAGCCATCAGCAGTGGGTCATTTCAACAAGCTCTCTTTGCAAATAGGACCACCACCTTTAACTACCAAAGAGCTTTGACTCCCCTCGTTACTGCTGTTGAAACAGAAATCACAGATGGCAGCCTGCTCTTGAGCATTCAGGGAATAAACATCACTGGATCTGTGGCTAAGCTTGGACACACTGAATGTCAGCTTGAGTTTCAATGGGGCAACCAGTATGCAATGTCTTATCAGTGCTCTCTGCCACTGAACAGCCTGGAACCTGGGACTTTCCCCATCCAGATCATCCAGAGGCAGCTGGGATATGCTCAAGTGACAGCAAGGCAGCAGGCCCTCATGATAACTCCACAGATAACCTCCATATTCCCATCACAAGGATCAGTCTGTGGTGGAATGTTGCTCACTATATCTGGTATTGCTTTGAAATCCAGAAGGAATTTGATACAAGTCAGCCTGGAGAGTAATTACTCCTGTGAGATCCAGAAGTCTGATAATGACTCCATCAACTGTGTTGTCCTTCCAGGGGCTCATCCTTTGCACCCTCAGTGGCTGGCTGAGGCATCTCGGGCTCTCAGTGTCACCGTGGTTGTCAATGGGGTCCGCAGTGTGTGCCTTGGGGGCTGTACTCTCCACCTTCAGGAGCACTGGACCCCCCTGGTACATCTGGTGACCTGGAAGACCAATGGGACATCCACCCACATGACAATCAAAGGGCAGAGGCTGGCATGGCAGGGTGACAGCCCCGTGGTACATGTGGATAACAGCTCTGCCTGCAAGGTGACTTTTTGGAATGAGACAATCATCAAGTGCCAGACAGCCTGCCTGGCCCCAGGGGAGCACAACATTTCCATATCCAGCAGGAAAAGTGGCCGTGCTTGTTTCAGAGGGACATCTAACCTTCTCACCATCCTGCCTTGGGTGTACCAGTTTTACCCACGGAATTTCAGCACCAATGGGGGAGGCCTGCTCAGCTTAGCTGGGTTGGCTCTGAAGGGAAAGAGGACGACTTCAGTCCTCATAGACCATCACCCTTGCTTTGTTGTCAACATCACCTGTGTGTTCATCCAGTGCACGGTGCCTCCGGGGAAAGGCACAAGGGCTCTGAGTCTGAAAGTAGATGGACACTCCTATTACCTTGGAACAATAAGTTACAGTGAGGAATTCACCCCAGCTTTCCTTTCACTTGTTTCCACTGGTCTCCTTTTAACTTTGACAGTATCGCAGGTCACAGAGATGGACATTATCCAGGTGTTTATTGGAGATTTCCCTTGCAGCAACATCACCATCAGTCGCTCCGTGTTGCAGTGCACAGCTCCTCTGCTCCCTGTGGGCGAGTACCCTGTGCTGGGCCTGGATATTCCCAGGGGATGGGCTTCCTCCAACCTGATGTTCACTTCTCATCTGACAGTGACAGCTGCACGTCACAACTGGGGTAAGTCATGGAGGGTTGCTGCAGTTCCTCCACAGGGTTTTGTGTGAGGCACTGCAGTGATGTGGCTTTTTGTCATGAAAGCAAAAATTATGAATTAAAAAAACCCCTTTTGTTGAGAGCTAGCTGTCAGGCTCTGTCTTAAATCCCATTTCCTGTTCTTTTCTAAGGTGGCTTGACTGGAGGACAAGTTTACCTGCATGGAACTGGGTTTTCCCCAGGAAAGACTTGGGTCACAGTCTGTGGCACCAGCTGTGAACTCCTGGGCAACATGACAGTGACTGAGCTGAGCTGCCTTGCCCCACGCCTACGAGGTCAGTTAAACTGTCATTCTGATAAAAATATCCCCTAAAATCTTGACCCAAAATGGGGAGCCCTAGTGTATCTCATCCCAGGGGAACAAGGAGCAGCCCTGGAGAGAGAAAAGGAATTAACATAGCACTGACAAAGCTTGGACTTGGTGATCTTGGAGGTCTTTTCCAACCATAATGATTCCGTGAATCTATGACTTCTGTTTTTTGAACTCAGTCTGAGGACAGATGGTGTCAGGGTGAGTTTTTGTGTCCGTGGCCATGGACGTTGGACTAGATCCAGCATGTGCCTGTGGCCACAGTTGTACAACATCAATGTTTCCTCACAGCAGTTTTTCCTTGGGAAAGCTCCCCATGTAAAACATGCATATGGACTGCAGGGCTGGGTACCCAAGCACCTCTTAGCCACCATGATCATCTTAGAGAATTAAGCTCCCTTAAAGGCCTTTTCTTCTGAGGAAACGGTCTCAAGTTGCATCAGGGAAGTTTCAGTTTAGATATTAGAAATTTTTTTTCACATAAAGTGTTTTCAAGCTTTGGAAGACGGTGGCCAAGGAAGTGGTGGAGTCATCATTCCTGAAAGTGTTAAAAAATATGTGTGGATGTGGCACTTGAGACGTGGTTTAGTGGTGAACATAGAGTTGGTGAGATGATGGTTGGACATGATTATCTTAAAGGTCTTTTCCAACTTTAACAGTTCTTTGATTCTGTGGCCACACACATTTTGTGTTTTGGTTACATGGTGATATGGCCTCAGTGGGGTAAATGTGTAGAAGGAAAAGGATGATTTACTGAAAGGGTGAACAAATGACAGACCATGGCCAGTTCATACCTTTGGGAAGCTGGAGATGAGGATTTGACTTCCTTGAGATGAGGATGGGATCATCCATCATGACCAGAGCATCTTCCTTAACTTGACAGAGACATGATGATCTCCATGTCTCTCTTTGAGAGAAATAACCCTGCCTGGATTTTGGAGCTAACTCTTCAAAATGAGCATTTCCTGGGATAAGATACATTCCCTCCTTTTCCTACTGAAGGCTCAGAATTAGGCTTCTCAGATCTGCAAAAGGCAGAATTTAAGGCTTTTAAGTCTCTGCTCTGAGCCATGTACCATTTCCCAAATTCTAAACATGGAGTATTCACCTTGGTGCTTGGCTCCTTGCTGGAGTCCCCATCCCTGGAGTTGTCCAGGGAATGACTGGATGTGGCACTCAGTGCTCTGGTCTGGGTGACAAGGTGGGGATCAGTCAAAACTTGGACTCTGCAATCTTGGAGATCTTTTCCAACCTAAATGATGCTGTGATTCAGGGATTCCAAGACTCGGAAGCTTAACATTTCAGCCCCTTCACAGCTCTGAAGTTGGAGAAGATCTGGAGATCTGCAGAAATACTTGCTGTTCTGAGGCTGTCCAGACATCCAGTATGCAGGTGACCAGAGATCCACGACCTCTTGTTCTTTGTGGATGTGAAAGAAAGGTGGCAAGTTCGAGTGTCCATCAAGGTGAATTCACAGGGGTTTGTTCAAAGATGTGTGAAATGTCCATCATCCAAAATAAAATTTGAATAAATTATTTGCCAAGAAGCCACCCCACTGTGAAATTTAACATTCTTTTGAGCAAGGGCTAGGACAAGAGACATCCAGGTGCTCTCTTCAGCCTCATTTATTCCCAAATTCTAAATTTACTCCTGTCATTTTGAATGGTTCCTTTCATAGAATCCCAGAAATATTTTGGCTGAAGGAACCTTGAATGTGTTCTAGTTACAGCCCCAGTGCCATGAGGAATAGTAAAAAAGATGGAAGGGAGAAAGAAAAATGGCTTTAAGGCTCAGCCACAAGCACTCAAAAAGAGACACCAAGAGGTCATAAAGAGTTCAGGTTTCTTTGTTTTAAACAAGGCCAGGCACAGTCCACAAAACAGCTTGTTATTTTAAATAGAAAAAGACACGATGCTGGAGTACTGTTAAAAAAAAAATAAAGCACAAAACGGGGCACCCTGGTTATTGCAGGGAGAATAGCATACTAAAATTTAATCACATTGATCCAAACTGTGTTCAGAACTCACTGGGTGGTTGGTGGCAGAGGGAGCCTGGGGAAAACAATCGTACAGGCAGGACCACAGTGCTTGTTCCTGTCACTAGATGTCAGCAAGTGAATGCTGATCGCTGGCTGTGTGTCTAGAGAGGGAATGCAAAGGAAGTCTTGCCTCACCCTCTCTCTCCTGCCCTGGGTTTTGCAGCCTTGCCAGTTACACAGTCGAGTTGCAAGATATTTGTTAATTAAATATTTACAAACAAATATATATTTTTTTCTTTTCTTAAAAAAATAAAAATCCTTTTGCAGGCTGCTCAAATCTGTGTTTGTCAGGCTCTTTGTACTCCCTAAAACAGCTGTGTTCAGCTTGTGCACATCTACATCTGGCATGGGTGAATCTAGTGCTTAATATTCAAGGAAGTCTTTTTTTTTTTTTAGTATTTAAGATTTTAACCCTGTCTCTCACCATGTTTAGGGTGGTTTAAGTGCAGTAACTCCAGTTTCACTTCATGGTTTTTGTGCTGTTTGCCTGGGGAAATTTGCCACTTGGTGCTGGCACATCCAGTGCTCAGACCTTTCTTGCACTGCCTTGTCCACATGGGAGAGGTGACAAAGAGACTCCAGGGATTCAGGACTGTGAAGGAATGGGAAGGGGAGATCTTTGGTGCTCCAGGGCCCCTCAGTGTTGTGTCCAAGTTGGATATTTGTCTGACCTTTCCTTTCAGCCAAACTAGCTGATGTGGAGAGTTTAAGCTGCATTTCTTCTGTTACTGAGGGCTGTGAAGCAGAACCCTCTCTCCTCTGGCACTGTGGGATGTCAGGTGGCAATGGCTGCCCTGGCTCTCAGTGCTGGGTCATGTTGTGTCTGGCTTGCTTGAGATTAGAGATGTCCACGTGGGAATCCCCAAGAGGACCATGTGGCTCTCTCATGTGATCCAGTCCACAGGGCAAGGCTCTGCAGGTAGGAAATGTGACTTCTTTCCTTCTTTCCCTTTGAGCAGGAAATTTTCTAAGAGATGAGGAATTGCCAGGCTCAGCAGGATCCATCCATAAGCCTTCCTCATGGGGCTTTCCTTAGGAATGGGTCTTAAGTGGGGTCACAGCGAGGTTTTGGTTTGATCACTGGCAAGAGCTGGGCGTGTTACTGAGATATCCTCAACCCAGAGCACAAGGAATGGGAATGCAGGACCAGACTCTTTTATGAAAACCGTTGTCTTTTGCAAGATGCAGAAAAATCAATTCAGAACAGAGCTAAAATTTGATTTTCAGCCTTAAAGCTTAAAAAAAATTAACAAAATTAAATAAAATTAACAAAACCTCACTGCCTTCAAGGAAAAACAAAACCAAAAGAAAAATGTCCAAATTAACCCATGAGTCTTTAAAAGTAAAGATATAACTGGCTTGATCACCATGCCTGGAAGGGTTCAAAAGCCATGTAGATGTGGCACTTGGGGATGTGATTTAGTGGTGGGTTTGGCAGTGCTGGGAGAATGGTTTGGCTCAATCTTAGAGGGCTTTTCCAACCAAAATTATTCTATAATCCTGAAAGCTCTCCCCTTCTCTGGTTCTTGCTTTGTTTGTGGCACTGCATGAGTGAAAATGCAGTTGTAGATTCTATTCAACTCAGGTTAAATTTACAGAACACGTGGTTAATGTTTGTGGGACTGAGTTGTGCTCCTGTGAAAGATGAGAAAACTGGCAGGAAGCTTGAGACCGGTGAAAAAATATCTGATTATTCATCTAAGGTATAGGATATTAGGGTAAATACCATATATAATTTTGCCAGTAAGCCAATCCCTGAGATTTTATGTTTTACATTAAGGTGAAGGCAAGGAAAGCACCTTTAAAAGGAGGTGAACTGATAAGAGGATGCATCAGGGTAAAAGCCGAGCCTGATTTTCCTGGTTGTATCAGCATGTTTGGAATAACAGGTCTGACTTAAGGGTTTTGATGTGAGAGGGTTTTGAAAGTTCTTGGGATCTTTGTTGGAGGGTTCTGGAGGTGCCATTAACCAGACTCCAGACTCCCCTGGTAAAAGTGGATGTTTAAGGAGGAGGATTTAGATTAGAGGCTAGAAATAAGACTGGTTTAAAAGGATGTGGTTTGGTGGAGCTCTTTGAATGGGGCCAGAATAGAGAGAGGAATGAGTTTTGGTTCTAACAAGGAGATGCCAGGACAGTGGGGACTAGAGCCAGGGAAATTTGGGGATTTGTATGAGCAGATGCAGAAGATGTGAAGAGAGTCTGTTGTGGTGTTGTGGCAGTTGGGACATCAGGAGAAACCAGGGCCTCTGATGTTTATTGTGGAGATCAAACCAAAGGATCCAAATGGTCCCTTCTACCTTTCAAATCCAGAAATGAAGTTAAGAGGGGGAAATTAAGCCTATTAATTACATGGCAGGAATGTTCTGACAGTGAGATCTATCAGGCAGTGGAATAGATGCTTGAAAGCCATCTCTTGGGACTTCTGAAACCTGTCTGTGAAATGAATGTCTCACAGGGAGCAATTCTTCACAGGCAAAGGTTGGACTCACTGACCTTAACAGGTCTCTTTCTCCTCTCCCTTTTATTAACTTTTTTTTTTTTTTTTTTAATTCTTTGTCTTCCCTGCTAAGCACATGTTGCTGCTCCACAGTCCATTTTGTGAGGGGTGGATAACCAGGGATGTGAGTTTTGGCACTGGGACTCCTTGGGCAGCTCTTCAATCAATCCACAGCTGCCCTTGGAGCCTCCTGTAGGTTTGAGCCTCATCACAAGTCCAGCAGTGGTTATTAAACAGTGACCCAGAACAAAGCCCTTGTGCTGAGCATCCCGGGATCCTGGATTAAGCCAGAGTATCCCTCAAAGCCAGGGCTGGGGGTAGTCAGTCCCTAAGCCATTACCACCACACAGATTTGGCTGCCATAGTGTCTGATCTCAAAAGAGAAGCTGTAATGAGCTGAGAGCATTCATCCCAGCAATGGGATTGCAGGTTTGATCTTTATTGGGAATATAAAGCCTAAAGCAGCTTCATTCTGGGGTTTGAACACTAACCAATTAAGCAGGGAGAAGAATTGTGTCCCAGAATGGGCAGAATATCCTTTTAGGATGTGCCAAAAGTGTGTTGAAATATTTAGTTGATATTTTCTGTGACTGTAATGGTAGGAGATAATGGCACCAACAATACCAAGGGCTATTTGTGTTTCATGGTCTGAGGAATGGGAAGGGAAAGGCCCAGACTCCCTCCTAAATGAATAAAGACATTAAAACCTCAGAGAGGAAAGAAACAGGAGGATCTTGGAGAGTCCCAAGGAAGGAATGGGAAAAGACCATCACCTCTTAAAGTGAAATCTCTGTCCAATGGACAGGAGATGTGAGGTGAGGCAGTGAGATTTTCCACTCCTTCCACCTGAGAGAGAGAAAGCAATTCTAAGCTTGATTCTGGGGTGTACAGATTAGGTAGGGTTTGCTTGGATTTTGCTTCCTCTGATATCTTCACAATCCTTTGTAGCCATATTCTAAAACTTAGGTTTTATAAATTAATACCTTTGTTTGCCTGGTTTGTGTTAAAAATTATTTTAGCTATTGATAAGATGGCTGAAATAACGCCTGTTCCAACAGACATGAGAATTTTTGGATGGGGGCACTGGAGCAGCACAGCAGAAATGCCCAATTTCCACATTTTGGGATTGTTTAAGAAATGCCAGACTGTTTTTGTGCTGAGCTCTCGGGGCTCTGCAGGAAACACTTTCTGGTGACCTACATGAGCTAGGCAAGCTCTTTGACAGCAGCAAAATGTCGAGGAAAACAGTCCTGGCATTCTGTGAGTAATGTCCAACATTTGTCCCAAAATAGAGTTTGAGTGGTTTTCCACATAAGAAAACTCTGCCATGTTCTTTTCAAGACCACAAAAATTCCAAAACCTTCCTGTAATGAATTGGTTCTACTCCAGGTTGTTGCAAATGCAAAATCTTTGCAGAATTTAGTCCTCTTGGATGCTATTTATTAGTCAAAACACAGATATTTAGTGCTGCCTAAGATGCCCTTTGAACATCAGGAAAGACATAAGAATTTTGCTGTTGTCATAGAATAACTGAAGTAGAACTAGATAGAATTTTTGGACAATAAAAGTGAAATCTAGCTATCATTCTTCTAGGCTTCTCTGCCTATTATTTATCTTAGATGTAGGTCTTCAAGGCAGGGTTTGTGTTTGACTCTGTTTGGGTGCCAAGCAAGAAAATTGCCCCTGGATTTTGGGAAGGAAAGGAATTAAGCCTATTGCAAAATTTGCGAGCATGTGGGTAACTTTATTTTCTCATTCTAAATCCAGAGAAGCAAAATAGTGAAGAATTGTAAACTCTCTCTAAAATTCAGAGCAGATGAATTGATAGATTTTAATATTTCAAAAATACCTGAAATATTAAAGAGTTATAAACTCTTCAGAAATACCCCATATGAAATAGTAAGCTTTAGCAAATTGTGCTAAATATTTTAATATGAGAAATAGAACACTTTCATACTTTTATAATTTCAAGCCCCATTTTTAGGATTGCTTAGGAGACAAGTCATTGACTATGACACTTCCCCAGCAAACAAGGTACCTTTTGAGCAAATTGGAACTTACAAAAGCAAATAGGAAAAAAACCCTTTCTTGGTACTCTTGGGATGCTACAGTGCAGTCTGTTATTTTTGTCCACAGACCTTTTCAGCAGTTCATTACAACTATTTGGTTAGTTCAGGATTAAAGTCAGAGCTTTGAGAGAAACAGATTTAATGTCTGTCATGGTTTAATGCTTAAAGGAATCCTGTCTAAAATTGTTAAACCCAAATATTTCAACTGAATCTGAACTTCAATGAAAATTCATAATTCCTTTTTTTTTTTTTAGCATTTTTTGTCTGGATTTAGAATAAGAAAACCTAATTTCTTCCCACAGAATCATATTGAATCACTTAAGTTGGAAAAAAAACCCTCCAAGATCATCGAGTCCAACCCGTGACTTGTCACCCCACCTTGTCACCCAGACCAGAGCACTGAGTGCCACGTCCAGACCATCCTTGGACACTTCCAGGGTTGGTGACTCCACCACCTCCCAGGGCATTGCATTCCAGTGCTGAACAACCCTTTCCATAAAAAAAAAAAAAAAAATTCTTCCAGATGTTCACACCACTTGTTCTAAATAAACCTCAAAACAACTGTTCCTGTTACAATTTTTACCTCATCCATGAGGCAGACTTGGACCACATCTCAAGTCATACTCAGCTATAAAGTAAGGCAGGAGATCCCAGTTCCTACCAGTTCCCCAGGAGCCCTCCAAGCTGTGTCAAAGTTTCCTCAAAAACTCTTTCTGGGTTTCAAACTTGTGATATATGTTAAGTTGTCACATCTCCTTGGTAAAAGTTTTGTGCCATATTCCTGAACTGTAAACCGTGTTCTAGCTCTCCCAGAAGAAATGTCCATGCTTGTATTTAATCCCTTATGTCATCTCCTTCTGGACAGAGCACTTTGATCCCAAAGACCATCCTGGTGCTCAGGGCACAAAGGAGGTTACATTTTGCTCACACAAAGCAAATGAGGCTGAAAGAGCTGCATGGAGATCTGATTATCCTCGAAAAGGATGCACCTAAAGAGAGGCTGGGTGCACATCAGGAGCCCAAGGATGATGGAATGGTTTGGGTTGGAAAGGACCTTAAAGTTAATTTAGTTCCATGGGCAGGGACACCTCCTGCAATGAAACCTCTCAGTAGTTAAAATATGCTCAATGTCAGTGGTGTTTAGGCTGTTTTGGGTTATTTTCCCCTCTCCTGTCTTGCAGCCTCTTTGGCCATTCTCTGTGGTCTGACGCATTCTTCTGCCAACTGCCAAGAGGACAGAGCCACTTTCATTGAATGTGACATCCAAGTCCTGGTGGGCACCTCCCAGCAAAGAGAATCTGTGTCCTACTTCTATGTCTGTGGGGACACCCCGCCCCAGGGACATTTTGCTGGACTCCTTGCCAGGTTAGTGCTGTATCTCTCCGTCATCCCAGTGGGTTCACCCACAAATTACATCCCCCCCATGGCTTTCCACCTTTTGCAGAGTTGTTCCAAATGATGGACTGAAAGAACAAATTCTTAATTCTCACATTGATGCCAGTAGAGCTGTTTATCCTTGAGACCACTAGAGAGCTCCGCTGGGTTGTGGAATTCAATCCCCGTGTCTATCAAAGCATCTCCAGTCCCCCCTCCTTCCCTCCTGCCTTTTTAAAGTGTTTGAGAGACATCAGAAAATCCATCTCGTAAACAGCCTGCTTTGTTCCTTCTTAGGTTTTAATATTTATCTTCTGATCCAAAGCAACATCTGGTGGATGCCAATGGGAAAAAAGATTAGGCATTATGAAAAGCAGAAACCTTCTTTTTTTCTGTTGTTTTTTCCTTTTTTTTTCCTTCTTTCTTTTTTCTCTTTTTTCTGCCCCCCTCTGCCTTTCTCTAAGCACTTTAATGAGTTAAATGTCATGGAGTAAATTCAGCAGGGTGTGCAAGGGTGCTTATGCTTTGCAAATCCAAGGCCAAGCTGTCCAGGAGTATAGCTTGGAACTGTTGTCTTTGATGGAGCAGTGAGGATTTATTCCCGCTGAGCATTTACTTCTAGGAGTAAATGGGATGTCTGAGTTAAGGAATAAACAGGTGAATGATTAAAGGACTGGTTTTGGAAGGGACCTCAAAGGTTATCTTGTTTCAACCCCATGGGCAAAGACACTTTCCACTATTCCAGGTTGCTCCAAGCCCCATCCAACCTGGCCTTGGACACTTCCAGGGATCCAGGGGCAGCCACAGCTTCTCTGGGCAACCTGTGCCAGGACCTCACCACCCTCACATTAGAATTTCTTCCTAATCTCTAATCTAAATCTCCCCTCCTCCAATTTGGAGCCACTCCCCCTTGTCCTATTACTCCATGTCTTTGCGAAAAGCTCCTCTCCAGGCTTCTTGTAACTCCCCTTTAGATACTGGAACAAGTTGAACAAAACTTTCCAGAAGTTATTTAGTAAATAGAGAATTAGAACATCATTGTAATGCATTGCCCATGACCTGCTGTACATGGTGAACAAACTTCTGACTGCTACATCTTGCCACGGTCCAGGTATTTCAGTGAAGTTGAAGTTGCAGAGATTTGATCCTCATCCTGACCTGGTCCTTGAATCATACCTGGTGTTGATTGACCAGAGGGAGCTCTGGATAACCTGAATTGAGGGAAAAAAAAAAAAACCCAACTGGCATTTACTGCACAAAGACAGCAAGACATAAATTCCACAATTTTTTAAACTTGTTTAAAAATATAAAAATAGAAGTTTCCAACTAAAATTAATTTTTAAAAAGAGTTTACACAGTTGCGACACCTCTCTGTGGGTCTGTCACTTCTTCCTCACCAGATTTTTAAATCTGATCTAGATTTTATCAGGCCTGGACTCCTTAAGAAAATTCTTCCCAGTTTTGAGAAAATCGGTGTTAGGCAGAAAGAAATAATTTTCCTGCTGAGGAGACAGAGGGCAGAATTCTGCCCTGATCTGTACAACTGGCCACGTGTCCAAAGCCACACTGTGCATTGGTAATATCCTGTAACGTCCCAGGAGATGGGGAGGACAGGTCTTTTGAAGAAGACAAAAATAAGGAGACTTAGAAGGGGGGGGGGGGGGGGGAAGTGAAACTGAACTAATGTAATCAGTTCTACTGCTCCCATGATGACTTGTTTCACATCATGAAACTCCAGGAGCCTTGCCTTGTCTGGTTGAATTTTGCTTTGCTTTTCCTCACATCAGTGTAACCCCAATCCAGAGGACCAACAAACTTGAGAGGGACAGGACAACTCCATATGTGTTTCTTTTTTGCTTCTTTTTCCCTGGATATCAAAATTGTGCTCTGCTCTTCACTAATAAAAAAATGCATCTTCAATGACATGATGATGATGATAATAATAATAAAAATATTCAATTATTACTTTTTTTCTTTTTCCTTTTCTTGGTTTGGGCTGCCATTGTGCAGAAGGTCCCAAAGTCATTTTACTGACTGTTTGCTTATTATTTTCACTGTGCTTTTTAGTCCAATTTAACTGTGAATGCTCCAGAGACAGGTTTTATTATTCCTCCTGGGAATCCTATCAGGGAGAGATTTCTGAATCAAATCAATCAACTTTTTTTACCTGCTATTTTTCCATTTTTTCCATTTCTTCAAGGTCCTTCTTATTGTCTTAGCTTTTCACCCCGATTGTGCTCATGTTTATCTTTTAGTTGAAAATTAAAACTTGGGCTGATATTTTTTTTCTAGTGAGTTTATTTCTAAATTAAAAGGAAGTTTATTTCTTGCTAAAGGGAAGTAGGGGCAAAATAGTTTCCTGATTTGAGAAATCTTAGAAGAAATAGAAGGAAAAAAATTGAGAGGTTTGAATCATACAAATTAACTTATTTCAGAACTTCTGAAAATGGTTTTCCACATTTCAGTTCAGAAAAATATTTAATTTTAAAGTATTAATGGAATTTGCAGGAAAGTCTTAGAAAATTTAAATGTTTCCACCAGAAAATAACTATTTTGAGGATTCCTGATATAATACATATTGATTGCTTTAATTAATAATAGTTAATAATAGTAATAAAAAATATATATTAATTTTAGTTCTGTGCAAATGCTCAAGGTTAAGACATTTGTCTCAGGATGGGGACAAAACTACTGAAGTGATTCCTGGCTTAAGTGCACATTGAATTTCTCCTGGTTTTCTTACTAATTTTATAGAGTCACAGAATACCTTGGGTTTGAAAGGACCTTAAATCTCATATCATTCCACCCCCTGCCATGGGCAGGGACGCCTTCCACTATCCCAGATTGCTCCAAGTCCCATCCAACCTGGCTTTGGACACTTCCAGGGTTGGGGCAGCCACCTGAACAATGTTTTTCATTGGTTTAAATAAATATTTTCTTTATGTAGTTTATACCACAGCCCATCCTTTATCAGCTCATAATGGCAAAAGTATATTCCTTGACAGAGTTGTAAGTTTTGCCATTAACAACACTTGTATCAAGGTACATTCCTGGATTCCATTTAATAATTCACTCCTTTTCTTGCATTTCCTTTAAACATTGCAATTTGTTAAGAGTGTTTCAGAATGTGTTTGCATGACATCAGAAAGGAACTGATTCTTCTTATAAGCAAAGCATATTTACTTTTTGCAAAAAAAACCAAAACAAAACAAAACAAATAAACAAACAAATAAAAACCAACCAAACAAACAAAAACAAAACAAAAAACCAAAAAACTTGTGAAAACCACTCAAAAGTCCTTGTATTGACTTGGATGTTTCGGAAATTGTGTCCTTGCCCTGCATCCAGCTGACTACTACCCCCTTCTGCCTTTAAAACTGTTGGTTATTTAAAAGAAGCAATTTTTTCTTGGAGCTTTAAAAAGTACTTTGCAGTCTTGAAAGACAGCCCAGTCCACTGAATTATTGTATAGGACAAGATCAGTTCTCAAAGTGCTGCTATCAAAAGCAAGCACAGTTCCCCAAGGCTGGCTTTTGATTATTGATACAGCAGAGGTAAAAGTTTATTCAAATATAAAAATAAAAATTTGCTGTTAAAAGGGTTCAGCAACTTGCAAAGGCTTTCTTTTTTATTTTTTTTAATATTGTTGTGATTTCTAATGTGGCTGATTCCATTACCACTTTAACCCTGAAAAAGGGCAACAAAACAAACAGCTCCTATATGCAGGTCAGCGCAGGGCTTTGTTTGCAGAGTGAGCTGCTGCATCCAGCAGGGAAGTTTTAAATCATCAGGGTCATCAAACCACTCTGATCATCACCCTTCCAACAAAGCTCTGAGTCCTGGCTTTCCAAATGGGTCAATTCTGGGAGAGCTTTGGGCTAAGGAGGTGCTTCACGCCCTCTACTCCTCTCTCAGATACCCCACCTGCAACAGTGTCCAGCTCTGGGGTCCCCAGCACAGGAAGGATTTGAAGATGTTGGAGTGAGTCCAGAGGAAGCAGGATGATGATCAGAGGGATGGAGCGGCTCTGCTGTGAGGAAAGGCTGGGAAAACTTGGATTTCTCAGCCTGGAGAAGAGGAGGCTGCAGGGAGAACTTAGGACATCTTTCAATGCCATGAGATTTGGAGAGGGACTTTGGACAAGGGCCTGGAGCAACGGGGGAATGGCTTCAAACTGATAGAAGGTAGATTTTTGAGAGTTATTAGGAAGGAATTGTTCCCTGTGAGGGTGGTGAGGCCCTGGCCCAGGTTGCCCAGAGAAGCTGTGGCTGCCCCTGGATCCCTGGAAGTGTCCAAGGCCAGGCTGGACAGGGCTTGGAGCAACCTGGGCTAGTGGAAGTTGTCCATGCCCATGGCAGGGGGATGGAACTGGTTGAGCTTTAAAGTCCTTCCAGTCCAAACCATTCTAGGGTTCTAATCCCAGAGACACTTTACCAAAATCCTGTCATATGGGATTTTCAGGAACCTGAAGGCCTCTTAAAATCCTGATCCTGCCTATCAGATCCTCTGTTTTGTTGAGTAAATCACGCTGTGAACTCTGTCCTTTCTGTTCTATTCAGAAAAGCTGTGTAATTTCTGGGCTGTGTTGCTGGTTGTTGTGTTGGTGTTGCTGTAACTCCTCTCCTTTCTCCTCACCTTCCTACAACTTGCTTGTGTGAATCTGATGGTGGGGTGGAGAGGAGAAGAAGAAGTAGCAAGGGCCAAGAGTCGCAGAATTAGGTTGGAAAAGACCTCTGGGATCATCAAGTCCAACCATTAACCCTGCACCACACTTTGCTCACCACCAAACCATATGTTGAATCCTATAGCTCCCCACAATGAAACACTACCAAAATCAGCAACTGTCAGCAGCAAAACCAAGGAAAAAAATGTTTCTCTCCCACCACGTTTTCTATTTCTTCTTCCCCCTGTGCAAGGGGAGGCTTTAGAGCAAATGTCTGCTGGTATAACTGGCACATATATCGAATCTGCTTAGTCTGGGCTGTTAAGTAAGTTTAATTAATTTACTAAGTTAATGTTCCAATGTTAGCAACAAAGCATCATTGCAATCAGCTGGGTAGCAGGAATTGGAACCCCTAAATGAGCTCATTTTTTCACAGTTGGAATTAGGGACCAGTTAGCCAGTTGTGTGGTTTTTCCAATTTCTCCCCTTGCCCTAGGGGAGTTGCAAGTTATTCATTCCCCATTGCTAAGTGTGAGTAAGATGGGGAGGGGGGAGACACAAACAAACCCTACTCCTTGTAGGAGTCCATCTTTGCTCCCAACACTGCTGATTCCTTCCCTGTTGTCTGCACTTATCTGCCTGCCTTGGTCCTAGAATGGCATTCATTCCTGTTTGTGATGGTTTGGGGAAGGAGAAAAGCATCACTGAGAGATATTTACTGCATGTGTTTTCATCCTGAGTGTGTGCAGATAAAGGGGGGAAAAACAAATAAACAATAAAAGAATGGAAACAAAATTACCGAAATTTGCAAAGTTTGACAAATGGTGGCCAGGAGTTGCCACAAGCTAATGGCTTTCAATGATTAATAAGAGTAAAAATAATTGCATTTCATTAAGATTGATGACACCCCATTTAACCTCCCTTCTCGTTTCAGCCCTAAAGTGGAAAGAGATGAAGTTCTCATCTATAATAGCTCCTGTAACATTACCATGGAAACTGAGGCAGAGATGGAGTGTGAGGGAGCTAATCAGCCAATTACTGCCAAGATTACTGAGATATGGAAAAACTGGGGCCAGAACACTCAGGTATAATCAAATCTTTTTTACAGACTGATTCAAACAGCTTAAAATTAAATTTGTAATATTGTGTACATTTAAAGGGGGGCAAGAAAAAAAACAATTTAGGCTGAGCAGCAGCAATATATAATATTAAATGCTTTCCAACTTTGAATAGCAGTTCTAATGCAGCACAGCTGAATTAATGGTTAACTATGGCTAATCATGTCTTTTATGAGACATAAATGAGCTTTACCTTATTTTCTGAGCAATCTATGTATTTTTAACACTCTCTCCCCCCCCTTTTTTTTTTTTTTAATATAAATTCAATTTTCTTCTAAAAGTGTTATTTTCTGTTGAGCAGAAATCTTAGCCATGAGGTACAGTTTCAGTTCTCTGGCAGAGACTTAGCATTCAGTGCAACCTTGGTTATATTTGATTTTTGCTGCTTTTCAGTAGCTGAAGGAAAATGGGACAGTCTTCCCAGTGCTATCTGTGGTAGTGCAAGAAAATAAGACATATGCCAAGAGTTCATGACAAAAAAGCTATAATCCTGAACCAACATAAATTTTAAGACTTGATAGGTAAAAATATCCTTGCTAACATGAAATGTCCTGTTAGAGTCCTCACAATTTTGCAGAGGGGGTGTTTCGCCACCTGTAAGAAGAAATTTAGAGGGGTTGGATATTTGTTGGACACCAATTATCCCTTCATTCTCCTTTCCTAGTGGAGCAGCTTCTGAGATGTGGAGGAGACCTCCTGAATACAGGAACGTGTGAGTGGGGATAGTTACACCCCTGACTTAGGATAAAAACCAAATGCTATTTTTAATCTATTAAATAAAATTTTCACACAGTCTTTTAGCACAGTTTAGGAAAATGAAGTTCATTTGCTCAGGATCAATGTTAAGCTACCCACAGTAATTTTTAACTCTATCTGCAAAGAGATTTCCTGTGTTTAAAGACTTTAAGTTTACTTTGTCATCCCAAAAAGTAGCTGCATTGTCCTGGTAGAGTAATTTTGATGCATTTCTGCATCAAAATGTGTTGAATTCTCTACTTAGTTTTATATATCTGATTTATTCTATATTTAGGAGTCTCTGGATACTTGCAAATCTACCTTACAGGAATATTACTATTGCAGTGGAGTATCCTAAATTACAATTCCTTGCTTCTGTTAAGCCTGTCCTCAGTCTGTGAAGGAATGTCAGATGTAGAATGTTACCTATTAAAGTTCATTTGCTCATCAGCCTTGTTAGTTACGGTACCTAAAACATGCCCAGCTAAGGAGAAATACAAAAATTGCTGGTTGGTGATTGCAGGAGTGAAGCGCCCAGGCAAGTATGAGATCAAATGGTAACTCCTCCTTACATTCCTGTTTTCCTTCCCAAATGGGATAAGGGCATCTCTAGAGTCCCAGAGCCCGGGCTGCAGCACAGAGGGATATTCCCCTCTGCTGCCTGGGGTCTGGCAGCTCAGCTGTGTCACTGCTCCTGCAGGACGACAGCTTGTCTTGTGACTCAGGTGGGAGCAAGAAGAGGAAGAAGCCGTGAGGTTTGTTCCTGCTGCGGTTTTTCTGCTCAGAGTAGGGAAAAACCAAGAAACTCCTAAGTGTCCTGAATGAAAAAATTCATTCAGAGCAGGATGAAAACAGCAGCACTTTAGATCTGGGATTTGCTGTTGCCTAATGAACCCAGTGGGCATTCAGAATCATTTTATCCCTCTTCCCAAAACTGGCTTGGGTGAGCAGAGGTGGATGGGTGGGGAGTTCAGATAAATGGCTTCAATTTTGGTCCCTTTCTGGCTGACAGCATCCCGTTAAGATTTACGACCTGGTGCAGCGCATGCATGTTTCACTGTGGAGGTTTAAATCATGTCATGTGAACTGGCCTTACCTTTCCAGTGGAAAAAATGGTCCCCAGGTTCAGCACTAAGCAGTGAAATTCATTAATAGCACCACGTGCCTTAGGATAATGGTGCTATTAGCAGGCAGCACAACTCTGTGTACAAGTAATGGGGCTGCATCTCTTTATAATAACATCTGGCACTTCTCTTGCATGCTCATGCAAAGATCTCAAAGCATTCCATAAAAAAGAGGCCTGATCCTGTTCTCAGCACAGGTACACTGGTCAGTGGTTTGTTTTCTGCTTCCTCTGCTGCCAGCTGAAGGATGCCCAGGAGGGCAAGAACTTGGCCCAGCTGGGTGCTGTGGGAGGGTTGGCTCAGAGGTGATTTGGTGATGATGGTGGAACAGGATTAGCTCCAGGATGGCATTGGAAATGAAAAGGTAGAAAGGCTGACAAAGGTTTATGGCATGGAATGAATGGGCACTGGCAAGAAGAGAGAACAGCCTTGGCTGAGAGCAGAAAATGATAAATAAATAAAATGTAAAATATTGGTTCTGGGAACTTGAGCCTGAGAGGTACAAATGGTGACATCACCAAACCTGCCAGAGTTCAAGCAACATTTGGACAACATTCTTAGGCACAGATTAGGGTTCTAGGGTTGTTCTCTGCAGAACCAGAAGTTGGCCTTGATGATCCTGATAGGTTTCTTGAAACTCAGGATATTTGATGATGTGCCTACTATTCTATGACACAGTTTTTAGAATATTTTTTTCATCAGTTGTATTATTTAAACAACTGCATTTTCTGGTAGGTGATGCAAAATCCATCACTCAATTTTTGTCCTTTCAACTCTGGTCTCTGAGCTGTTGCTTGCATGAATCATAGAATCCTAAATGTTGGAAAAGACCTCCAGGAACATCAGGTGCATGGTTACAGTCAGGGATCGGCTCAGATCTGAATCTAGAGGACTCCCAGAATTTCATGGGGTTTCAAGGTGCTACCTGGAGATCTGTGATATTTATGGCAGACTTCATGAAATTTCAGTTCCACTTGGATTTTTCCTGACATCTGGTCTGTGTCCCACCACCCCCCCAGAGAATAATTTTTATGATTTTCATTAGAAACTGATTTAAGCTCTTGCCTCACTTTGTGTTTGAAGTATTTTGCCCTGTATGACTTAATTAGGTCACAAGAAGTAAGCAGCAGGCCTCTGCCCCACTGTTGCATTCAGCATCATTAGTGTTTGTAACTTGCTATGCTATTATCTAAGAAGAGTTGCACAATTATTTTTATTTCAGTATATAATGCAATTTAGCCTACTGAAAAGAGAGGGAGGGCAAAAAAAAAAAAAAAAAAAAAACCCAGCACTGATTGTATATCCCACAGGACTTAATTAGTTCACAGCTTCAAGAATGCACTGGATAATAGGAAGACATGAATTAAATAATAAAAGGGAAAAGAAAAGTTCTAATGCTCACTCAGTACCTGTCCACTTCCACCTTGGCTGTCTAATGAGATGTCAGCTCTGGTGACACTGATGAGATGTGCAAAACACCCCAAAAACACAAGGAGAAGATGCTCACGGGAGGGTTTGACCAGGCTGGGATGGCTCTGAACCCATTATGCTTAGTGAGCCTTCCCATTATTATTTCAGATCACTGGACCAGACCTAATCATGATGCAAACATGCTGCTGGAGCAGCTCTTCCCTGCTCCCACTCCCCCTCCTCTGCTGGCCCACATGGCTGATGGAATATTTGGCAGAGGGCCAATACCACGTATTAAGTCAGCCCTAGGGAAGCTGAACTGGTATCCCAGTGAATTCCCTGCAACCCAACCCTCAAGGGGTCCCTGTTGAGGGATAGGAGGGTAATAAAAAAAATAACTTCCCAGATAAAAATGCCATCCTGGATTATGGCTCTGCCTGGGTGTGCTGCGCTGCCTTGAGTTTGTTTTTAACAGGTGTTGAGATTTAAGGGGTGGCTTAGAGTACTGAGGATCTGTGAATTCTTAGCTTGGTGACTGATACAGGGATAACTGTTTTGGTCACTTCTCATGAAAGAAAAAAATAACACCCCCCCCCCCCCTCAAATTCTGAGATAAGTACAGTCACTTCAAAAATCCTTTCTGTTCAACTTCCAGTTAATATAATCAGGACTAGATCTTCAAATCCCTCAGATTCCTCTGCAGATCTTAGAATCATTCCTTTCCTTCTTTTTTTTTTAGCCTTTTTTTTCCCTACTTACCGTCTCTTTTGATGCCAAAGTATTTGGAGGTGAGGGAAGCAATGAAACGGTTTCCACAGGTGGAGATATTTGGTGGTTTACAAAGGTGGCAAAACCTAGGCAGCTTTCAGGGAGCGAGGAAATGTCCCTGGAAGCCCAGGGAACTCTGGGCATAAAGGACTCTCACTTTATTACTCATGCAAGGTTATAGATTGGTTTGGGTTGGAAGGGACATTAAAGATCAACTCATTCCAACCCCCTGCCATGGGCAGGGACAACTCTTGAGCATGTTCTCCATCTGTGAGGATTACAAGTGATGGGAAGTGACCCTTTTACTGTCATTTTAGAGCTGTCCTCGTGTGGATGTTTGATGGGTGCATTTTTGAGGGTGAAGGGCTCATACTTGGCAGTCCATGAGGAAAACCACCACAGCAGGCTGCGGGTAGCTAGGCAGGGCAGGGATCATAGAGTCACAGAAAGGTTTGGGTTGGAAAGGATCTTAAAAAGATCATCTAGTCCCACTCCCCCTGCCATGGGCAGGGACACCTTCCACTAAACCAGGCTGCTCCAAACCCCATCCAGTCTGGCCTTGAACACTTCCAGGAATGGGGAAGGAACTGGGCAGATTCCAGTTTGATATGGAATTTGTTTGGAGGGGGCTAATAAAACAGTTCTGTTTTATTCTCTTCTCCACTTGAATAAGAATTATGGTGCAATAGATATTTAATTCCTGTGTATCCATTTAGAATACAAAACCAGAACCCTTTATCTGGCCATGGGGATCACAACTTGCTGAGATTTGGGAATAGTTTCATTGGATTTATTAGCAAGTATCCTGATAGAACCTGACTTTATGTTGTCTTGGTCTGTGAGTAGATTTCCTACGTCCTTTGGCAGTGCAACCAACCAAAAATAGCCATATCACACAGGATGAGACATCAGAAGTAGGACTAGATGAAACTCTTCTACAATATTTTGTGTGTATTTTCAAAAATATGCACTTTTAACAGCCCAGCAAGCCCACCCTTACATCTCCAAATTCCCTGTTTTCTTAATATCTTGGTCACAGTGTTATTTTCAAAAGGAGGTGGGGAGTGCAATAAAATCCACCAGACCCTCACAGAAAAGAAGTGGAACAGTCCATAAAAAAACTAATAAAAATAAAGCCACAAAACCAGTCTTGGGGTGTGGAGGCTGCTGGAGCAGAGAGGTACCATCTGCAAGGTTGTTAAGTTGTAGAAAACCAAGATGGGCTCCCCAGTAACCACAGGCAATGTGAAGAGATAAATGGTTGACCCGAGCCCGTGTCAGGCAAGGATTGATGCCACTATCAGCCCCAGTGCCTTTGCAATGATTTTTTAAAAAATCTCTGATAGAGTGTGTTATCTAGTTACTGGCACGAGGGCAATGGCCTGGAGGCAGCGGGGAGGAGGGGGGGAGGAAGAAGGAAGGGAGGAGAGAGAGAGAGAAAGGAAAAAAAAAAGGTCATTCCAGGAGGACAATCTCTGTTGGACTAAATGAGAAAATAAAGTCCTTGCTCTGGAAGGGGAAGGTAAATAAATAAATAAATAACAGGGAAAAAGGGGCTGCTAGTTGTGTGAGGAAAGGATAAGCAAAATTGCTTCTCTTCTCTGCTTTCTCTTTTCTTTTCTTTTCTTTTCTCTTTTCTTTTCTTTTCTTTTCTTTTCTTTTCTTTTCTTTTCTTTTCTTTTCTTTTCTTTTCTTTTCTTTTCTTTTCTTTTCTTTTCTTTTCTTTTCTTTTCTTTCTTTTCTTTTCTTTTCTTTTCTTTTCTTTTCTTTTCTTTTCTTTTCTTTTCTTTTCTTTTCTTTTCTTTTCTTTTCTTTTCTTTTCTTTTCTTTTCTTTTCTTTTCTTTTCTTTTCTTTTCTTCCTTTCTTTTAATGGGCTCAGCCTAGGGCTGCAATGGGAAATTTAGGAGTTGGGCTTGTGGTGTGGTTTTATTTTCCTTTAATTTTTTGCTTCCTGATTTGAGGTTTAACTGTTTCCTCTCCTGCTGTCAGATGAAAAATGAAAGACTGAACTGTACCTTTCTCTTCCCCCCCCCCCCACATTGTGAAAAGCCTCTTCTTTTTATGTTCAATCCCACCATCTTTCTAATGTCTCTGAGGAGATTACTTCCCAAATTGTAAGTGGCTTCCAGGGAACACTCTTCTCCCCACCACTCACAGAGCTGCACTGAGAGGCGCATTGGAAGCTATCCCCAGGATATTCTAGGATGGAATGCCATAATCCCCAGGATGGGATGCCAGTCCCTGTAATCCAAGCACCTCAAAGCTTTTCCATATGCATTTAAACAAACCTGTGTGAAATCAGAACTGAACATTGTGTAGTTTAATGGGAGCTGTTCTCCTTTTCCCACTTCCATTTATCCCTGCTCCCGACCTTTAAGAGAAACAGATTTGGAGTGAAAAGCACCATTTTGGAAGTGCTGCTCCAGGGAACAGAAAGCAAATCTTTCCCTTTCTGTACAAAAGGAAGGCTCCAATATAGGTCAGGAGGGTGTGGGGAAGTTCCTGAGTGACTGTGGGCTTGTGTCCTCTCCACTTGCTCCCTGGTGCTTGCACGGAGTGTTGCTGCCACTTTTCTGCTTAATTATGACTGAAACTTTAATTGACTCCTTCAGCAATTCAGCATTTTGGAGGAGAAAGGATTGTCTGTGTTTGGAACCTTGGCTTTGGTTCTCCATCTGTGGGACTTGGTCTCAACAATGGTTTAGGTTGGAAAGGTCCTTAAAGATGTAGATCCTTCCACTAAATAGGGTGTCTCAAAGCCCTGTTCAACCTGGCTTTGTCTCCCTGGGGGAAGGGAGTGGGAATTTTGAGTGCCTGGGACTGTGCTGTGAAATTGGAGGAAGCCTTGTGCCTTTTCCATCTGCCCATCTTGAATTTAATGGGAAAAGGGCTGAGCAACCTAGAAACACACCTAGCCCAGACTTGTTCTGCACTGGAGCATGGCTTAACATATCTGATGGTCTTGTGTCATAGTTGAGACAGAGACAATGCAAAGCAACACACTCCATTTTCAGAAGGCTTCAAACAATTTTTATTTTAACATGCATGCTTTTTATACATTCTTACAAAGCTCATAAGTTTACACTTTACTCATTGTTCACGAGACAAACAAAATGCTTATTGGAATAGGCGGTAGCAGGTTTCTCTTATTTATACTTCTTTCTTTCTTCATTTCTATGTCAAGGACCTTGGTAGAAAATTCTTTCAGGGGTAAGCATGGATCCTCTTATCAAACTTCTCTCTGGCTCACAGAAGTAGCTGTAAAACCTCTTCCACAGTCTTGTCATTCATATGGTGTGACATGGGATAAAGATGTGGCCTTTCAGCCCCTTGTGTCACTAACAGAGGACAATGTCACCCTCTGACTCGTGTCCTCTCCCCAGTCCCACCCAGAGCAGCACTGTGGGCTGGATGCTCCACATGGTGTTTTCTGTGTACCAGAGGCATTGGCTGACCTTCAAGCTCTTCCCAAATATTTCTGGGGTCTGGCACAGCACCCAGCAAGGACTGGGCATGTGGTGACCCTCTGCTGAAATCTGGGAGATTTCAGTGACATAGTCTTGGCCAGAGTGGGATCACTGATTGTTGATTCTTGATGTGGTTGGGCCATGGATGTAGCTCTAAAGTTCTGAGTCTGGTGCCTGGCCTGTCCTCTGCTCATGAGGGCCAGATCAGGTGTCCCACCCCATCCACAAGAAGTGAGAAGAAGCCTTGGATAAAGTGTGTGGGAGGGGAACACAGTTATGATTTACTTCTTTGAAAAAAAAAGCAACCTGAGATTAACAAAAGCCTGAAAATTTGGTCTTTTAGCAAACCACTGGTAGTGACGGAGAGAAAATCATCTTGCATCATGATTTGTTCTGTGCACAGAGTTTAGAGTGACGAAAAGAAAAAGGACAAATAGTATTTGTTGTTCAGGGATTTTTTAAAGTTTTTTTTTTCCTGGTTTTGTTACTGTTGGTGCTATCACAACATTTAGCATAGACTAAAATGTGTACAGCTAGAGGAAAAAACAAATTTAAAGTAAGGAGATTTCAGTTCCAAGAGCATTTATTAATGACTTAAAAAGAAAAAATTGCTTCAGCAGGAGGGAAAACCAGAGCTCTTTGCCGTGATGAATCTACTCGAGGCATCCCCCTGTCTCTAAGGAAAGGGTTAATGTGATGTGGTTGCCAGTAAAAGCAAGCTGTTTTCGTGATGAGCCTGTAATAGCCGGGTGATAGACTGGCTTAACAACTGCTCGCTAAATGCTGGGTACCACCCCCTGATTGGCAGCTCCCTAAGTGGAAGCCCCTCGTGTCCAATCTGTCCTCGTGAATTGCTGCAGAGCAAAGGACTTCATTAAGGGATCGTAAGGGGACCTCCTAAAAAATCAGCAAATAATTACGCTGGGGAGGAGAGGAGGGGACTGAGAGCTCTGTGGTCCCCGTGAAGAAAAGCAGACTGCCAGGGCAGAGAAGCATCAGGTGAAGTGGGTGCTATAAACGCTTACCCCTGGATGCTGGGTCTTCTCAATAATGCTCAGTTTAACCCTGTCTATGACTTAAACAAAATATTCTCGGTCAGCTCCCTGGGTGGTGGAGGGCTGGGAGCTGTTAGCTCATATTCACTTAAATTTCAAATGTCAGAGCTCGTTAGTGGTGATTTTAGCCAAAGACAGTTTGTGAGGAGCTGGGTAAATTTGAACTTCCTCAAATAAAATTGAGGAAAGAGATTGCTGTTTTGCTTATTGATTTATTTTCCTGCTTTCACACATCTTCTCTGGGTTTGGGATTCTGATCAAGGGTCAGGCTCAGCTTCACCTACTTAAGGGTCACAGTGCTCCCTCTTTGACACACACTCTCTTGCTCTCTCATACTCTAATTCACCTTTATTTGCAGTTTTTCCTCCTTCCTTCACCTGTGTTTGGTGCATAGAAGATGCAATTTTTGCTTTCAGTGTTGAGGGGAGTTTTCCCTGAGCTCACCAGTAAAGCCAGGAGGGCAGGCACAGGAAGGCAGCACAGACAATTCTGTGCTAAATTTAGGTAAGATATTTGGGAGCAATCCTTCCCTGTGAGGGTGGGGGGACCCTGGCATAGGTTCTTAGAGAAGCTTTGGCTACCCCATCCCTGGAAGTGTTCAACATCAAATTGAATGGAGCTTGGAGCGATCTGGTCTAGTCAAAGGTGTCCTTTCCTCTGGCAGAGAGTTAGATCTAAATGGTCTTTAAGGCCCTTTCTTGCCCAAACCAGTCTGTGATTGCATGATTCTCTGGAATGAATTGGCTCAGAAGAAGTTGGGCAGTCTCTTGTTCTGCAGTGACTTTTTGGGAGTCCTATTGAGGTGAGTCAGGGAACGAAGCCACTGAGTTAAAAATGTGCCTTCAAAGCTGAGATGGCCAGACAGCGTTGCAGAAATTGAGTTTTTTCCCATGCTGAAAGGACTGCAGATGCTGGTCACTGGCATGGCCCCAAGCCAGTGCTCAATTTCAGGTCTGGAGGAGGGAGTTTCTGGTACGTACATGAAGGATTTGAATACAGGTATCATGGGTAACAATTCCGGACGAGTTTCTCCAAGTGGTGATAGCTGGCATTTCCACTTTTACCTACACCCTCTTTTGTATGTGTGCACTAGGATGGTATCCAACTCTCCCCAAAACTAAATTCACCCTTGGAATATTACTTACCACACATCTGCATTCTTTAGCACTTGAGTGCATGCAGACACCGGGATAAGGATGTGCCAGCAAGGACCCTTGGGTAGAAGGATCCTGGGTTTCATATCCTACCAAATGATTTACAGGTAGACAAGAGTGTGTGTGGGAGGCAGAGAGTGAAGGCCATGGAGTGTGTTATTGCAGGGGATCTGTATTCCCAACAAAGATGAGCTGTTAAAGCTCTGTTACAGACAGAGGGATGTCTTTACAGCTCAAACAGCAGCAGTTTGTGCTTTCAACTCAAAGGCTTATCAGTTCAGAGAGCAGTGTGTTGGTGGGGAGGTTCTGTCTCACTACAGGCTCTCATCTTGTCTGATTTGAATGAAGTTTGGGCTAAAATCTCCTGAAATGACAAGAGTGGTTACTGTCCCATGATGTCTGTGATGCTCTCTTCAGTGGAGGCGTTCTCATTCAGGGCAAGTGATTCAAAGTGCACTAAATTAACTTCAGCTGCCTTCAGGACTGTTTGCACCCCTGAAATCATGTATTGTGTGCCACTGTGAGCTCAAACTACTGAAAAAAAAATTAAAATTAAATAGATGGAAGCACTGTTCTATCGAGAATCAGTTCTAATTTTAGCTACATAAAACAAATGTATTAAAGTGTACATATCTGTGGTAAGCACATCTACAACACATATCTGCTGCAGACACGCCCTCATTTTGAAGGCGTCTTGTGTTGGGAATGTTCTTCCCCTTTGTGCGGCTCCTTGCTCAGTAGGGTGGGAGGCTTTATCTGGATTTATCATAGTTAAAGAGACACCCCTGACTGCAGGAAAATGGCATGGATGTTCCCAGTGTTCTAAATGCCACTCAGTGCTCAGAATCCCATTAGGAACTGGCAAATTCAGCTTGGAGTGACAGGGCAAAGGTGGCCTTTGCTAGGGTGTGACATTGTCCTTGCCCCCATAACCTGGTGATACCCTGTCGCTTCTGTGACCTTGTCTGTATAAGTCCCATCTTCACCTTTTTACCTTTGTGGCAGATAAGTGTTTTTGATGATGACAATAAAGATACCACGAAGCACTTTTATTCTTGGTTGCCCCATCTGGGCTGCGTGTTTGATCCGAAGGGCCGGTGCTCCAGTCAGATTGCACTATCAGATGGAGCTGGCTCTATTTCCTGCATTATTCTTCCTGGCTGTACCACATTATGCAATTATGTTTGCATTTAAACCTGAGCACTTACCTGTAATGATGCTGTGTCTCAGTACACGATACATTAGAGCAGCAGATAATGCACACAGATAGGCTGAGGGCAGCATGTTGTTGATGTGCTAAAGCTAAACAGGACACTGAGTTTGAGAGCAGGCTCTGAAAGCTCGCAGCTTGGGAGAAGCTGTTCCAAAAGCTCACATTACTGAAATAACAGCTGTGCAGGGTGAGATTCACTACCTGAGGGGCAGGAGCAGGATTGTTTCCATTGCAGAAGTCAGACACCAGCACTGTTGGTCACTGCCACCCACTTCTGCAGGAGCAGGAGAGTCTTGGTGGCTGCTGGGAGTTCCAAATCCTACATCTCTGTGGCACAACGTGAGAGGAAATGATTATTTCAAGGTTTAAAGGAAAGAGGAAGGCTGGAGAGTAACTTTTTTCACAAGGGCATGGAGTAATAGGACAAGGGGTAATTGCCTTAAGCTGAAAGTTTTTTTTAGATTACCTTTTGTGAAAAAATTCTTTGCTAAAGGGTGGTGAGGCCCTGGCACAGGTTTCCCAGAGTATCTATCACTGCTCAATCCCTGGCAGTGTCCAAGGCTGGGTTGGACAGGGCTTGGAGCAACCTGGGAAGGTGGAAGTTGTCCTTTCCCATGGCAAAGGGTGGAACAGGATGAGCTTTAAGGACCTTTCCAACTCAAAACTTTCCCATTCTGTGATGAACCTTTGAGAAGTAACTGTGCCTCTGCTGCTGGCCAAGCCCTTTCCACCTCATTACACCTGCAATCATCCCTGTGATGCAGTGATAATTATGAATGCTGCTGCTCTGCATCAGATCCTACCCTGGGTAGATGGCCATGCCCAGTAATAATCAATGGCCCTGACTCTTGGGCTTAAGGAGGTGTGGATGCAATTGAGGCAAAATCAACATTTGTCCTTGAATTGTGTGGTTTTGCTGTCAGGTTGCTGTATTTTATGCATACGACAGACCAAGCTTAAACACAGTTTGCCCTCTTCCAAGCACTTTTCAGTCTTTGCCTGGTAAATCACTCTGAACCCCCTGCAAGCCAGGTTTGCTGTGGACATGGTTTGTGTATCAACTCACTTGTACTCCCTATGCTTCCATGGGAGCTGTGGGAAACTCTGAGGCTGGATCCCACACTGGTGCTCTTCACAGCTGACTTGGGACTCTTGCAAGGGGTTCTAAAACACAAGGAGTTCCACCTTAAACTGAGGAAGAACTTCTTTACACTGAGGGTATCAGAACACTGGAACAGCTGCTCAGGGAGGGTGTGGAGTTTCCTCTCTGGAGACATCCCAAACCCACCTGGAGGTGTTCCTGTGTCACCTGCTCTGGGTGACCATGCCTTGGCAGGGGGTAGGATTGATCTCCAGAGGTCCCATCCATCCCAAACATCTCTGTTATTCTCTTTCTCTTCCTGCATGATCCAAAAAAACATCATCAGCTCTCTCTGGCACTGTTGGGGTGGATGAGTCTCACTCCTCCCACCCCATTTACTGTAGCACCCCTTCAGAAATCCTGCTTGCTGTCACGTAAGGACATAATTTTGTTACTTTTCCTGCAGGTGGTCAGCAAATTGTTGAACTAATCTTTGCATTTGCAATATTTGCTCTAAGATTAGTAAGTGTAACTGAAGCTCATTCAATTGGGAGACAATATTTGCACAGTGCAAAGGCTGACAGAGTCACCAGGCTTGGTTATCCTGCTTGTGTAAACAATTTGATGCTGTAATTTTCTCATTACCATTAAATTGCTGTTTTTAATTTGCCTCAGAAGCCTTCGTGTTTTGAGAAATGTGTAAATTATGTGTGCCCTTTAACAGTGCTGTGGAAAGGAAAACCCAGTCCTGTTGTATTTAAACTGGAAGGTTGCACTGAATTCCTCAATGTGTTTACACTCAGGATTTTCAGCAAGTTGGGCTTTAAACTCTGCACTAGGATAGTTAATATATCATGTCATAACATATCATATCAATCATATCATATCATATCATATCATATCATCATATCGTATCATCATATCACATCATAATAACATCTTAAATATAAAATATAAAAATGCAATACAAAATAACATAATTTATATAAAATATATAAATGATAATGTAATAAATAAGCAGTCACTGAATGCCATGCTGTAAATTAACATTGTGAAAATTCTTGTGAATTAACAAGGAGTTACAAGAAAATACACATTCTGTCAAACAAGGTTCTTCATGTGCTCCAAGACAGTTTCTCTGCTTCCCAGGGCATTTCCTTTAATATTTGAAATTGAGATTTCTGATTTTAGGCTCATCCTCCCACCATGACCCTGAGAGACCCAAGAACAACACTTTGTTCTCATGTGAGTGTGGTAAGAGACAGGGACATTCCCAGAGGTCTCATGGTTTGTTTAATTACGGAGTGGATTAATAGTGTTCAAATCCCTCTATTATCTGGTATTTTACATTGAATTTGGGTGAGTTTTGTTGCCTGTGTGTACAAAGATGGCTCATCTATACCTGGGATATGCCCCCCTGACAACAGTGATGTCTTTTCAGTACCCTCCTTATAAAAGTACCATTCGATTTAACTAATCCTCCATGTCCTTAATTAAATACTTCTGGAGCAAGGAGCCTTACCTTCTGTGCTTCAAAATTGCAGTGATTACTCCCCTGCTGAATAAACCTTTCTTTTTTTTTTTTTTTTTTTTGGTGGTTGTTTTTTAAGTGGCTTTGCTGGTTTTGTTTGGGATTTTTTTTTTTTTAACAGGAATTAAGCTGTTTCTCATGCCATTGTCCAGTTGCAAACTGGCTTGAGACTGACTTGGGCCATGGCCTCTGACCTCCAAAACTGCCCACTCATTTTTTTTCCTGAACTAATCAGCTCAATGAACTATTTACAGTTGGCTTTTGGGTCTTCTCACTGCTTCTGCGGCTGCCCCTGTCTCAGTAATTAATGATGCCGTGGCTTGTTTATGGTCTTGAGTTACTAATGCTCTTGGCTGCAAATGCATTTTTACCTCTGGGACGTGCCAGTTTCCTGGTTCTACTCCCACCTCACCAGCCCAGGTCAATTTTTTGTGTGTAAACAGATTTATCCTCTAATAGTTTGGGAGAGACTAGAGTCATTCATCAGTCCCATAGAGAACATGCCCAGCCAGATTCTTCCCTTCTTGTGCCTGTGCAACTCACCAGAAGTCAGAAAGATTTCTGCAGGACAGCTAAAATTAAAAGAATTAAGAAAAAGGGAAAAATAATCCTTCCTTTTTAACTCAGGGTACAAGCAATCTCAGTTAAAAATAAAGATATTGGATAGTGCATCACATGTCCAGCCATGAACCCAGCCCTGATCCTTGCTGTATCAATGCTTTTGGGAGTAACTAAAGAGGGACCTGGTGGGATAATTCCATCTGCATTTTAAAGCTGGAGTAGTGGGTAAAGAGAAGTTACACAGCAGCAGATGATGCAGACAGTGATAAAAATATCACCTTGTGGCCTTGGAAATGGTTTGCTGGGTTATGTTCCAGGCTTGTCCCGTCCCAGGCAGTCACAGCAAGAATGTTAAATCATAAGGGAAAACTAAGCTTGGTCTCCTACTCTCTCTGGAAGCCTGTTCCAGTCTCTCCATGCAGGTATATTCAGAAGCATTCTGCTTTTTTCCATTCTGTAGCTGTTTATTCACAGCTACAGTTCCTTCCTGTCTTCTTGGGGATAAGATTGTCTTTTGGCATAAATTATTACTTTTACACAGTGTATAATTCTCTAGATATCTTACCTTCTCCTGCTTTTTTTTTTTTTTTTTTTGTGTGTGTGTGTGTGTGTGTGTGTTGTTTTTTTTTTTGTTTTGTTTTGGGTTTTTTTGTTTGTTTTTGTTCTGGAGGGGTGTTATTTATTGGTTTCTTTGGTTTTTTTGGATATGTATAAGGCTACTTCCTTAGTGATTTGTGATTTGAGCACAACAATTTCTGCCAGTTTTGGAAATATTTATTTCAGAAACCAGAAGAAGATGGTCCCATTATCTCTCTACCTTTGTTGCCCAGTTTGGTTAGCAGTGTCTGCTCAGGTTGGGATGGGATGGGATTTTTGGGGTGTCCTGAGCAGGGCCAGGAGTTGGACTCAATGATCCTTGTGGGACCCCTCCAACTCTGCATGTTCCATGATTCTATGAAGTAGAAGTGATAAAGGTGAATGTGGTGCTTTCACTGGGAGGATGGAAGTAGATTTTCCATTTCAAACTTTTCCAGGGGTTCTCCTTTCTCTGTTACTTTCTTCTCCCTCACATCCAGCTTGGAAATGCCTTAATCAACAGCAGATTTGCAACACTGTAGTGATGTGCACACGGATAAAAGTCCTTTATGGTGTTGCTGAGGACATTGTAGGATCCACTAGACTCCTTTGGCACTCTGATTTCCTAAGAACTCAGTACAGGCTACTTAAATATTTGAAGGCAGCTTCTCTGGAATTCCTGAATGGTCAAGAGAAATGCTACAAGTAATGGCAATTCTTAATCTCTGGCTTGTATCTTTTTTTTTTTTTTTTTTTTTTTTTTTTTTTTTTTTTTTATGAAAATTGGCCTTTTTGGACTGGGGTGGGGCAGGGTTTGCCTATGAAGTGTCCCCAGTGTGCTGCTTTGCAACTCTTTCCTGGTTGGTGTTTGCACCTGTAATGAGTATTAGGTGGTACCTTCTGTCCTGAGACTTTCTGGAGAAGCCTTGGGAAATTCAGACATAAAAATCATAGAATAATTTACGTTGGAAAAGATCTCCAAGATCATCAGGTCCAACCATACCCCCAGCACTGCCAGGTCCACCACCAAGCCATGTCCCCAGGTGCCACATCTATGTGATTTTTGAACACTTCCAGGGATGACAATCCCACCACTTCCCCAATCAGCCTCTTCCTTGACCAGCTTCAGTCTGGCCATTCATTGATTTCATAGCACAGACATTTAAATTCTACTAATTTCTTTTTGGAAGTCAAAATCCATATATTTGTCTACAAAATGAGGCATTGTGCTTTGCTCTTAGTAGAGAGAATATATATTTTTTTAGCTTTATACTTGTTTTGCACAGTATAAGATATTTTCTGTTCTCTTTGGGATGGCCCCATTCCATCCTTCCCACAAAGCTGTATATATGCCTTCATTCTCCCAGTGAGCAAAATTCTTATGCACTACAGGGAATGAAAAGACAATTGCAAAAATCCTCTGGTTTTGGTTTATATTGGAAAAGCACTTTCTTTTACACTGAGTGGTGAGGTGCAGGCAGGAGGCTGTTGTTAAAGAATGGGATGAATGAGCATCCTGTAATTGTCTTGGGGATGCTGTTATACAGAGGAAGACCTCCCCATGCCAATTGAAATTCCATAGCTTTACAGTTGTGGTGAGTATTTTCCAGTTAATTTGGCAAAGGGTTAGAGGTGTGACAAGCAGGAGAGGCAGGGAATGATGCCAAGAGACAGGTTCAGCTTCTTTGGGCACAGGGCAGCATTTTGCTTGTTAATTCTACTGACTGTAGCAAATAACTTGCATTTGCATCCCTTTCAAGTATGTGTAGGAGGGAGGAGCCTGCACCAATTTGTCTGGTTTAATTATAGATGTTCTACCCACCTTCCTAATTGCTCCTTCATTAAGAAGTAGCTTGTTTCTTATTTTCCCTAGGAGCTAAAGATAATCAACTTTTGTTTGTTTCTGTAAATATTTTTTTCTGCCCTTGAGGAGATAATTATTTCTATTGTTGCATGAAGATGGTGGCCAATACAGGAGGAATAATTAGAGCAGATGGCTGAAAATACTTCCCTTGTAAAAGACATCTAGTATAATAAAATACCTCCCCTTCTCTTTTGTCTCCTCCAAATATACGGTTTTCTTTCCTTCAGGTGGATGGGAGTTGGGTGAGGGGGTGTAAATCGTTTCCTGATGTATTAAACTGAGGAGCTGTTAAGAGTTCACAGCCTGGAAAGTGAGCTCCCTGCATCCATCACTGAAATTAAAGTGTTTTCAAATGTGGTGTGGAGTCCTGGGTGTGTGGCGTGGGGAAATCTGCGCTGCACTCCATCACTTGGAATGTTAACCTTGTCTCTCCGTGGTGACTGAGGACAGGAACACTTGCTCTCCGTACTTGCTGGTTAAATGGCAATCTGTCAGCACCAAGGAAAGGCTGCTCTCCTGGGTGTCAATCTCTGCTGTGTGGGCAGCATTCCAAACCTTGGTTCATTCGTGGATGTGCTCAGTGGGACAGGGGAAACCTCCTCCTGCTGAAGATTGCAGGAACCACACTGTGCTCCCTTTCCCATCAGCTGGGCCTGGGGGAAAGGATAAAACTGCCTGCTGGGGGTGGAGTTGGTGGGAAAACCCTCCTGCTTCCAGGTTTCTCCCTCTGGCCATGTCACAGGTAACCCTCAGCTGGAACCCACAGCCTGGAATCATGGAATGGTTTGTGTTGGGAGTGACATCAGAGAACATATTCTTTCAAAACCCCTGCCATGGGCAGGGACACCTTCCACTATCCCAGGTTGCTCCAAGTGGAAATGTGCTTGCCACACTCCAAGCCCCTTCCAGCCTGGCCTTGGACACTTCCAGGGATGGGGCAGCCACAGCTTCTCTGGGCAACCTCTGTCCAGGCCTCACAGTAAAGAATTTATCGTTAAAATCTAGGGAAGAAGGGAGAATAGTGAGCACAGCAGGAAGCAGGGTCTGTGTTTAACTACATCACTGCTTCTTGGTTTTAAAATTTATTTTCTGATGAGAGGATGAAAGCTCTTATCTTTGTGCCTGTAAATGTTACTGTAGTCCTTTTTTTGGGACTGTACTCTAAACAAACCCATTTAACTCAAGAAATTGTAAAGTTATCCCAAAGTATGATCAAATTATCTATTCTGTATCTAAACAGGAGTTTCTCAAACCTTTAAAGCCCAAACCTTGCATTTTGGTATCCTTCCTGTTTGTGATTTTTTTACTAGCCTGGGTGGGAATGCAAGTTTTTCACTGTTATTTATTCAGTTGTTGCAGTCACTGCTGCTGTTTCTGAGCCCTGGTAGTCACAGGCACAAGCTGACAAACTGATCCTGGGATGTGTCCCCAAAGGCTGACAGAAAGGCAACCCCAACCTGGCTGACAGCAGCAGCTAAAAAACATAAAATGGAAAGAAATCTGCCTGGAAAATGAAAAAAAGAAGGTGTAGTAGGCAGGAAAGGGGGTTAAGGTGCTGAATTACAAAGAGATTTTATGTCTTTTATTGTATGCTACAAAAATGTTATTTTACTTTTACATAATTCATTAATTATTTTGAAGATATGATTGGGAAGGAAAAATTAACCCGTGTTATAACAAGCTGTGGGCCTGGTACACAAAGTTTGGGCTTGATATGAGTTGTGCATAGAATCCCAGAATATTCTGAGCTGGAAAGGACCCTCAAGGATCACTGAGTACAACTCCTGGCCCTCACAAGACACCCCAAAAATCCCATCATGTGCCTGAGAGCTTTGTCCAAATGCTTCTGAGCTCCATCTGCCTTGGGGCTCTGATCTGGGGAGCCTCTTCCAGTGCCCAAATTCCCTCTGGGTAAAAAAACCTTTCCCTAGCAAATAAAATTTCCTGTGTGCATGACACATTCCAAATGGATGTCAGAGCTGGAAAGCACTTGCAGGATTCTATTCAATGAATTTTCAGGTCAGATCCCTTCCCAGCTCCTTCTGTTCTTTGATGCCCCAGGTAGAATAACTGGGGTTTCTCAGGGATTCCCAATGGAGGTGATTTCCCACCCACAGGAGGTTTCTGCCCATATTTTGCAGGTTTGCCTCCCTGCTGGGTTAATGCTGTCTGCTGTGCTGGATTGAACATGTGAAATGTTGCCAGAGTGGATGGATGTGTGATGTGAGGGCACATACTGCAACAGTTTGGGGGATGATTTTACGTGTTCAGTTCAGGTTATAATTGTTTATTTAATTCACTACATTGTATAAAACATACAGCCAGAAGAGACTCATGCCCCAGTTTATCTACTGATTGTCACAAACCCTGCAGGATTGCAGCATCTTTGTTGTTTTGCTTCTCCTGTTAAACCTCGTTGAAATTGGCCATGTTCAAATGTGAGCTGGGACAGTGACACAGATGGCTGCAGAGATGTTGTGGTCTCATAAGCTCTGTTTCCTCCAAATCATCTTTCCAACTCTGGTACACACTGAAGCCAGAGCGTGGAGCTGCCACCCCACTGCAGCAGCTGCTGCCAGCCACCTTCAGCTTCACAGCTCAGGGTTTGTTTTATGCCAGCTCCTCTTTCTCCCATACTGATTTTCCAGCTCCCTGCCATTTTTCCTGAAGCTGGAAAAAGCACAGGAGGAAAATGCCCAGCACCAGTGGCTGGCACACAGCTTTCCTTGGCTCTGCAGGTTCCTTCTGGTTCATTCAACAAGCCCACGTGGGGTGGGCACTCAGCCACAACCCTGGCACCTGCAGCTGCTGCTGCTCTTCAGGCTGACTGAGAAGTATTTCAATTAAACACCCGAGGTCAAATACAGGGTGCCAGGCAGGGGAAAAAATAGAAAAAGAAAGAGTTTTGTTTGTCTGAAAAAAAAAATATTGAGAAGGATGTTGTGATTCTGTCACCAGCCCTGCTTAATGAGAGATGTGCAATTAATTTGTGTATTAGTTGGTGTTATTTTTCCATGGGTTGCCCAAGTGGAATTGGATATAAACACCACCAGCTTTCTGCAAAGGATCTTAAGAATTCTGTTGCAGCTGGAGATTGCACTGTGTTTTTCTCCCAGAAATCAGGGAGGATAATCACATGGGATTCACAAAGTTGAGGAAAACTGTTCTGGTGGTTCAGGGCAGGTGTCTGTTTCACAAAACCTGCATTAGACCACACCCTCTTCTCTCAAAGATCTTAAGGAGGTGCTCTTTCATCTTAGGGAAGGGTGCAGGACTGCAAGAGAAGAGTCACCAAACAAAATTGTTTGATGTCTTTCCTCAATCCCTACAGAGCTGCCTTCCTTCTAACCCCCCTTTGTGCTCTGGTAATTTAAAGTGTGTTCCTTGAACAAACCCCCTTTTCTCCTCCTAAAACAGATTCTTTGGATTTATTGTCTCTGTGATAATGCAAGGATAGTACAAGTGATTATAAACAGCTCTTGGTCTTGTGTTATTTAGCTGATGTTAATCTCTTTAATTTTATTTATAAAGAAGAAAAAGTGATTTTACAGTATTTTACAAATATTGATTTTACAACTCAGAAATGACTTGAAAGACACACAGGCAGGTGGTGCACATGACAGTGGACTAAGCCAGGCATTTTCTCACTGGAAACTTTTAGGTATGGACTGGGTGGAAAAATAGAGAATTGTATGACCTTGATTAACTCATTTTCTCCCCCTGTAAGGGTGGGGAGGCTCTGGCACAGGTTGCCCAGAGAAGTTGTGGTTGCCCCATCCCTGGAAGTGTCCAAGGCCAGGCTGGATGGGGCTTGGAGCAATATGGGATAGTGGAAGGTGTCCTGCCCATGGCAGGGGGTGTAACGAGGTGATTCTTCAAGTCCCTTCCAACCCAAACCATTCTGTGATTCCACGATTCCACTGTCATGTATGAACACTGAGATTTTTGTGCCAGATGGTGTTGGGAGAACTTAACAGATTCTTAACAGATAAGAGGTGACAGCACAAACCAATCAAGTTCAAACACTGACATTAGGTAGAGAGAAGCTTAGATGACTTAAATGAAGAACTAGAGTGTTTCCTAGTTAGAAATCCCTAGTTGCCATCTTAAAAGAAAAAAAAAAGTCAAATTCAGAAGAAGAATTTATGCTTAACTCTTGCAGGGCTTCTATCAACAGCTGAGTAAGTGCTAGCAAGAAGGTCTGGTGCATTCCTTGCAGCCTTCCTTGCCCATGAGAGTTAGTTGGAAGACTCTGAGTGATTTCAGAGGGTCAGAGTGATGTCAGAGTGACTTAAAGGCATTCAGCAAACCTTCTCAACCAAATGTTCCTGTGGATCCCACCATTTCCCAGCTGTCCCCTCCAGTGCTGTGCTGGTGGCATTGGCAGCATTTGTGCCAGACAGGAATTTATTGAATTTGTAATTTTATGCCACAATTTTATGCTGTCTCCTCCTCTGAGATAAAAAAGAAGTTTAATTAGCTGATTTTCAGTGGATCTGTTATATATTTTATGCAATCTGCTTCATAGTATTGTCAATGAAGAGTAATTCACAGCTTCTCTGGAAAGATAATGGGTAAAGGCATCTATCCTTTCAGCTGGAAATTTGTCCTAAATCTCTGAACTATAAAACTAATGAAAATTTAACTTGTCCTGCTACACTTAGCAACTATGCAATAATTTTACTTAGGTAATGATGAAGTGGTTCACTCCCTCTGACACCAGAGTTTGAACTCCCAAGAATTTTTTACTGCCTTGTGTGTTAATGCAGTCCCAGGCTTTACTCTGAACTGAATCAAGTGAATTCCCTTTATAGAGAAATCAGAGAATGGATTGTGGAAAATACCAGCATCCAGCCAGGCTAGATATCAGCCAGTTGTATCTTTTAGCCTGGGAACCATCACTCATTCCCTGGTGTAAATGATTAGAGTGACAGAGTGGTTTGGGTCAGAAAGACCTTAAAACTCATCTGAAGGTCCATGAGCAGGGACACTTTCCTCTGGACCAGGTTGCTCAGGGACAGCATTGTGGGAAATATTCTATAAAACATCAGCACATGAAAATAAACCTGAAAACAGCACAGTAAAAGAGAATAACGATCATAACACCCCCATTATTGATTCACCCCAACTGCAGCTCCCAAGCAAAAGCTTTAATGCACTCGATGTGCTCCATCTGAAAATGGAGTAACTCTGTTTTGCTTTTGTCTTGTGGTTATTCTTTCCACTGCTGTTTTGGATTAGCACAGCCCAGTGAGGACCACAAATATTTCTACGTCTGGTTTGCCCCCACCACTGCCTCAGATGAGTTGAGGATGTTCTTGCTGGTTCACATATGAGACCAAATAATATGTTTTGGATGTCTATGTCCACACTTGTGCACACATGCCCAGGCAAAAATATTCACACCTTCTTTAAGAAATTCACCATCAGGGCCTAAACAACCTGGTCTAGTGGGAGGTGTCACTGCCCATGGCAGGGGGACTGGAAGGAAATGACCTTTCAGGTACTTACAACCCAAAAAATTCTGTGATTCTATAAAACCTTCACTGCAAAGTGCATGCTTGAAGTTTAGAGGTGAGGAGCAACCTTTAAACTTAGGAATCATTTTACAATTGAATGGCATGAGTCGGTCTATTAGCAGTTTTCAAGCTATTCAGGGCTTTATTTGGAACTGCTCTGCTCACCCTCTAAGCAGAGGCAATAACAACACTGGATAAGCTGAGAAAACTAAAAAGGTATTTTGAGAGGAGGAATGTCTGTCTAAATGAGGATGAGCGGCAGAAAAAAACAAAAAAACAAAACAACCCCCCCCAAAAAAAAAAAAAAAAAAAGAAACCAAAAAAACCAAAAACCTCTAAAGCAGAATACTGCCCATCCAGCAGGATGTTTTAATTCTAAGCTCCTCAGGCTATTTTATGACATTGCCAGGAAACAACAGTGCAGTTCTGCTTCTCGGGAGGCAGAGAGAGACACACACCAGGAAACCTGTGGTCGGTCCTGGAGCAAATCCCTCGTTTCCCAGACCAGAACGAGAAAGGAGCAACCCCCAAATTCTGGCAGGCATTCCTGAAGGGCCAAGCACCTCTCCAGTGCCAATATCTATCTATTCCTTTGCCTTACACAGGGTCCCTCTGGAAGTTATCTTGCCCAGAGCACGGCAGAGGAGATGCCAATGCCACGCTGGACGCGGCTTTGGCCTCTCCTCCACTGTTCTCCGAGCAAACTGGCTTCTTGGAAGATGGGAAGGGGCGAGCTTTGAACTTCTCTGGATCTTTCTCCTTCCAGCTTGCCCTCCAGTTCTGTGGCCGGTGGGACGAGGACTCCAGCTGGCCTGCTGGCCACCAGCCGCGAGATGGCGATAACGTCACGATAGAAGGCGGCCGGACCCTGCTCTTGGGGACCACCACGAACGTCCTCAACCTGCTGCAGCTCAGAGGTCTGCAGGAGGGGGGTTCGGTGCTCTTCCTCCTCCCGGGATGGGGTTTTTCATGGCCCTGGGCTCTCCTTCCATTCCCCAGCTCCAGCATCAGAGGAGATGATTGTGAGGCTGAGCCTGCCCTCGGTAGATGCAAGGGGGCAGTGATGGGGGACAGGGCAAGAATTTAAACATTCTGTGTGCAGAAGGAATTGTTTATGCTGCTTGAGCATAATGACAATATAAGCAAAAAGGCCTTTCCCCCTTTTTTATTTTTTTTTATTTCCCCAGTCTACCAAGATTGCTGCTGTCCTGAGCAGTGTTCAGTGATAATGGCACTGCTGATAACAGAAATCTGCTCTGTTCTGTTTGGCATCTTTGAGGCAGGTGTGTCACAAACACCTTTACAAAATTATTGACATTATAGAATTGTGGGTCACAACTATCAAATGCAATAAATAATCCCAAATCCTAGAACCCAGCTGGTGGGCAGTAAGTAAATAACTGAGCACAGTTATGGTGGGAAACCCTGGATTTGCTGGGTTTATGTACCTGTACATAGACCCAGAATAAGAATGAGACAGGCATATCTCAGAGAGTGTCAAAGTAAGAGTTTAAAGGACTTGTAATTCCATGCCAGAAATCTTTCCCCCTGGAAGTTAGATCCTGGTTGTGGAAACTGCTGTACACATGACTGGTATTATGGGAATGAGTTGTGCTGGTGAAATTGCTTGTTCAAAGTTAAGCCTCTGCTGAAATAGAGCTGAAAAAATGAAAGCAGGAGTTTTTATATGTTCAAAGACCAGGATCATTACTGGTAAAATTGCTTTTATTCTAAAATGATACTAAAGGTACTAGTTTTTTGTGGAGATGATGGTGAAAGTCATGCATTTGACAATTATATTTTATTTTAAATTTGAATGATAATTTGATAAAGAAAAAAGTTTGCAAGTTTATCCCTATCATGAGAACATTTTCAAAACTGATTGAACTTGCTCAGTCTAGGCTTAGATGTTTTCAAGAATTGCTACATCACTCCCATTTAAAAGCAAAATTAAAAATCAACTGAGATTTTAAGATTAAAAAAAGGTGAAACACTTTGGTACAATCCTTTTCCCCAGTGAAATTTCTAAATCTGTGACTCAAGATTATTCTTAACATCATTGTGATTATGCCATACTTTAGAGGAGACAGGTCAGAACACCAGATTTCTTTTGGCTCCAAATCTGGATGAAGATTTTGGGGCTCAGTCACTGACTTTGTAAAGAATTGGGACGAAATATTAGAGCAGAAACCCTCTGAGCTTTGGACCTATTCAAAGACTCATTTGATCTATGAGTCAGCCCTCATGAAGCTACTGGAGCTCTGATTGAATTTAATGAAGTCTGGAGTAGTATCTTTATGGCTTTGGCTCATCTGACATTCAAATCATTCCTCTTCTTTATCGTCTTTTCCAAGAAGCCTGGTTTATAAAGTCAATTCAGTTAGAAAAGCAGCATTAGAATATTCTAGATGCAATTATTTTCTCCATTGTTACATGCCAAACAGAGGAATAAAACATTTTAGAATTATAACCTGCAGGATTTTTTTTGTCTGAGCTTTGTGAAGTTGCCTGTTGCATCCACTGCCACTACCATAAGTTCTCTGGCTGTGTAGCCTTGGTTAGATTTGGAATCAAGACATGATGAGATCTACTCTGAAATGAGGCTGAGATTTATCTTTCCTTACTTTCCCTTTTTTAAGCTGTCCAGCTCAGGGGAGTTGTTTAGGCTCCTGTATTGATAGAAAAACACATCAACAAAGACCTGTTCATCTTAGGAATTATAGACACCCATCTCAAACTGAACCACAGGTGATCCCTCAGAGCAGCAACTACCAACCCCATGAGCACATCAAATAATCAACCACTTTCCCCAGGTGCAAGATGGGCATGGCAGTAAACCCCTAACCCCTAAGGTAGGTGTCAATATGTGCTTCGATTAAAACATCCCATTCCTATTTTACCTGAAGAGCTTTTCTTAGCTGGAGCTGGAGAAAGGGATTAAATTGTAGTTCTGCTCCCTTTGGCTTTCATGACTCAGCATCAGGCTGGCTGTGTACTCTTAAGCTGAAAATACAAGGTTTTGTGGATGGAAAAATGATGTAACATTTTACTGCTGCTACACTGCCCATTTTCTGGTGCTGTATCCAGCAAATCCAACACATGTTTACAGGCCCATTTCTTGAAATTCCCCTCTTTTTAAGACACCATGAGGACTTCGAATACTGGCCCTGTGTTGTCCCCTTTTGATGATTTCAACATTGCAGGAATTATTTAAAGAGTGTTAGTACAAGAACATCAACTTAACCTGTAGCCTTAAACTGACCCTTCTTTGGCCATATTAACATATAGCCCCAAACATATAGAGGTTCTGGGAATGACCAGACTGTCTGGGCAGAAGATCTGGACATCAAAACAATAGAAAAATAGGATTAGGCAGCTGGATTCTTCTCACTGCCACGAGGGCTCAGCAGTTTCTCCCTCCTCCTCAACAAGCAGAGCATGGATATCGAGAGTGGAAAGTTTAATAGTCAGGCTGTGAAACAGCTCAGACAAAACTGATTGGGGAAGAGATACAAGATAGACAGACTGTAGATAATTCTGTATGTTCAGCAGATTGCAGTTATTTTTGTAATCCCAGCATCACAAGCATGGAAATATTTATGATAACCTAGGACAGATGGAAATTTCCTTTGCACAGGGTTTACACTGGAGGAACTTTGTATTTGATGGGTTGATACCTCAGACATGTGTTATTGCCTTTGTCTGAAATTATAGTGGTCTAGGGAGGTCTGGAGAAAAAAAAAAAAAAGAAGCTGTCTGGTCTTTCAGGAGTCCCTTGGAGATGAATTTTGGGGTGACACTCCCAGTTACACTGCAGTGGAATTGAAGATCCCCAACTGGGCAGTTGCTCTTGCAAAGGCAGTTTTGAAGTGGCCACTCTTGCAAGCATAAGGGAGAAGATTGCTTTGATCCTTGTACTGGAAAAGACTCATTTTCACTTAAAGAATCATTTCGGTTGAAAAAGACCTCAAAGATCATGGAGTCCAACCTTTGACCAAATACCACCATGTCAACTAGACCAGAGCACTGAGTGCCACGTGCAGTTTTTCTTTGATTCTCTGATTTTGTAAATATTTTGAATTTCTTGTAATCCATGCTTTGATCAGACTTTGGCCAGAATGGATCCTGTGAGTAAATCCAGGAGTGGGGAAAACAAAGATATTGATTTTGCTTGTCTTTTCCTCCTCTTTGATGCTATTAGCAACAAGCATCAAATATCCACTGATACACCAACTTCAGTAGTTGTCAAATAAACTGTGCTTCAGTCGCTGCTGAGAAAGATTGGGCTTTAATTCATTGAAAGAAGGAAAGAAGTTTCCCTCTGTTTTCTTCTATGGCATCAACCAATCCATAAACTCATTTTTAAATCCCTTGTGAATTGGCACAGTTGGAACCTGTTCCTGTCAGGGTGTTTTCTGTGCCCTTTTGATCAATCCATTTGGGATAAGCATTGTGATCCTTTTTTTTTTTTTTTTTTTTTTTTTTTAGGCAGTTTCCAGTTCATATTTTCTTTTTTTAATCAGGCAGAGACATTACAATTAAAATACCATAAAAGTGATTCTGGCAGTATTGCAATAAGCATGTTTTTTAATTAAAGAAAGAACATGGGATGTACAAATAGTACCAGCTAATGGGAAATTTCATCCAATGTATTTTTTAATTGAGATTTAAAAAGAAGAAAAGTCAGCTCTATTTCTTTCTGTCACTGTGTGATATTTTCCTACATTGTTACGGTGAGCCTTCAATAATTAGTCTCAGAGCTTTAGAATCCTTTCTGTTTTCATGAAAAACTGTGAAAGGCATCGGTTCTTTATTTTTCAGTACATTTTTCTGCAGGGATTCAGTGTTACCCAGTAGAGTGCAACTCACAGATGTGGGCATTCCTGGAGGAAGGTTTTTAAGGCCCTGAATCAGTGCAGTTTAAGTTGTGGGTATTTTCAGGTCCTCCCCCAGCTGCAAACCCTGGTTCATGTTTGGGTGTGAACTGCAGGTTTCCTTTGCCATCATGTTTCATATGGCTTACTGGATGGACATTGGGCTCCCAGGACTCCCACTTGCCAATTAAATTGATTTGCTGCAACTTCAGCAGCTCTTGAGACTCCTGTGGGATGTTTCACAGTGAGCAGATCTGTGGAAGCTAATCCTGGCCAAGGAACTGAACACAGCTTTGGCAGAGACCGAGCAGAAACCCTGGGCAGCACCATCTCGTTCCTCTAATCACTGTCATGGAAAGAGGGAATCACAGAACCACAGAATGGTTTGGGGTGGAATGGACCCTAAATCTCATCCCATCCCACCCCCTGCCATGGGCAAGGACACCTTCCACTATCCCAGGCTGCTGCAAGCCCCGTCCAGCCTGGCCTTGGACACTTCCATGGATCCAGGGGCAGTCACAGCTTCTCTGGGCAGCCTGTGTCAGGACCTCACCACCCTCACAGGGAAGAACTTCCAAATGTGCACTCTGTCTCCTGGGAACTTGAAACGACAGCCCAAGGACCTTTGTTTTCATCACACCTCTCTGGGTGGTGTTTACCTGATGCCTTCACAAGGCTCACTTGGAAGTTTCTCAATTAGATCCCAGATGACGTCAGATGTGCTAGAAGACACCCTGGAGTGTCTGCACCTCTTCCCCACCAAGTCATCTCTCCTCTTCCCAACCCATCCAGGTGTTGTTAAGTATCTCAGAGGCCCCTTAAGAGCTGAAGAAATAGAAAGATTTCTTTGAAGGAGGTACATCTATGGCAGCATCTTCTGGGATGCTGATTGGAATTGCCTTTTACTTTTCTCCTGAGCTCTAAGGGAAGTGCCTGATCAGTTTCCAAGGGAGCACGTGCCATCTGAACAGATGGCTGTGAGCACAGCAAGCCAAAAACAAAGGCTTGTCAGGCTGGGGAAATGAATTCTGTCTGAGAGTAGTGAAGCAGCTGCTGATTCCTCTCCCAGGGATGGATTAAGGCATCCATCCAACAAAATGCTGGAACACAAGCTTAACTTTTGAGTGTATTAGTGATGTCCTGATGGAAATACACAGGCATTTGAATTCAGAACTAATCTGGGATCTGTACCTGTGTGCTATGAATATGGAGGAACATTTTGAGGGAGGTGCAGGATGAATTTTGGACTCTTGGTTTGAGCAGCTTTTTGTACAGGGCCAGTATAACAAAATTCCCCTTTGCATCTTATTCAGCCATAGTCCCAGCTGCAAACAACTTTCGTGGTTCATTGGAATGTCCTGTGAGCATGTCAAGAGGGTGCAGGTGACAGATCCATGAAATAATTAATTGTATTTTCTAAATCTCATGAACTTTGTATTTTTCTTTCTGTGTGCAGCAAGATTTTGGTTGCTTTGGGTTTTTTTTTTCCCTGCTTGGAGGCCCTACCAGGGAGACCCTTGGAGCAGAAGAATGAGCAGTAAGGGGGCTGCCAGCACACTACTGCCTTGTGGTTACACAGATCAATAAAGCCATTCCAGCTCTGGCAGTGGTATCCTTCTGTTTGCCACTCAGGGATGCTGGCCAGGAATAGAACTTCTGGTCCCAAGCGTGTCTCATGGGGAATTCTGTGGCTTTGTCATGAAACACCAAGTGAGAGGAGCTGGTAAGAGCAAGCTGAAGGCTGTGGGGCTGAGTTACTCCTGGTCATGGAGCAACCAGAGCAGTTCTCCCCTGCACTGTGATGGGAAGAGGTAGTCCAGGTGAAGGGCTAAGATTTCAGTCTGTAAATCCCCTTCCATGTTGAGGAAGTTTCCTGCTAGATGAAGGTTATGACACAGCAGTGATATGTAAGACCATTTTGTTGATACTCTTCTACCACTTGATTATTAAAAAAAGATGTATTGAGACTATCCAGGACTCTTGTAGTTTGCTGGCTTTAACACTGTATTCAACCTTACATAAATAAGTAGAATTAAATAAAATATGAAGTAGAACTGAATAGCTGAAGGTGAACTAAATATAAATATGTTACTTTTATCCCAGATCCCTAATGAGCCATTCATTAGGAAAAATATTGTATATTGACAGTGAATGCAAAGTGTGGTCTCAAAAATGTCTCCATGCAAAAGGTGTACTTTGGAATGGGGACTTTGCTTCCCTCCAATTTCAGAAAATCTCTAAACCATTCTATGTCACAACCTAAATGAAAAATAGTAACATTGCTTTTATTTATTATAAGAATATCAGGTTTAGAATTTTTCTTTATTTAAAATGAGGTTTTTGAAGAGGAATATAAAATGCTTTGTCTGCAAATGTGGATCTTCTTGACAGAGGCAAGGAGAAACTCCCCACACCAGTCTGCCCAATCTTCTACTTTTTTTCTTTTTTTTTTTTTTTTTTTTTTTTTTGGTTTTGGTTTTGGTTTTGGTTTTTTTTTTAGCAGAAGTGCACAATGCAGGCTCTTTTCATAGTTAATGTTTTGGATACCTGGGCTGCGGCATTGCATGAGTGAGTCCAGGACACCTGACAGAGAGAATTGTTAATACATTACCTTTCCAAATCCTTTATTTTTGAGCATGTCCTCCACCATTTCCCAGGGACTTCAGGAGGTAAATCTCTTTTCACAAAATGAGTAGTGTTGTAATTAATTATTTTTTCAGCAGATTAAACCTCCCACCTTATTATTAGGATTGTTTTCTTTAATATATCTTTTTTTTTTTTAATTATTTGTTCTGGCTGCTTCTCCCCTCCTGTGGGACATATGGAGTTGCCTTGTTGTTTTTATTCTTTCTTTTCCTCCTCTTTTTTCCCCTTTAGTAAAGACAGATAAAGAAAGATTTCTTTTCTGTTTGTGCAGAGGTGGAGGCTAATTGCTGGGTTAATTGAGAAGAATGGTGCTTCTGATGTTCTCACAAAGTATCAAATAGCCTCAACATATTTCTCCCCTCTCTCCCTCACTCCACCTAAAGAGACCCATTGAATTTACACATTACTGTACAGAAGTGATTATGGGCTTAATTGTATTTATTTTGCTTGGTGGGGAGGCCATCATAACAGTGGTTGATTGATTTTTATAAAATCACCCTCAAGGTCATGTGTAGGACTTTGCTTTCCTGTGCAGCCATAACAAACAATTTGAGGGTCACAGCCAAAGGCTCCGTTGAGCAATATTCCTGCTTTCTGCTCTCAGAGAAGGGGTCAAGTGCAATAAAAGAAGGAAGCATAACTTTTATTTTCTTTAAAAAAAAAGGAGAAGACAACCTTGTAAAGCAGCAGCTGTATATTTATTCTGACCCAACAGAAACCACAGAGGTGTAGAGGGACAGTATGCAATTTTTGGACAGAAGAATTTGGACGTTTGGCCATAGTTTGTTTTACATATTGACTTGATAAATGGTTAAATGAGTCCTTCCTAGTGTTTTCTGTTCTGCAGTGCTGCTCTTCTTTTATCCTTAGCAGCTGAACTTTACTTTTCCACTGTGTTTTCTCCCAAAGACCGAGCACCATTTGGATTTGTCCTGGCAGGTTTTCAGAAGCTTTGCAAAGATCCAGGGGACAACAGCACTGTGGAGTGACCATGAGTGTAGCTGATCTGCCCCTTTTCCAGGGTTAAATTTTGTGTCTGACTGATGCTTCTAAGGGAAAGCAAAAGAGTCACATACAGCAAATCCCACAATCATAGAATGGTTTAGTTGGAAGGAACCTTAAAAACCATCTTGTTCCAACCTCCCTGCTGTGGACAGGAAAGCTTAAATGAGACCAGGTTGCTTAAAGCCTCTTCCAAGCTGGCCTTCAACACCTCCAGGGACAGGGCAGCCACAGCTTCTCTGGGCAACCTGTTCTAATTCTTCACCACTCTCACAGGGAAGAATTTCTTCCTAAAATAAGGGCTTCTGGTGTTCAAGTTGCACCAGAGGAGGTTTAAATTGGATATCAGGAAGAATTTCTTTACTGAAAGGGGGGGCCAGGAATGTAACAGACTTCTCAGGGCAGTGGTTGACTCAGCATCCCTGGAAGTGTTCAAAAAATACGTGGACCTGATGCTTGGAGACATGGTTTAGTGGTGGATTTGGCAGTGCTGAGTTAATGGTTGGACTCTGTGATCTTAGAGGTATTTCCCAGCCTCAGTAACTCTGATTTCCCTCTGGAAGGGTCAAACTTGCATGCCAGGTGTGCACAGCTCCTGCTAGAATTCCCGCTGCTGCTGGGATGAGGTGGGACTATTGCTCCTACTTGCACCCAGAACAGTTAGCAGCATCCAAGCTTCTCAGACACTCAGAAATCCACAAAAGATATGGAAAATCTTTGATCAGCAGCTTGAAAATTTTGAATGGGCAATATGTGACTGAAACTTCGGAAATCTTTTTTGAGACAGAATTGTGATTTTGCAATTGAAGGATAGGACAACAGTCTACCAGCCCTCCTGGTTCAGTGATACAGCATGGCAGCAATTAAAATACTCATTAAAAATTGTATGAAGAGAAGTGGAAACAGAAATGACTGTATTTGACTGAGAATAGAGCATAGGAAGTCAATAAAGACCTTAGGGAAGATGCCTTTTTTAATGTTAGGAGTGAAATAAATCACAGTGATTTACAGTTCCATTTACAGATTGTGGTGATAAAGTTATTAACACTGTTGCTATAAAGCAAAAGTATTTAATAAATATTTCTGTTCTCAGTATGGGAAGAAACAGGATGGTAAATTATATCATTAGAGGAAGATGGACCAGCAGTCCATTTATTGCCAAATAATGCTAATAGAATGAAAACATTAAATATTCTTTCAGAATGCTCATTCTTTAAATCGACAGGTCCAGTCTCATTCAAGAGCTTTAAATCTGCTGCTGGAGTCAGATATCTGGTGTTGTTTTACACGAAACAAGCTGAAATTTGTTCTGGTTCTTCACAATCCATGCGGTGTAATTTGCAAAGACTCTATATAAAGGCTCAATACTAATACATTTGTACATAGAAAAGTATGTCTAGGGAAAGAGACAATTTACACATAGGAGATTTGGTGTTTTTGAGAGCAAACCTGTGGTTCCCAGTGGTTATAAGCAAGAAAATGTGAGATTTATCTCTTTCTTCTATTAGGCATATTCTGTAAAAAATTATGTGAAAAATTGGAAAGCAATGAAATCTGAAAAGAAAATATTTAATGGGTAGTCCCTATTCAAATACTATTTTTTATAAGCCTAAGAAATGAGGACTAAGTCATAAGACTTTCTTATAAGCTCAAGAAATCATTGAAACAAGGAAAGCCTCTCCATGTGAGAATAAAAAAGGGAATCAAGATAAGCAGAATATAAGCAATGGTGAGCAATGATCAAGATAGTACTTGATCTGTTTTTTATATTAGAATTTCTCTCTCTTTTTTTTTTCTTTAGTCTAAATACTGCAATTAACACAAATGTCTGATCTCCCTTTTTCTTGCTAAGATTTGGCAGTGTTATCATGAAATCATGGAATGGGAATGGTTTGGGTTGGAAGGGATCGTAAAGATCATCTGATCATCTGGTTCCACCCCCTGCCACCGGCACAGACACTTTCCACTATCCCAGGTTGTTCCAAGCCCCATCCAGCTTGGTCTTTAGCACTTCCAGAGTTGGGCAGCCACAGCTTCTCTGGGCAACCTGGGCCAGGGCCTCCCCACCCTCACAGGGAAGAATTTGTGAGGCAGGAGAGCCAGCTGGGTGGTAGACAGAGAGATCACCATTAAAAACTGCTTCCACCAGCAGCAAACTGGCTGTGTGATGAGCTGGTACAGTTACCAGCTACTTCACACAAAGGGAGCAGGGTAGGCCCTTTGTAAGAGGTGTGAAGCTTCCAGACTTTGGGAATTTCCCTACTCTTTCCTGGGAAACGTGGCTTGACCTAGGAAGGCACATCCCATGTGCAGTGTGACAAAATGAATGAGGGTCCACATCCATTGTACAGAAAGTGACAGCGTCCTTCACAGGAGAGGAAATACAAAATAGATAATGGAATGAACCATCCTGAGGTGACAGACTGGGATTTTCAGCTCATGAGAGGCAAGAACAAGGGAGGCACTTGACAGAGCTGAAGAGCTTGAGTCAAATAAAATGGGATGGAAATGGTTTTTCATGCACTATGCATTTAACCCACAGAATTCATTGCTTCAAGAAGTTATTGAGACCAAATATCACAAAGATTCCAAGGACCAGTTCTTTATTACTGGCAAATCTTATCCAGTTATACTAATAGTCAGTAGGAGGAAAATGTTGGCAAGGAGTTGAAACCTTATGCTTTGAGGTGAAGCTAACCTCTAATTAGGGATTAAATGAGGTTTTTATGGGATGGGGAGATCAACCCACATCCAGCTAAGATGGAGATGTGTTTTGAACTGTATTTGAAAGCATCTGGTTTTGAACAGCAGCTGGAAGAGTTTGCAGGATTAAATCAACCACTGATCTAAACAAGTTGCTACATATGTTTGAAAGCAGTTTTCCTCTCCCCTCTGCCAGTCACAAGTAGTTTGTAATCTAAAAAGTAACATAATACAAATTAAGTAGGAACATCCCTTTTCAACATGAAGTGACTTAGTTGGTTAAAATTGGGTCTTTCCAAACACAGCTTCCTTTAACTGTGGTTAGAGAGTCTGCCCAGGCTGACTGGCCTTACTCAAGCCTAGAAATCCAGGTTGTTGTAGAATTAAAAAATGGACTGGATTAATTGGGTCTTTAAAGGGTTGATAAATCCATAGGGAGAAATAAAGAGCAAGGTGGAAATTTCACAGAATGCAATAACATTTTAGCCTTTAATTTTGCTGCAAACCCCTTTGTTTACCTACCTCTTACAGTTCCTTTGACTATGAGAGAATGACTGACTGAATATATGATTGCATTTTGTTCTTCTCTTGTCTTCAGGTGGAAAAGTCCTGTTTACTGGACCAGGACCTGTAGAACTGCATGCTCATTACATCCTGGTGTCTGATGGAGGAGAGCTCCAGGTGGGATCCCCTGAGGCCCCTTTCCATCACAAAGCACACATCTATCTCTACGGAAGCCTCCACTCTCCACCATTATTTCCATATGGAGTCAAATTCCTGGCAGTGAGGAATGGGACCCTTTCCATTCATGGTGAGTACATTTCTTTTGTTGTCAAAAGCAAAGGATAAATGAATAACAGAAAACAAAACAAAGAAAACACACACACAAAAAAAAAAGGTTTTGGAAGAAAAATAAATTGACAAAACTTAGGTCATGATTCTCATGGAATCATAGGATGGGTTGTGTTGGAACACCATCTTATTCCAACAGCCATTCCCTGGGCAGGGACACTTCCCACTAGACCAGACTGCTCTAAGCCCCATCCAGCTTGGCCTTGGACACTTCCAGGGATCCAGGGGCAGCCACAGCTTCTCTGGGCAACCTGTGCCAGGGCCTCCCCACCCTCACAGAGAACAATTCCTTCCCAGATTCCCATCTAACTCTGTCCTCTGGCAGTGGAAGCCATTCTCTGTGTCCTGTCCCTCCACCCCATGTCCCAAGTCCCTCTGCAGCTCTCCTGGAGCCCCTTTAGGCCCTGGAAGGGGCTCTCAGGTCTCCCTGGATCCTTCTGTTCTCCAGGGGAACACCCCCAGCTCTCCCAACCTGTCTCCAGAGCAGAGGGGCTCCAGCCCTCAGAAGATCTTCATGGCCCCTTCTGGACCCATTCCAGCAACCCTACCCCATTCTTATATTGTGGCATAGGAGAATTTAGATATGGAGCTTGTCTTGTAGTCTATGAAATATGGGTATAAAATGGCCATTTCTTGCTGCTGGAGTTTGGACAATTCAAATCCAAACTTGATTCAGAACACTGGTGCACGTTTCTCTTCTTCTCTACTGGGCTATTTTTAAAAGCTCTATGTCTCATAGAGAAGGAGAAAAAAAAAGAAAAAGAAAAACCATCTGACTGTCTCATCTCCCTTCCTCCTGTTCCTGTGTGCCAACCTTCCTGTTGGAGGGAGTTCATACCCTCCAGCAGGTCTTGAACTTCCACCCTGTGCCCTACAGGAGGAAATGTTGCTGTCTGAGCACAGAAACACGTGGCTTTTGGACAAAAATGATGCCAGGCACCAAGGGTACCATCGGAACACAGGCAAGGAGTGAGTTGGGCCTCTGTGCCATCATCCTGCCAGCTCACAGGAGCTGAGCAAGGCTGGGAGAGGTTGGGTTTGGAGGGGAGTCAGTGAACAGATGCTTTTCTGAATCAGGAGAGATGATCAGGGGCTGAGGAAGGAGCTCCTGGCAGGGACAGGAGAGGTGGGGCTGCACCTCAGCACCATGTCAGGTGCTCTTGACCCCTTCATTGAGACACAGCAAGGCTCAATTATTTACTGCCTGTAAAAGGCTTCAATAACTTCAGTGAAGTGGCTTTGCAGAGCGTTTCTACCCCATTTCCTGGAGGGTCTCTGTGAAGGAGGGCTATTAGAGCATCTTGGCTGAATCGACTGTCTGTTACTGGCCATTGAGTTTCACACAGTTATCCCAGCCCTGAGCTCAGTAATTCCCGACAGATTAAAGCTTGCCTTCCAGAAAGGCTTGGTCTTTGAGGACGTCAAGGGAGACAAAAACCAGCGTTTTCCTTAGAGGCTTTTTCCAGGGGATTAATTTGGTTAATCATCCATTTTTTCTTTCTTTTTAAAGAAAAGTATTGAGATTTGAATTTGCCTCATAGCAGCTTTTGCTGCTTCACTTTCTGTGTCTTCTGCCACTTTAAAATGTCCTTCTATTCTTAGTTTGACCCCTGTAAGCCAGGATTTTGTCCTTAGATTGTCAGCACTTTACAGCATGAGCCTTCACTTTTCCATGCTTTTTGTTTTCTAGCAAAAAAACCAGTAGCAACTCTTGGCAGCTGTGCCTCCTGTGCTGCTTCTGCCTTCCATTCCAAGCCTGTATCAACTCTGCCTTGGTGACTCCATCACCCAACTGAAGACAAAAACTGAAGACAAACAGGGCAAAGCACATTTTGCAGTCTTACCTTGAAAATGTGATGGAGGGAAGTAAACCCAGGCTTCCACATTAGTACCTTTGAGTCTATTCTCAATGATAATTTATCCATTTAACTCAGTGCCATAGTTCTCAGGAAAATGAGGATGAGGTCTGCAATCTAAGTATTACCTGGATAGAGATATAAAAAGTCAAAAGTGGCTTGACCCTTAGTGGAAAAAAACTCTTGGTTTCAATTCTTCATAAATTATTGGATTATTGAAAGGCTTGTATGTTAAGGGATGTTAAAGACTATCTAGTCCACCCCCATTCCATGGGCAGGGATGCCTTCCACTATCCCAGGTTGCTCAGGGTCCCATCCAAACTGTCCTTGGACACTTCCAGGGATCCACGGCAGCCACAGCTTCTCTGGGCAACCTGTGCCAGGGCCTCACCACCCTCACAGAGAAGAAATTCTTCCCAATATCCCATCTAAGTCTGCCCTCTGTAAGTTTGAAACCATTCCCTGGTCCTGTCCCTCCAGGCCCTTGTCCCAAGTCCCTCTCCAGCTCTCCTGGAGCCATTTTAGGCACTGGAAAGGGGTCTGAGGTCTCCCTGATCCTTCTCTTCTTCAGGCTGAACAATGTCAACTCTTATTCTATTATTATTATTCAAAACCAAATCATATTCAAGAAGTCATAACAATTTCTTATTCAACAGATCCAGAGTAGCTACGAAGTCTTTTTTAAGCTCTGCAGCACACACAGCCCCAGTGCATGGCTGCAATTATTGTTCATTCAAACCATGTAATCTGCAATTTAACATAGAAGCAGTAGAAGCCTGCTAGAAAACATGACAGAAAGTAGTGGGGTTTTTTACTGGGCTAATATTGCTTACACGGAAAAAAAAAAATCTGCTGTTCTGTCTTCAATTTAGCATCAGTCTGGTGGTCTGTGGTATAGAACAAATTGTGGAGCATGACAGCCCCTTTCATATATATATATATATATATATATGTGAAAGAGGCTGACATGCTCTGCAATACACATTTGTGAGATACATTTATATACATGAATATATATGTTATCTCAGATCAAAATCACTAAATAAGCAGGTTTCCAAATTCTCGGCTGTCTTGGCAAAGACAGGACCGAGCACATTTTGATTCCTTTCCTCTTTCAGGCTGGGAACATTGGCGGATGCTCTGCAGCTCTGGTTGAGTTCAGATTGTTTAGTAAGCGCTGTCAGCTCCTCACTTTGATATGTTAATATGACTAAGGGTTTCCCACAATTCCCTCATGAGTGGCAGTCCTTTGCTCCGGTAGTTGTAGCAGACTGGGAAATTTCACTGTTGCCTTTGGCTTTAGCCAACTCCCCTGCCAGTCAGAGCGTGCCACCCATAAACTGCCTGTCAATCACCCGTCACTTTGAGAGGGGGTTTCAGCCAGCCAGGGCAACTCGACTTTTTGACAATGTAATTATGGCCCTTGCATCCGCAGTAGGGGCCTGAGCAGGGCTGAGAGAGTTTTATTGATTGTTCAGAAGGGAAATTTATCACTGTCTCCAGCTCCATTCGTGCTCTATTCCCTGAGAAACTCTCCTGACAAGCTTCAGGAGAGAAGTTCAGCGTGGTGGCCTTGGCTGTTCTTGTGCCTTTGTCCTTCCCAGGGAAACTGGAGACACCAGTGGATGCTGAGTGGGGGGAGGAACTGGGTGCAGAGTGGAGATGCTGCATCAAAGCAAAGAACACCCACCCTGTCCTTGTGGCAGCCTGATCGTGTGGTCCTAATGCTCTTACCACGGAATCCCAGAATGGTTTGGGTTGGAAGAGGCCTTAAAGATCATCCAGTCCCACCCCCTGCCATGGCCAGGGACATCTTCCACTACCTCAGGTTGCTCCAAGCCCTGTCCAACCTGGCCTTGGACACTTCCAAAGGGATCCAGGTTCAGCCACAGCTTCTCTGGGCAACCTGTGCCAGGGCCTCACTACCCTCACAGGGAGGAATTTCTTCCCAATATCCCAACTAAACCTACCCTCCTTCATCTTAAGACCATTTATTCTTGTCCTGTCCTTCCAGGCCCTTGTTTAAAGTCCTTCTCCAGCTCCCCTGGAGCCCCTTTAGGCACTGGGAGGGGCTCTGAGGTCTCCCTAGAGCCTTCTGTTCTCAAGGCTGAACACCCCCAGCTCTCCCGGCCTGCCTCCAGAGCAGAGATATTGCCACATACTGAAATATTTTAATTTTTTTTTATTATTTATTTTCAGCAGTCCTGTGTAGGTGACCTTGTTATTCCATTGTGTCCCCATGAAACAGATTGTGACTCTTTCCAAAAAAAGACCAGCATTCCTTTGTCAGGCATTTATCTAAAACTTTGTGTCAGCACTCTGCTGGGAAAGAATATGAGCTGTGAGCAACCTATTCTAGTGGAAGGTGTTCCTCCCATGGCAGGAGTTGGAACTGGATGATCTTTAAGGTCTCTTCCAACACAAAACCTTCTGTGATCCTGTGGTTCCATGAGCCTTTTCCCTGAATTTTGACTAATAATATGTATCCCCTCAGTTAGATGAAAGATGTTAACACTTCAGATTAAAAGCATGCTGCATTCACCTTGTCCAAACTATGAAAGGTGTGTGGTAAAGAAAAAACAATGTCCTGAGAGTTTTGGTTTAATAACTTACTTATTTATAATCAGGATAATTTAAACAGAGTTGTCAGTAGTCACTTCAGTGCTCTAAAATCATGGCCAGTCCTACTGCAAAGAATGTCCCTGCATTTGCAATGGAGAAAATTGCATTTTGACTTCTATCCCAGATTTCTCTGTAGCCAAAGCAATCTGATACTTTTTCAGGGTTAGCTCAGGAAAAAAAAAAAAAAAAGTATTTTTTATCAGTTAAACCAATTATTAATTTTAATTGCTTTTAATCAATAATAAAACACAAAATATTTGTGAGCTGTTCACTGTGCTCTACAAAGCCTGTGCATTCCTCCAGAGATCAAACATTTAATCAAATGCCTCTTGCTCTGCCTCCATTAGGCAGTGTTATGTATCTGTGCTGAGATTGAGATTAAGAGATCACAGACAACATGAGAGAATTTGTTCTGCTTTACTCATGTATTAAAAAGAAAAGCTTCCCAGGGGAAAAAAATAAGGGAAAAAAATCTGTAGCAGGGGGATTCAAGATAAGGTGCAGAGATCTGTTAGAGAAAAGATTTTTTTTTTACTCCACTGAAATGCATCTATTCAGTAAATGTTATTTTTCACTACCTAAACTTCCTGATTTCCTGAGCTTGCTTCCATAGGCTGGTTTTCCTTAGGTGCCAGCTATTCGGTGTGGGGGTTGCAGGAGTCTTTTTTCCTCCTGTGACAATGTTTTTCCTTTCCAAGACCTTGACTTTAACATGATGCATTAAAGCAGATGGCTCTGGAACAGAAGGCTGAGCTGCCTTGAATCCCCTCGTGTTCACCAGGGGTAAGAAACCGCACTTAGGCACTTCCCATGGAGTAACTAATGTACAATGACTTGTGCCTTCACTTTCTTATTCACAAATATAAGATGACCATTAGATTTTAAAGACCTAGCAGATGGGAAAAAAAAAAAAAAGAGAGTTGGGTTCAGGGCAAGCTGCTGTGTCTTTCACAGTTTGCCCTTCTTTCTAACAGAAATGCATCTATTATCTTTGATTTAAGCTTAAATCAGTTGATTTGTATTTTGGTGCTGATCTTACTGAGAAAAACATGATGCAAAGGGGACAGAGAGATGGAAACTAATATATATTATATAATAAAGATAAGTATAATATAGGTAGTAAAGATATTAATGCAATATAATACAATACACACTATATACTGGAAGAGAATAGAATAAAATAGGATAGAATAGAATATATAAATAGACCATAGCTAATATACCTATATATAATTACCTTGTGATTCCTGACAGGGTGCAGGTCTGTGGGTTGTTACAAATGTGGAGGCCTATTATATATTAAATAATTTCCTCCTTCAAACTTTCAAATATAACATCAAAATATTGCTTCCAATTCTGGACAAAACCCAGGTTATTGGCTGGAGGAAGAGAACACCCAGCAGCAAATTCAGAGTTGCTTTCCACCCTAGACAGGAGGAAGGCTGAGAAGTTTGGGCTTCCTGGGTAGGTGGTGGAGGTGTTCAAGAAAAAACTGGATGTGGCACTGGACGTGGCACTCAGTGCTCCTTTTTAGTTGACAAAGCAGGGATTGGTCACAGGTTGGACTCAGCCTCTCAGGTCTTTTCCAACCTGAGTTATTCTGTGATTCTGTGGAGTTTGGCAAATTGAGGGGCCTAGACCAAGCCCTGGCATTCCCCAGAGCTACAGGCTGAGCCAGGCAGGGACCCTCCCTTTGGGCTCACCCTCACTTTTCCTGGTGCTGAATTCTCCTCCATCACGTTTTGGAGACACGGGAAGCTGATCTTAGCCTGGCAATGGTTGTGCTGCCCCACATTCCCCCTCCTGCAGGGAGATATGCCCTGTCTCACTCCACAGCAGCATGGGAGATGGACTGGCAATCACACAAAGTGTCACCAGCTGTCTGCAGCTCCCTGCAGGATCCACTGTCTTTGGCTGCCACGGCTGGAGCTCTTTGTTTCTGGTCTAAAGACCTTTTCCTCTGTAGCATCTTTACTTGTGAGCTCGTTCTAGGTGTGGAGCATGGATTTTCGTTGATGCAGTGGCATTACAGGAATATCTTTCCCCTTGTTTTCAGGACTGATGTGACTTAGGAAAGTGACTGGGGGATCTCTGATTAAAGGGAATGCTTGGAAATTTGTGCATTTATGGGAAAGCATGAAGGGAAGGTACATTTTTTGCAATGTAAATTGTCAGAAAAGGACAACATTGAGAGTTTCTATAGATCTGTTTAATCACAAAGCCCTTCCCATCCTCAGTAAGATCCTAGAATGATGGAATGTGTTGGAAGGGTCCTTAAACCCATTTCATTCCAAACCCTGGCCATGGCAGGGATATTTTCCACTAGACCAGGCTGCTCCAAGCTCCATCCAACCTCACCTTGAACTTCCAAGAAAAGAACATGGTAATTCTTGCTTTCTCCAGAGTGCTGTTGAAAGATAGTCAGGTGGAAATGCTTTAAGTGAAAACTGCAGTTTCATGGACAGGAAACATTCAGCAGGACTAGGTTACTTTCAAGGATATCTCCCAGTGGAGAGCATAAAAGTTATTCAGTTTGTCCTCTTGTCCAGATGATGTCAGATTTTTTTATTTTTGCTCACTGAGAGAAGATTCAAGATCAGGTTGGACGGGGCTCTGAGCAACCTGATCCAGCTGGTGCTCCTGTTCCTTCAAGAGGAGGAGGGGAGCTGGACTAGATGACCTTTAAAGGTCCCCTCCAACCCAAACCATTCTCTGACTCTGATTCCAAACTATGATTTCAGCCCACCTAAAATACCCAGTGTTGTCCTGCTGCAGCTTCTTGTCAAAGAGCTGATAAACTCTTGGGTGTCCTAAGGGTTAATGAGCAGTTATAAATCAGAATCCCATCACCTTGGGATGGGAATGAAAAGCTCAGCAGTGGCTGTGGCAGGAAAGCTGCTCTGCATCTCCCCAGGAGCTGCCCACACACAGCAGTGAGTCCTGCAGGACTGCACAGGGATGGGAAGGCAGCTCCCAGTTCCAGGCAGAGATGTCTCTGTCTCTCTAAGATGTGCAGCAGGTGAAAAAAAAACCAAAAAAACCAAAAAAAACCCAAAACCCTAACAAACTACTCTCATTGCAAAATAAGCTAAAAACATACAAATTCTTATGGAATATATCTAGGACTGGAATTAACAGAGAGCAAAAATAGCTAGAAACATTCAAGTCCAGAGGGTTGACAGCTCACAGTTCAAGCAAATGTTTTTTTTAACACGTTTGAAAAGATAGGAAAGCAGCTTTCATTCTTCTTTTTTGATTCCCTTTTTGGCATTCTTTATGCCCAGTGACTGGACTAGTCACTGCAAGAGCTGAGGTAGCTGTGACACTTAAAAAAAAAATAAAATCCAGGTTCATAAAATATTGTTTCCTAGTCCTTAATTAGGGATCTGTCACTCAAAGATCCATTTGTCCATAGACAGCTGGAGCAGCACATCTATGTGCTAGCCTGACTAAAGAGGCTTTTTGGAAAAGATTTTCTATTCCTTTTAACTTGAAGAATTTAATCCATTATTATTTTTATGGTTTGTTTTATTAGGTGAAGCAACAGCAGCAAAATGTATTTGTCGTAGATCTAAAGATATATTTTTAAAAACTCATCTTTTTCCTGAAGCACCAGTTTCTAATGGCAGTACTGCCAGTTATCACTTTGACATTTGAAAATTTTAGGAATAGCCAAGCTAAGTTTGATTAGGAAGTGCATTTTGGGTCAGGAAAAGGGAACAATAATAAGGGATTATGACAATGGAGAGGAAGCTACGTTCCTAAGATAGTCTGACCCCAGAAATGCTGCAGTAAAGTGAGTTGTATTTTATTACCAGAGACAATCATAGAGTCATAGAATGGTTTGGGCTGGAAGAGACCTTAAAGGTCTTCTTGTTTCAACTCCCTGCCAGAGGTTTTTATATTCTTTAAAAAAAAAAAAGAAAACCAGTTATAGTCCACTGAATTATATTATTAACTTCTCTTGAAAAGTTCTATTTTTTTTTTTTTTTTTTTTTTTTTTTGTGAGAGTAGGAAAACAGTTTTTTTTTTTTTTTTCACTTTGTTCCTGGAAACTTAAAGCTTCTATTCCCATTTACACTAAAGATTTACAGTATAGCTACAACAGATTGACAAATTATCTGCAGTGTAATTTGTACATTCCCAGTAAGTAGATTTTGTGTCTGAGCCCTGCAGTTCTTGTAAATTCCTTTTGTGGAATAAAAGGATCTCATTACCTCAACTTTAAAATGCCAATAAACAGTGTGAAGGTGTAAAAGAGCTTTATAGTTTGTCAACACCCTAAGAAGCTTTGTGTTCACAACTGAGTTAATTAATTTCTGGTAAATAGAATCCAAAATTAGGTGCAGCAGGGTCCTGGGTGTCAGAGGAGAAGGGTTCAAACCCTGCTGACCTATGACAAAAAGGGGAAGTTTTTCAAAAACATTTAAACAACTTTTGGGAGAAAGACCAACAGAACTATGGCAGGCTTAGAACTGGAACCAGTTCTCTTAAAACCCATTAAAAGATCCAGTTTGTACCAACACTCCCATGTATAAAACCTATTCTCCAGCTCTGCCTGACTCTGGATGTGGCTCACACTGCTTGCTGTCAGGCTTAGTTAGGAGGTTCCCAGGGTGTCTAAAGTTAGGTAACAATGTGTACTGCAATAAGTCTTGTTTTCAGGTCAGGGACATCTGTTTTCCATAAAGGCACCTTGTCATCTTGTCATGTAGATTCTTAGATGCCCATAGATTTAAAGTGAAATTCATGTAAAAATGAAATAGAAATAGAAATGTATGAAAGCTGGAGATGACTCACAGAGCTGTGACCTCCTCTTTTGGTTTTGGTCTGCCTCTTGGACCAGAACAAATTATCTGCTTTTGAGTTCATCTGTTTAAACTGATTCAGTTTCCCTTTCCAGTGAGAAAGCATTCCAGTAGCTGCAGGAATCCTGCCACTGGAGTTTATACCTGAGGAGTGAGGAACAACTGAAAATTCCAACAAGTCTAAGTTGTTGGAATTGTTGGAAGAGTTCTTGGAAGAGTCGAAGTGTTGATTTTCAGATGTGTTGGATTGTTCCTAAGTGGAATACAGATTTCATTTTTGAGAAACTGGTCTGGCTCAGTGGAAACTCCCTTCCCAGCTTTATCCCCAGATTCCTGTGTTACCCCAAACAAGCCACTTAACCCTTTTTCATCTCCTCCACACCTTCCCTTGTGTACAATGAGATGAATAATTTTATCTTGTGGAGGGCTCAGCCATGTTTCCATGGCATAAAGAATCCAGCCATGGGCTCTTTATGAGTGCTGTAGTAGGACTTGTCTGTGTCCAGAGGAGAGATTCCCATTAGGTCTAGCCTTAAATATCAGCATGTGTGGAGTGCCTAACCCAAAAACATGGAATGGTTTGGACTGGAAAAGATCAAAAAGATCAAGTTCCACCCCCTCCAGCATGTTGGGCCCTGGTTTAATAGGAAAAAAAATAAATTAAAAATTAGGCACCTCCTTTGATGATCATTGTCAATCCAAGTTTCTCTTCTAGTGGAAGCTGGAACACATTTTAAAGCAGTGGGCAAGAGGTGATATTTTCTAAATGTGCAAAGAATGGGTAAAATTGTTACTTGAGTGCTTTGTAGATGGTCTGACAAATAGAGACTCTAAAGATATTTTGTCTGAAGCAAAATTCCCCACTGTGATGAGGAGTGGGATGTGGAGGTGCCTTTCTCAGCTGAGATCAATAGCACTGCTTTTTGGTCTCTTCCTCCCTCCCTCCCTTTCTGCTCTGGAGTGCAGATTGGCAGAGAAGCTGGACTTGTGCTTAGGGAGGGAATCAGTGATGAAGGGAGCCCAGGTCTGTGCATCCCGTCAGGTCCAAGGACACCTGTACCTTTTTAGGGACAGCCACAAGTGAGGGCAGACGGAGTTTCCAAGGCTCCTTGGCTACTCAGGTGTTTTCTGAGTCACTTTGGGTCAGTCCCCTGGTCTGAATGAGGGGACAGCTCTCCTGTGCCTGCAGTGGGGCAGAGAAACTCCTCTAGGTGATTCAGATTGTGTAGGATCCCCAGGAGCTCGTTTTCCGAGCTGATTACAGGACTTGTCTCCTGATCAATTTGCAGCGGTCTCTCTTTACTCTGTAGTAATACCTTTCAAACCCCTTTATTTCCAGTGTTTCAGTGTAGCAGCTTCAGCCTCCAAAGCTGAGTGACTAGAGATGAATATCAAACACCCAGTTAAAGTTTTCTGTGTACTTTGAGTCACTCACTGTACACCTGGAAGAGGAAATGATGCTCGTGTCTTTTGTAATCAAAAGATTGTAAATTACAGTCTATTTTTTTTTAAACCTACAATACACAGTACAATGCATGTTTTGCATTCTGTGGACTGATTTTCCTGTGACCCTGGAGATGTGTGCCCAGACACACCTTGCTGGTTTGCTCAGTTTTGATGTGACTTGGAGATAATTTCTGTAAATGTCAAATTCACATCTCCTGTTGAGCTACTTAGAATCATGGAATGGTTTGAGTTGGAAAGGACCTCAAAACTCATTTAATTCAAACCCCCTGCCATGGGCAGGGACACCTTCCACTATCCCAGGTTGCTCCAAGCCTTATCCGAGTTGGCCTTGGACAATTCCAGGGATCCAGGGGCAGCCACAGCTTCTCTGGGCAACCTGTGCCAGGGTCTGACCACCCTCTAACTTGGGAATTGCTTCCTAATATCCAATTTAAATGACTCCTCTCAAAGCTTTTTCGCCTTGTTCTATCAGTACCTATTGGTATCCGATCGCTACTTAGGACTGGGTAAAACCAGCTAGGTAAGTGACATATTATCCCACATTGATTTATGAATTTTTTTGTGTTAGAGGCCATAGGAAATTAAATCTACACTGTTTTTTTTCCCTCAAGAGTGGCTTTGTACACATCAGAATTATATAATTCTTAATAATTTTACCAGGTCCATAAAAGACTGCAGCTTCACATTATGCTTCTAACAGGAAGCATAACCAGAGTCCCGATGCCAAGATATTCCTGGTCTTAAGATTTGTGATTAATTAATTTGGAATTAATTTTCAAGTCCTTTGCATTTCTAGGCTGCACCATTCTTCTCTACTCCATATTTAAGGGTGTTCTGTTAAGTCATTTAGTAAAGAGTTCAATTCTTGTGTTGCCTGCAACAGCTTTTTGTGTCTGAAGGCCCTGTCCTGTACCTTTAACATGAAGTCACTTCTGCTTTAGATCTCAAGATGGGTTTTTTTCCAACTCGTGCTTAGTTAATTATTAAAAATGAGTTCAATAATTAAGGAGTTATACAGATTCATCTATTTTTCAGCATTTGGAGTGTTTCTGCTTGCAGTACATTTTGGGAGAAGAAATAATTTAAATACATCACAGCTGTTGGTCTTTTAAACATTTTCCCCTCAAACAGGTAATTTATTTACCTGTTGCACAGCCCAAACCCAGGCACCAAAGATTATTTTATGAACTTTGCATGTTTTAATCAAAATAGAGTTTCTTTTCAAGGGGAATATATTATAATTAGGGCCAAGAAGCCTCAGTTATGGTCCCTCATTGACCCCAGAAAGGTGTCACTGACCATATCTTGTATGCCACTTGTGCTGCTGGAAGTAGAGGAGATTCTGACCTGGAGATGTTGTATGTGGGAATATAAGTGGGAAGCAAGGAGATGGATAAATGTGGTGCTTAGGGACATGATTTGGTGGTAGACATGAAAGAGCTGAGTTAATGGCTGGACTTGATAGCCTCACAGGTCTTTTTTAATCTTAATGATTTTATGAGTCTATGAAAGTGGAACCTACTAGATTTGTTTGCTTGTTTGGTTTGGTTTTCCCTAACAAAAATATACTGAACTTATTGGAAAATGGAAGTTGATTTTGAACATGAAGAGAAATATCCCACCCCACCTAGATCATCAGGAAAAAAGGTACAACAAACTGTGGAATGGTAGACAGGTGGCTGAACACAGTAAGAGGTGAAAACAAGAAAAAGGAAATAAAGGAAATGGGGGAATGTTTGGGTGCCCTGAATATTCTTTTACAAGAAAAAAAATCCCAAACAATTGAGAACATTTTCCATAAAAATTTTTTGAGTCAGAGCTCGAAAGTGGAAAAAAGCCTGAAAAAAGCCTTTTCCATTGGAGCATGTTTTGAATGCAGAATGATGTTTCCCAGTCCTCAGTGACAGGAGTTGTTGCCCAGCAGTGCTGCTGTGGAGTGTGTGTGTGACAGATGAACTCCACAGGGGTCAGTTGTGTGTCTGGACACAGATGCATGAGAACACACATTAACACAGGCACACAAATCAACACCAGAAACAAAATGTCCAGAGCTGGAGAGAAATTGTGCAGTGCTCCACATGCAGATGGCTGCTGCCAGTCGTGGGCTTTTATGCCAGACCTAAAAATTCACAAGAATCGCTCAGTGGAAGGAGGTAAATTAATAAAGATGAAGAGAATGCTGCTGGTAAAAGAATGCACATAGGATGATATTAAGAGAGGTTTTATGAGCTGTATTGAGGATGAGGTCTTTAATATCTGGTGGAAGGTGGGTTTTGTCTACGTCTGCATTAGAAAACAGCGTGGCCCTATAGATGCAGAACTGCAGGGTGAATGATGTACGTGCTGAGGTTGCAAGGTCCACATGTCCTGGGGGCTACTACAGAGTCATTCCAGTCTGGTTCCACTGGCACCTACACTGTCCTATGTGTCCTACTGCATTTCAGCTTCTGCACTGGTTTCACAGAATCCCAGGATGGGTCAGGTTGGAAGGGACCCGAGTGGGTCACCTGATCCAACTTCCCTGCTCAAGCAGGGTCATCCCAGAGCACAGGGCACAGGGTTGTGTCCAGATAGTTCTGGAATAACTCCAGAGAGGGAGACTCCACAGCCTCTCTGGACAATCTGTTCAATGCTTGGTCACTGCACAGGAAAGAAGTTCTAAGAAGTTCTGTCCAGGTGGAACTCGCTGGGATCAGTTCCTGCCCGTTCCTCTGGTGCCATTGCTGGGTCCCTGGAGCAGAGCCTGGACCCTGCTCTGACCCTCCCTGCTCACAGGGACACCCAGGGCTGAGGGCCGCTCTCAGCTCTGTCTCCTCTGGAGGCTGAACAGCTCCAGCTCCCTCAGCCTCTCCTCCTAAGGGAGATGCTCCAGGCCCTTCATCATCTTCATCACTCTCCACTGGACCCACTCCAAGAGCTCCATGTCTCTCTGAGGAGCCCAGAATAGGATACAGAAAGCCAGATGCACCTCACAGGGCTGAGCTGAACAGCCAGAGATGTTTGATGCCTTCCAAAACAGTTTGTAATATGAACTGAAATACCTTAAATGAAGGATGTCTGGGAGATTTTCTTAACTGGAAGTTGAGAAATTTCAAGTTTGATTTAAGAAAATGCAATAATACCGAAGTGTTTCAGGTTTAGATGCCCATCACTGACACAAAGAACAGGTGATCATGTATACTTCAAAATAAAAGAGTATAAAGATTTGATTCTTCGGTGATTCTGTTGTGAATTTACTGTCTTGGAAGTGCTACTTCTTATTTCCATCTTCATTAAGGAAATAGTTGGGACACTAGAATATAAGTAATGAAGACACTGGAGTATAAGGAGCAAGCAAGTGAAACAGGATATGGACAGAGAAGTTTGCTTAAAATAATTTGAAAATGATTTATTGGATGCAACCTCTGCACTCAGTGATTTCTGCTATTATTACTTTCCTTCAGTACGACCAAGGAGGACAGTAACTTGCTGTGGGCTAAAGGTAAATGATGATCTATTGCAAGGGAGGGAAGGAAAAGTATTCTAAAGGTGGGTGTGTGAAACACACGCTCTCCCCTGATGGTGTTCATTGTGCTGGACCTCACTGGACCAATCTATTCCAGAGCCTGAGAGGGAAAAGGAAATGTCAAAAGTTAAAGCAAACTTAATTAAGTGAAGAAAGGAGGGTTATAGGGCAAGATTTTTCATTGCTGGGGCTTGTTATACCCGGATTTCATAGAATCATTGGATTATTGAATGGTTTTGGTTGGAAGGAACCTTAGAGACCATCTCATACCACCCCCCTGTGATCGACAGAGACACCTCCCTTTAGACCAGGTTACTCTGAGCCCTGTGCAACCCAACCCTGAACCAGGAGAATGCTACTTCTCTTTGTTTTTTAAGTAGATTGACTTGCTTTTTAACCCTTTTTTTCCCCCCTTGTTCTTTTCAGGCTGGATGCCCAAAGTAGTTTTCACACACTTGAAATCATCAGCTAACGCTAGTGACACACGATTAGTGCTCCAGGAACCTGTTGATTGGCAACCTGGTGATGAAATCCTGGTGGGAAGCTCAGGCCTTGAAGAGGCACAGCAGCAGGAGGAAGTGGCTGTTATCCAGTCTGTGAACAACATGGAGTTGCACCTTAGATCACCACTCAGGTATCCTTTCAGGAGATTTTTATAGCAGAGAGCTAAACAAGGAGAAAATTTGATCAAAGTCAGGATTTGCCGTTCCCTGTGGGACATAATAACTATATAAATCCCTTTAACAAAGGTGGCCAGTGATATTTCAGTTCCTCGCTCCCCTAAAGGTAGTGGATGTTCAATCCTGAATGTTTAAATTCTGTGTTTAAATTCTGTATCGTGTCCTTGCACTCAGAAAACCTTTGAAGCAGAAAACACTGATGGCCAGTAAAGTCCAGTGGTGTCAGCATAGGAATGACAAAGAAATTTCCTCTATAATCAATTCCTTGAGAAAGTGCATATTTTTCACAAGAAATGTATGACTTGTGTAAAAAAAATATCCTCTCTTCTTGACTGATTTTCTTAAGTAATACACTCAAAGTGAATTTTTTCACTGTGGAAATCTGCTTTCATATTTCCAGTGAGTGTTAATTTCACTGCCTTCCACTTTCTTCATCTGCTGTGCCTGGAGATCTTGGACAGACTGAAAACTGCACTTCTTACATTATCTAGAGGCAACCTAACTCCAATGCCCAGGAAGATTAAGGGTATAATTTTCAGAAATAATTTGGGCTCGAGGAAAAAAGTCCTGATGGTTTTCACCCAAACCAACTTTGGAAAGAGAATTCAAAGTCTGAAATATATTGTTGTAAATCTCATAGAGTCATAGAACATCCTAAATTGGAAGGGACCCACAAGAATCATTGAATCCAGTTATTGGCCCAGCATAGGGAAATTCCAAAATCTCTACCATATGCCTGGAAGTGTCATCCAAAAGTGTTTTTGAGCTCTGGCAGCCTTGGGGCTGTAACCCCTTCCCTGAGGGGCCTGTTCCAGTGCCCAACCACCCTCTGGATGAAAAGCCTTTTCCTAGTAACACAACACAATATAACATTATGTACATAATCTCAGGAAGGTTTGAGAGCTTGTGAAACAAAAAGATAAAAGCAAACATCAGACAAGGAAAAGCCTATCTAGCACTGATTGGATGTGCCATCTACTGAGAAAAAGACTGAAACGAGCTCAGAATTTGGGAGGTTATAGTCATAAACATAAATAACAAGAAATGATAAACATAATTCTCTCCTTCTGGCTGGTGCAGATGATATTTTTTGTCTTTCATTAGGTATCCCCACAGTGTTGGAGAGGAATGGGGCAATGGCCAAGGTCTGCCTTCGAGTGCTGTGGTGGCACTGATCAGCAGAAGGGTGGTTGTTCAAGGAAATGTCACGCTGGAGAGGGTGTCCCACCTCAGGCAGTGTGCAAATACAGGTGAGGAGGTCTTTTCTCACAGAAATGTACTGGGAAGGAAAACTGCTCCATTAAAACCCATTGTGGCAGCATCACTGTGTATTAGAACTCCCTCTTCCTAGGATAACTTTGAGATAATTCCAATGCCAGGAAAGAGAGTTTGTCTTTCCAAACATTGTTTGACATTGAAGTGTGAAGTCTTGGGAGTTGAACTGCACTTCATTGTAATATCTCAGATGTATTATTTTCACATTGTTGTTTCAAGTCATCTTGGGAAAGACCCTTTAGTTTTGCCTGAGCCTAAGGGTGTAGAAAAGAAACTATCTTCTGAAAACATGTTTCAGTGTACATAATATATTAAATTTTTAATTGTGTTTACTATTTAGTCACTTAAAGACGAAGGAAAAACAAAACAGCCCAATGCTGTTTGTACTCTTTAGCGTAAAATATTGAGATGTTGTTTAGTGTTTAGGATTGCCAAGGAAAAAATAACAGGTGATGCATAAAGTATCACTGGTGAAAAAATGTTAAATATCTCAGTTCTCCTTTAGTTTTACCTGTATGAAACGGCATGGATTTTGACAGGTGGATTCCTGATTTACACCATCTATTCAAGAGGCAGAATCAGACACAGTGATTATAATGTGAGGAGAGTTAGGTTATCTGGCAACCCAGGTGTAAAGTTTCTTTAAAAAAAAAAGTGCCTTGGGCTTTCAGACTGTGACACAAGACTTCATTTGATATCCAGCAGCCAACTGCTTATATTACTCATGGATTTATGGTCCATTTTGTGTGGAACTCATAAATATAGGCTCTGAAATGCACTAACCATTTGAGGTTTTTATTTGAGTTAAAGGATAGGAGGATTTCTCAGAGGAGTCACCAGAGGAGGAGTGAGCAGTGTTTTTTGTGGTTAATTTACCTTTTTTAAAGAAAAATGAGCATTACTGGGCATCAGCAGGCAGTGCTGCAATTTGAGATCCCCCCCTGCTCTTCCACTGAACAAGCACAAGTAACACATTCATAGTTTGAATCTCATACCAAAATATCTCATATCCATGGAAGGGTCTTTCAGGAATTTTTCCCAGCCCTATGATTTAATTTTTTGTCATATCATGGAATCCAAGAATGGTTGGATTGGAAGGGAAGTTAAAGATCATCTCATTCCACCCTCCTTCCATGGGCAGGGACGCCTTCCACTACTCCAAGTTGTTCCAAGCCTTGGCCTTGAACACTTCCAGGGATCCAGGCGTAGCCACAGCTTTCTGGACAACCTATGCCAGATCCTCACTACCCTCACAAGGAAGAATTTCTCCCTAATCTCTATTCTTGTCATGAAACTATGGGTAGCAACAGTTCCCCATCCATCTGCAGGGAGAGTCAGGAGAACAGAGTTTAAAAGAAACCAACAGAATGCCTCATTTCAGTTTAGTTCTATATATCCATACCCAGCCTCCTTTTCAAGAACCTCACCTAAGGGAAATCAATGTCAAATCCCTCTTCCTCATGCATACAATTATCTAAAATTAACTCCAAGGAGCTGTCCAAGACATAAAACTACAGCTTCCTGCTTGTTTTGATAAATTTCCATCCTAAATGTCCAGACTTTTAGGGAAAGAACCATGCCTATTTTGAGGGACATCAGAAATGCTTGCCTGTGTTGTCTTTGGGCCCATGTTTCAGATCCCTGCTGGAATTGGAGTCTCACTGGGTCAGTGGGGAGGATCTCCCCCTGCATGTCCCACCCCATGGGGAGGGTGCCACTCACAGCTCTCCCTGGGTTGTGTCCTAGGTCACTCTGGGTGTTTGTACAAGAAAAGTGAGAGGCAGCTGGGCTCCCGGGACCTGGGAGCCATCGTGGTTGTGGAGGCCTTCCAGGGACAGGCGAGCCGGCTCCAGCTGGAGGGGGTCCAGTTCCGCCACGTGGGCCAAGCGTTCCGGCGCCACTGCAGTGCCCTGACTGTTACTGGCAGCACCTGGATGGCAGGTGAGTTGCCTGCACTGGAGATATCCACCCTCTCCTGCCCAAAACCTGCTTGGCTCTTGAATCAGTTGGCAAATTGGATCGTTAAATGTGTAAAAACCCCCTCACCTCTAGTCTAAGCCCAAGTCACAGAGTGGTTTCACCTGCTTCACTTCCTTTCTATCTCTGCTTCTTCCTAAATTTTTTTTTTATGCTGCACTGCTCTTTTGATGTAGAAGAGAGTAGCTCTGGAAATGAATGCATTAAGACACTATGAGGGAGCCCAAAAATGGCTCAGGGCTGGCTAGTTGCAGGGGCCAACATTTAATTTTATCCCCCAGAGGATAAGAAGAATATTAAGTTCTTTTGACTTTGTCCCTGTTAAGTGCCAAATTCATCTCCGTGGAAGTGGCAGTGAGGGCTCTGAAGGCTGGTGGTGGTAAGGGCAAGTTAGGCGGGCTCAAAGAATGTTTTAAGGGTGCTGAATGGATTTTCCCTTCCTAAAGTACATTTGCACCTCTCACAGAATCATAAAATGGTTTGGTTTGGAAGGGACCTGTGCCATCTTCATCACTGAGTGAGGGTCAGGGCTTCCTGGTGGCAGAAGGCAGCACTGGCCAGGATCTGGATGATGGCAAGGTCACCATGCCTGGCTAGAGAAGGGGTGTAAAATATCTGCCCTCAATCTGCAGAGTGATTTCTGCTCAGACCACTCCCTTCCTTCCAGACTCTTACATCCGTGGTTGTTGTGTTCTGGACTCCTTTGGCCAAGGCCTCCGTCTGAGTGGGATCTCCAACCTCAGTGTGGACAGCAATGTTTTCTACAACATTTCAGGCCATGGGCTTCTCCTGGGTAAGTGAAGCAGGCAAATATCAACACTACATACAACAGCAGCTTGTGCTGGTTCCCATTTGCATGAAAATGATTTGGAAGAAAGAATGGCAGATCTTTAACTGTACTCTGAGAACTTTAATTACATCTTCTGCAATTTCTGATGTCAGTGAATTTGGAATAAAGCTCCCACAATTCCACACACAATTCCTAGCAGCTACTTCCATTTGACCAGCTCTCTTTCTTCAGGTCAGTCTTCACTTGATCGGGATCAATTATTTTTCAGTGGAAAAATAGTAGATTTTTTTTTAGGGGATTGATTCATCTGTCTTTGGAAAAGTGTCATTATACCATATGTAAGACCACAACTCAATGAAGCATTTAAGAGAATATTACATTTAACTTCAGTCATTTGATGTCAAAGATAATGGAATGAAAGCGTATGTTAAAAGTTAACCAGAGGATTTAGCACTTAAATAAACCAGAGCTTGGAGCAACAAAAATGTTAAACAATAAAATAGTTCTCCTAACTAACCATCAGGAGACTGATTTCAAGCATCTTCTGCTGGGCTCTCATGTTGCCTGAATACCTAAAGATATAGCTCGATTTTTGTTTTCCATAAGAGATGGGATAAAAATGACCAATTATGAGATAAACAGAAGGGAAAAAAAAAAGAAAACCTTCAATTCTGATCCTGCAATTTCCCACACACAGGAAGTTCCTGTGCTGGGTGCTGTGTATAAACATAATGAGGAGTGATATGTCATGATTTAAAAAGGGAAGATTATAAACCTGATGTGATTACACACACCTTGCAGATGAAGCAAGCTGGCTCAGAGAGATGCAAGGACTTGCCCAAGCTGATGTAGAGAGCCCTTGCAGCCATGGGGAAGCAGAGCAGGACCTCCAAGCTTCTGGCATCCCTTGGCTCATTCGTGTTGGGATCTGTGTCTGAGTTAAAGGACTCAGAGCTGAGCTGAAGTTTCAGCCTGAGCACACCTTATCCTCAAGATGCTTTTAATGGCTTCACTGTCAGCAGCTCCAGTCTGATGGATTAATTTATATATAATTTTGTTGCCCATGAAGGAATATTTGTTACAGCTGGTCTTTGCAGTTCTGGAATTGAATTCTCTCAGTGATTTCACCTAAAATTCTTATTTTCAGAGGGTTTGCAAGACTATCAAAAAATGTCACTCTGGACTTAAAATTATTGACACACAAGGTCTGAGCTTGAAAGCCAAAATCTTCAAATCCTGTATGGCTGTCAAAAAGACTTCTTTAGGATCTTGTTCATGCTCTAGTAGTAGCATTGTTTGTAGTACATACAGACTGGAAAAAACTGAGAAAGCTGATTCCCTGAGGAAAGGCTAAAAGTATTTGTTGCTATCCTGAAAACCAACCAAAGGCACAGGTTTTCTTGTCAAGTGGCTTGTATTTCGGGTAGTATGATTTGGGAAGGGATCTGTATTAGGAATAGAACTTGAACAGGTGTATTTGAAGATAATGACTTCTGGTGGATAAACAAAACTAGATGGGTGTGATTTGCTCCTAATATAGGCCAGAGAGAATGGCCTATGCATTCCACACAAGATTCCACACAGGATTCCACTTTGTATTCTGCTTCCAGAAGAGCAGCAGTGCTGATCATAAAATCATAGAGTCATTAAGGTTGGAAAAGACCTCCAAGGTCTTCCTGGTTCTGGAAGCTCAACCACTAAACTGACCCTGCCAAGCCCACCACTAAACCATGTCCCCACGTGCCATATCTCCATGGCTGCAAACACTCCCAGGGATGGTGACTCCACCGCTTCCCTGGGCAGTCTGTTCCAATGCCTGACCACCCTTTAGGTGAAGAAATCTCTCCTAATATCCAACCTAAACCTCCACCAGAGCAACTTAAGGCCATTTCCCCTTATGCGATCCATGTGTCCTTATTTGGACTTGGCTTGTATGGGACTGTCCACTCCTTGCCATTAGGTGGCCCATTTCTTTACAATGCAGTTTAAAAAAAATATTTATTTTGTTTTCTTCTTCCAATTTCTATACTGTAACTAGATCTGGGGCACCACAAGAGGTCTGTGTTGTCTGATCAATTTGTTGATTGATTTTTCCCTTTCTCTTCTCCTACTCTATTGCTTAGAGGGGCAACCCCCCACTTTTGTGCAGAGGTGCACCAGGTGTTTTTCAGGTGTTTAGAAATTTTCTTACATGTAAGTAGGGCAGTGAACAGAGACAGAAGGTAAAGAAGACTTTGAATTCTAGTACTGCCAGGAGCATGCCTGTGTGTGCATAGGTGAGCATCTTTCCCACTCTGAACCACTCTGAGCCTCTTTTCTCAACTGTAAATCTGCTTTGTAATACATATTTTATTTATTTTTACCATAAACGTGTGGTCCAGAATATATTATTGTGGTATAGTCACATATAATACCTCGTACAGGGAAATATATGTGAATATAACATCTGGACTCATGTATATTGAAATGAGAATCATGATAATAGATACATTGAATCATGATAATATGAATAATGAATAATATGTACATTTATGTTTATTTTTCTTTTTTCTTCCTCTTATTTTTTAATCTTTCTTTTTTCCTTTTCTTCATATCTTTTTCTTTTAAAGGTGAGGGACTGGAAGAGGAGAACAACATTAGTAACAACATAGTGTTTGGCCTTTCTGTAACTGATGGTTTATCCAATATTGAGACACTGTCACCAGCAGGGATCTACATCAAGGCTCCTGCCAGCCACATCAGGGTAAGAAGCTCTGGTATAAGACATAACATTTCCTTTGTAATCAAAGGTATCAGAAAGACACAGAGTTTCATTTATCTGGGAGCTCACATACACAATATTTGTTTCTTGGCTGAGCTGTCAGAACTTGTGCTTGTGATGGGATATTGAAACAAGTGCATATTACAAAATAAATTATGTTCCTGGGTAAATTTATTACTGAGAATTTTGCTGTGTTTGAGTGGAATGGAATATTACAGTGGGAGAATTCATCCTGAGGTCCTTTAAAATGTTGTTTTATTTTATAATGCTCACAGATTCAGAAAACTTGGAAAAAGTTTAGCCTCAGCTTCTCTAGGATTTATGTCATTATTAAAAATAAACCCTCAATTTTAATGGACTGACTACAAAATCACTAAAATTCAGCAGCATCAATTACACCTCTGTCTGGATTTAAAATCGCATTGACCATACAGCTGAAGATTTGCATTCTGGGCTGAGAAAGAGAACGTGTTCTCTGTCCTATGAAAATGACATTGATTTTGAAAGAAACGAAGCTTCTCTATTCTAAATGGTAATAAACCACCAGGTTTTTAAAGAGAACTGCCACAGATCAAAAAGCTGAGCTCAGAAAAAATACTTTTATTCACTAATTCTCTGATGCTCTCTCTTAGTTCATACTCTTTTTTGGTCTTACACTTCAGAATAAAGTCACTTTTATGTGTTTAGTGGAAAAATATGATTTTCATCAACTTCAAACTACTTTTCCTTCCCAACTATTTTAAGAAATTGCATTGAAACTGACCTTTCTTTCCACACTTTCAGTAGTGAAAAATGCATATTTTCATTAAAAAAAATAATCCGAACCTGTTCTATTGTTAACCCCCAGTAACCAAACCAATTACTGTTTGTGAAGACCTAATCACCCCCGGGGCTTCTGCTCTATGAAGAAAGATTTACACCTAAATTTGAAGGTGAAAAAAGAGACCAACACATTTCCTATGTTTTTATGAAGACAGGAGCACCGAGGAAGGAGAACTTTTCTGCAATTCCCTCAAGGCCATATTTATCATTTTTAAGGCCATCAAATATGGTTTTAAAATACAACAGCTAGGCAGAATCATGAGAATTTCAGCTCCACTAAGCACAGAGTTTTGTACTGTCATGCACTGACTTACCCTGGAGCTGTTCACTCCATCGCCAGTGGCTCAGCTTTTGAAAAGGTTTGCTGCAATTACCTCCACGGGTTCCTGGGAACTGGCTGTGCTGGGTTTTCAGCACATTTATTTATCCTTCTCTGCTCACGTGAGTTTGTAGATATAAAGCTACAGCTGTGGCTGTGCACCCCAATATCAGGGGGTCCTTTCTGTTCTCCAGAGATGTGCTGCTCCAGGCAGGGTAGCAGATGGCTCTCACATGGTTGCTGATGACCTTCATCATCTAGAGGAGTGGAATGTCTGAGGAGTCGCAGCAGCAAAACGAAAACTCGAAGAAGTTGCCCGGCTTAAAATTGTTATTAACTGCACTTACTGTACAACAGGAGCAAGCAGTGCTCAGGAAGGCAGCAAAGCACAGGGATATTAAGAGAAAAAGGTCACATTTCTCCCTGGCAAAAGAACTGGTGGCTTTTTCTAAGTGCAATAATAATCACTAAATTCTCAGGGTGCTGGTACAGCACCAGCATTATGATGCTGTAGTCTTAGCACGTTTTCTCTCATGAAAATTCTCAGATCAAATGACTCAAGCTTTTTAGGTATTTATAATCCTAGTTTATTTATCTTCAAACTTCCATTTGAAGAATGTAATGGGAAAGACTCATCTTCCACCTGCCTGGTTCTCAGGCCAGAACATGAGATAGAAATTTTCCCAGTTTAGAATTCAGGTGTTAGTCTTTCTGGTTATTGATTTTGTGTTTGTTTTTTTTGTTTATTTTCAGATTTCCATATTTTGGTTACTGGTTTTAACTTATTGGCTGCAATCTTTAAGGCAGGGACTGCAGAGGGCTCTAGGTCCAAACTGTGTAACATTTTCTGTGCATGATGGATTAAGCCTTTCCACAGTGAGACCTGCAGTAATGTTTTCATAACTAGTCAATTTACTTGGGAGCTTAAATTTGCATCGGTGGCTGAAGAGATTAAATTTCCTTGAAATTCAGTGGTGGCCTAAATGGTGTGGAAATTGGGATAGAGCAGTCACTCAAACCTGAGCCTACAAAGACATTTGGAGACCCAAGTCCCACTGGTTTCCATTTAGCTCTTAAGTGCACTGGTGAATCAGGTTTATAGTTTTATACTCAGACAGTATGAGTGCAAACTGATTATTACAAGGTTAGTATATTTTTTTTTTAAACACAGTGTGTAAGCCCAGGTTATCAGTTTTTAATGTCATGGACAATCTCATTAGCAGGATGGTTTTTTACTTTTTAAATGCTATCAGCGCAAGGAACTGAAGATGCTTCTCTATGATATTGGCTTTTTTTCTCACTGAAACATCCACCCTATGTCCTTAGTTTTCTTTTTGTGTTCAGGAAAAAATAATTTAAAAAGTAGGTTTTTATTTTTTTATGTTGTCTCTCTTGGGCCTGGTGAGTTTTGGCTTTTTTTGTTGTTCCAATCCATAAACATTCAATGCCAGAGCCAGCATGCGGTGCACGTGCATAACAACATATGGACTGGGTTTAAGAAATCCAGCAAGAACCTCCCTTTTCTTTCTTGCCTTGGTGTTGAGGACTGGGAAACAGCTCAGATGAATGAACGGGGTGGAGCTCAGCTGGTGTCTTCGTGTCAGAGGAGTGACTGATTGTCACACTGTTGGTAAATGCATTTGTTCCCTACTGTCACCCCATCCAGCCATTCTCCAAGGACCAAAGAGGTGAAGCTGCATCTGTTTGGCACTGTTTTCCCACTGTTTCATCCCTGCTGAGATCTTTCCCAAACCCTTTCCTGCCAAGTGGACCCATACCAAAGCAGGCACATTGTGAGTACTACTCACATCCTGCCCTGCTCTGAAACTGTGGGAGCGGTGCTGGGAACACTATCCAGAACTTTAATGTCATCTTGAAGGTCAACATTTTGAGTCCCAGCTATCTAAAAGAAATTCAGGAAATATTTACACCAGCAGAGTTGTATGGTTAAGAGACACTTAAAACATCAGCCACTTGATTTTACTGACTTGCAGTGCATACCTCCAGGTTTTTGGCATGCTCAGGGAGGTAATTTCTCTCTGGAATTTTGGTTGCATGGACACTCATAATATACTGACTTCCACAAAGAATTGATTTCCACACAAAATTCCCTGCTTGCTTAAAACCCCTGCCTCCAGCCACGAGCTGGCTGAATAAATATGCAGGGATTTTTTTTTTTCCTTATGAATCATCTGTAGAACGCATGATTGGAGTCACAAGTAAAATATCCTGGAAATTATGTGACTGGACTGTAGAAGTGTTTTGTTAAAGAAAAAGGTTCTGTGGCTACACTTTCAGAAAAAGCAGCAGTTTTACCAGGAGATAGAGAAAGCAGAGCTCTGGGTCTCAGTACTTTATTCCTTGACAGATGTCAGAGATCAGGACTGCAGGGAGCACACTTGGATGGGTCAGAAGAAAGTAATTGGTATTTGGAGAGATTCACCTCGAGGTCACCAGGCTCAGCTTTGATTTGGACCATCAGGGACCAAAAAGTCATTAGTATTTTAACGCTGTCCGATGACCTATGAATGGGAGTGGTGGTGTCAGACCTGATCTTAGAGAACAAGCCCTCCTTAGAGCTGCAAGAAAGGCCATCCTAGACCCCCCTCAGAGAGCCACATACCTCTAGAGAGCAATTAATTTTGTCTAAGGACAGACCAAAAGCATTGCCTTCTGCGCATGCCTATGTCTTATTATTATTTTTTTTTTTTTCCCTAGAAAGGGAGCTAAAATCTACCAGCCTGGACTTCAAATTTTCACACACCTAAGGCAGGTGAGAGGGATCATGCACAGGTGCACACATGAAGACATTGCTATATGGACACAACCCAAACCCAACTAGGCTTGAGTGCTCTCCAAAGTAAGCTGGCAAGAGCAGGTTTTTTATCCTAGAGTAGAAAAGTTCAGAACACACCAAATACAACTCATATAACCTAATTAATGCACATTCTGTAAGTACCAAACTCCTAATTTTAAGGCCAGTCAGACTTTATGTCCCCTTATTTTTATTATTTTATTATTTGCAACACAAATAATGTAACTCAAGCACAGAATTTAGAATGCAATTTCTTTAAGAGATATTAAATGACAATAATTTACAGCACATCTTCCTATGACCTATAAAAATTATCCAAACCACATAATTTACCACAGATGTAAGGAAGTTTAATTGATCAGTCAATGACATATCCTGAAGATGTTGTTCTTTGGTTTCTCTTGACTTTTAGGAGTCTCAGTTTTTCAATGCAAATATTCATTTTATTTCCTTGTGCTGTGTTTGCTTTGGGAGATAGGAGAAATATTGAGACTAAGAAGGAAACCAATAAACTTGATTAGTGTGTGATTTATCTTTGGGATTAGTTTGTGATTTACTTTTCCTTCCTGACATTTCCTATGTAGAAAGGAGTTTATAGATGTAAGTTTTCAACACATTTTTTTCTTACCTACTTCTTGAAGATTTGTGACAACACCATTTTTCTGATGTTTGTCTCTATTGCTTGGCTAATGCTCCTTGACTGGTTTAAAAAGAAGTATTTTTACAACTGGCCCAAGGTCAAAGTGAAAACAGGACAAGACTGGGGATGCAGAAATGAGGTACCAGTATCCACCAGCCAGTTTACCATAATTTGAATGGACTACAGCTGGGATTTTAATTTGTGTGTTTCTTAAATTGATTTTAATTTCCAGAAATCTGTGGTAATATTATTTTCATAGTTACATATTTCTTTCTACAGGGTAACACAGTGTGTGGTGCTGGGTATGGCTATTTCTTTCATCTCTCTCCTGAGGGACCATCCAGAGTGCATCTCCTGTCCTTCAGTGAGAACACAGCTCACTCCTGCACAAGGTACTTGGGGAATTTGGTTAAAGAAATTTTCCTTCAGCAAATGGTTGTGCCATCTATAATTGCAGTAGTGGGCAGAAAAGGCCTTGCCTCTCTTTTCAGGACTTTTCCCCCCAGTTTTGCACACTTTCAGGTCCTTGTCTCTTGCAAGCAGAGTTGTCTGGAGAAGGGCTGAATCGGTGTGGGAGATGTCCCTGCCTATGGCAGGTTGGTGGAAAGAGATGAGCTCTAAGGTCCCTTCCAACACTCCCTGACTCCATGGTTCTGTGACATTTCAGGCAACAATTGTTCCTTTAGTATCCAGGAACAGCTGTTGACAAAAGTTTTAACCAGTACTTCCCTAAAACGGGAAAAGAATTAAAAAATGACATCGTACTGAAAATCAGTGGTTAAGGTGACCTGAATTTTGAGTTAATATGGATATTAATCTGGATTTTTAATCTCTGAGAAGGTCAAACCAAATGCATGCATTTGGGCTGTATTCCAAGTTAGATGAATCCAAGATAAAGAAGAGCCTTATCTGTCCAGATCCATGTCAGGCTTACCTGAAGGTGACATTGGCTAAAAGCTCATGAGCATGGGGGGGGTGTTTTGTAGTGAGAACCTCTCAGTGGCACTACACGCTCCTTTTTAGCTCTGATAGGTCTAACACTGAAAACTTTTGACTTTGCTTTTAAGAAATAAAGTCCCAT